>NC_138975.1:40725000-41325000 GCF_055761805.1 Camellia sinensis | reverse complement strand
TCAATTAACATATCCACAATCTATGTCAAGTTAAGGAATGTTCACTTCTACACAAATTCCCATATAAACAATTGCACATAGTTAAGGTAATAATTGCGTCAGTCGTTTTAGTGTTCCGAGCATTTTCTGGAACTAAGGTGTAGGAACAGAACCAGTCGTACTAGCATTAGGCCTAGTGTTGTTCGGATGGGTTCGCAGGCAACATTTAGCCAAGTGCCCTTTCTGACCACATCTAAAACAAGCCCCTGATAGGCGGCAACAAATGCCCCAATGTTGTTTCCCACATTCTCTACAAATAGGTATACCATTGTTCACATTGCTTCCCCAACTTTCTTTGTTCACGGTTTTCGCCCTAGATTTTTCATTCGCAGAGGTCATCGAATTACTAGTCATTTCGACTTTCTGTTTCTTCTGTTTCGTTCTTTCGGATTCAGTTGATGATGTTGATTTTGATATTTTCAAGGCTGCTATGTTTGCCTCGGACATTAAGGCCCTATCAAGAACATCTACGTATTTTGGCAATGTTAAGACGCCAACTCGATCAAACACAAGTCAAGCCCACCTTCAAATTTTCTAGCCTTTTTGTAGTCAGTGTCTATCATGTGTGGTGCATATCGGGCTAGTTCAATAAATTTTGTTTCATATTCAGCCACAGTCATTTTGCCTTGTTTAAGTTGTTCAAACTCAGATACTTTTCTATCTCGGATGCATTGGGGAAAGTATTTTTCACAGAAAATTTCTTTAAATCTAACCCATGTCACACCTTCGTTATCATTTCGTACTAGCATCCACCATCTCCTAGCTTTTTCTTTAAGTGTGAATGTTGCCAACAAAACTTTCTGTGCCTCAGTATACGGAAATACCTCAAATATTTTCTCAGTTTCTAAAACCCAAGCCTCAACTTTTAACAGTTCAATACCCCCCTGAAATTCCGGTGGTTTCATCTTATTATATTTCTGTGTCAGTGTTATCAGATCATAATTAGCTGGTTCAGGTACATGTATTTGCCCTTGTTGCTGTTGTTTCAGATTTTCGGTTAAGGCTTTAACCATTCTTTCTAACCGGTTAATTCTAGCGTCAGAAGATTCAGATTCGTCTACATTCCTTGTCCCTTCCATTGGCTACACACAAACATGTTACTTATTAATATAAGGAAAGTTCTCACTGTTCTCACATTTCAATTCATATCAGACGCGTTTATACTTTTATTTCAATTCAGATACAGTCACATGATCCTTTACTTTCATACGTTCATGTTCACATAGATTCCACATTCGGTATTGAAATTAACATTACATGTTATTCCACTTAACTTCTTTGATCATGCACAAAGGTTTATTTTAATTTATTTTCAATAAGGACGTGTTCATAATAGTTCACATACTTACACATGATAATGTAATGCTTCTATTTCATTTCTAGGACATCCTATAGCTCATATGGACACGTGTGTGCGGTATAACTCGTGCTCTGATACCACTCTGTCACGACCCAAACCCGCCCCTATAGGTTTAGTATCGTAACTGGCCAGTAATCCTTGGACTACCGAAGGCCTCTGAACAGATTAACAAGATTAAGGGGCCAGCGGAAGCAAATACATAAATATAATTGTCCAATGAGCCGTGCTGACTTATATGAAATAGAATATTTAAAAACTTTATATACATAATCAAAAGTCAACCATACATTATACCCACACACATTACAGTATCTTAAGTCCAGCCAACAGAATTAAATCAAGTCATAGATATACACAGAACCAACGGAGCTTAAACACAGGACGCTTCGGGAACCTCCACGTGAGGCACAATGGTTGGCTGACAATAGATCATAGATCCAGACAAAAGCCTTCAGCCTCGGGCTCCAGAATGCTCACCTATACATATATATACACACAATGAGCTAAAGCCCAATGAATAACATTATGGTAAAGAGGTTAATGAACGAAATCTGAATATATCATAAGCAGAAAACAGACCAGAGCATAATCATTCTCATATCAAAACATAATAATGGTACATCCCATAGAACACATCACAGAACGTTTTCCAACTAGAGTAATCGATTCCGGATACCGATTAAACACATATCACCACAATGAAGTGGTTAACGAGATCTCGTAATTACTTGTATGTCATGGACCCGCATTTTCATGCCATCCCCCATGACTTGGGACTATCTATCGATGCCATAATAGATTCCAAACATGGAATATTCGTTCACGAAAACAAATATCATTTCAGAAATCAGAACTTATCATATTTCATTTGGAACGTAATTCATATGAACGTATCCTTACAATAACGTTACTCACAGTGGTTCCAGCAATGGTCAACCAACCCTTGAGTCTTGACCTACAATCACAAAATACATAACACAAGCATGTCTTATCATTACACATTCAAGTGGCCATTAAGGCTTAGCTTTCACTACATTGGTTCCTATTCTTTCTTATCACATTGCCTAAAACACACACACTTGCAGTCTCGGAACTTAGTACATTCTTTTCTTAGTGTGCTTCTAATCCATAACCTCATTACTATGGCTTAATTAAGGCTTAGGAATGCCTAAGATGCAATAAGGATGCCAAAACATGCCCTGGAACACTAAGTCGAAATTTCTGAAAATAAGGTCCACGCTCGATCGTAGCTTTCCTCGCTTGAGCGGACATGCAAAAGGTGAATGGTCGCTCGAGCGCACATTCCTTCGCTCGAGCGATCTGTAAAAGACATGAAACTTCTGGGAGATTGCAATTCACGCTCGAGCGGATTTTTGGTCGCTCGAGCGGAGTGCACGCACTCAGAGTGGTCGCTCGAGCGTGAACTCCCACGCTCGAGCATAGATGTAAATTCTGGAATTTCCAGATTGCACCTTCAAGTTCAAAACTCGAATTCCAACCTTCAAAACACATCTCTTGGGCCCCAAAACTTAAGATAACCTAGTAAACTTGTAAAACATGAAGAATTTAAGATTATTTCATAAAATCATGGCCCAAGGGTTTGTTAAAAACTCACAATTTCAACTTAAATCATTATGAATGTTCATGAACACAACGTGCATGTAAAATCTTTTCTTCAAACCTCATGAAACTAGTAAATTGAGCTCATAAGCTCCATGCATGTAAGAAATTCTTCCCAAAACATGATTTTAAGTGAAGGAATGTGATAATTCAAACATGAATGATATAAATCATGTTCAAAATGATGAAATTAAACTAAACTAAGCATGCATGTATGAATTAACTCTAAATTCATCATCTTTGGTCCAATTCTTGTACATAATCACAAATTCTTCTTGAAATGATCTACTTGATGGTTAAAAGTCATAATTAAGTCTTAAATCCTCACCTAGAGTCTTCAATTAGCTAGGTACTTGCACAATCTTTGATCAATTCAAGCTATAGCCTTCAATTCTTCTTCAATCTCTTCCTTTCTCTCGCTAGAATTGTGCTCCCTCTCTCTCTAAAATGTTTCACCAGATTTTAGCACTAAGGGGCAAAAGGATTGAGCTCAAAAATGAGCTTAAGGCTCACATATAAAGCTATGATGCTAAAATACACTAATTAGAACATAAGGCTTGCCAAACGCGACTTAACGAATCAGACTGAATCAATTTTTAATAAAACTTGTCATATGGTTCTAAAAATTTCAAATAACATATTGACGTAATCAATTTCGGTTTTGGATGCCGATAAAGCTTTCAATTTACATACTAAAGTGGAATTCCAAACAGATATTTCTATAAGTAACAGATAGAAAATCAAAATCATACAAAACACAAAATAAACACATAATTTATTTTAATCCACTCATTAACATCATTAAGTATGGATTAGTGGCTAATTACGAATAGGGGTTGTTACATTTTCGGGTTGCGGGCGGGTTGCTGTTTTAACCCTAATCCGTACCCACCTAACCCGCTTGCATAAAACTTTTTTTTTTTTTTGGTCAAATCTAACCATTCAAAAAAACTCCCTCTTTTTTTCCCTTCAAATCTGACTGTTCAAAAAAAAAAAAAAAACCTAATCAATTGTTATCTATCTTTCAGTCTATCTCTCATTCTCACTCTCACTTTCACTCTCTCTCTCACAATTTTCATCTCCACTGTATGCACCCATTGATCGACTCTCTCTTTCGTCGCAAGATGGGCTAATCGACCGATCGACCTCATCGCACACCTCACAAGTAAGCTCCTCTCTGAATCTCAGTCTCTATCTATGTCTTTCTCTTCCCGATCTTTGGTTTTTTTTCTAACATATCAGATCTTTTTGTCTCTGATCTGTCTCCCTCACTCTCTCATCTTACAGTCTCTCACTCTCTGGTTTTGCATCTACACCGATCGACTCTTTCTCATCGTAAAATCGACCGACCGATCGACCGACTCTCTCATCGCACTGATCGTCCTCACAAGTAAGCCTCTCTCTCTGTCTCTCTCTCTCTCTCACTCTCCCCGATCTTTGATTTATTTTGCAACATATCAGATCTGTTAATTTTCTTTTTTTTAGCAACAGATCTGTCTGTGTTTGTTTGGAATGTATGTGTTTTTTTTATTTAATTTTTGATTTAATGTATGTGTTAATTTTTGGAATTAAATCTGTTGAATTAAATGGAGTATCAGTTCATAGATCTATCTGTGTGTTTTTTTTTTTTGAAACAGATCTGTGTTTTTGGAATTAAATCTGTGGTATTGGATTGAATTAAATCTGTGATGAATCTGTATTCAATTCAATCTGTGATGAATCTATTATTAAAATTAAAATGTGTTGAATCTGTATTGAATCAAATGTTTTTTTTTTAATTCAATCTGTTATTAAAATTAAATCTGTTTTTTGGAATTAATTTTTGATTTAATTTGATTCAATCTGTTAACTTTTGGAATTAAATATGTTATTAAATTTGTCTATTATTTAAATCCGTTATTTAATTTTTGGAATTAAATCTGTCTGTGTCTGTATAATTTTGGAATTCAATCTGTTATTAAAATTAAGATTGAATCTGTGTCTATAAAATTGAATGTGTGACTATATTTTTGTAATCCAGTTTGAATGGAGGATAGTATTCAATCTCCCGCAATCAATCTTGTACCTCCAGAATCCTCTAATTCTCAAATGAATCCCCTCTTGGTCGAACCCGAGCCTGAACCTAAGCCTCCTAAACCTCCAAAGAGAAAGAGTGAGGGTGGAGGGGGGAGAGCACCATCTACAGTTTAGGATCATTTTGACAAGATTGTAGGGACCGATGGGAAGCATAGAGACGTATGTAAATATTGTAAGAAAGAGTATATGGCTGACTCTAGACTTCATAGGACTAGTAATTTGAGGAGTCATACACCCAATTGTAAAGAATATCCAAATAGGGGTACAGATGGTCAACAAACATTAGATCTTAAACCGAAACAAAATGAAGAGGGTGTTGAGGTTGTAGCAACAATTTTTAATTTTGATACTTGTAAAAGGGCTCTTGCAGAGATGGTGGTCATTGATGAGTTGCCATTTAGATTTGTGGAGGCTGTTGGGTTTAGAAGATTTTGTAATGTCATGCAATCCAAATTTACACCAATTCCCTCTCGTCAAACCATATCTAGAGAAGTGCTCAATATATTCAAGAATGAAAGGGATAAGTTAAAGAAGGCCATGAAGGGTCGTAGAATTTGCTTTACTACGGACACTTGGACATCTATTCAGAATTTGTATTGCATGTGTTTGACTGCTCATTTCATTGATGATAACTAGAAACTTCAAAAAAGAATCATAAATTTTCAACAAGTTGAGGATCACAAAGGAGAAACATTGGGTCGAAAAATTGAGTCGTGTTTGATTGAGTGAAACATTGATAGCATATTCACCTTAGCAGTTGATAATGCTAGTTCTAATAATCTTATCATTCAATATTTGAAAACGATAACCAAAGATTGGAAGGGGACTATTTTACAACATAAGTTTATTCATATGCGTTGTTGTGCACATATTCTTAATCTTGTTGTGAGTGATGGGTTGAAAGAAATGGATAATTCTATTGCTAACATTAGACTTGCGGTGAGATACGTGAGGTCTTCTCCTCATAGGCATGATGTTTTTAAGAAGTGTGCGGCCACACTCAAACTTGATTCAAAAGCTCTTATATGCCTAGATGTACCAACTAGGTGGAACTCTACATATTTGATGTTAGAGGCCGCCGAAAAGTATGAGAAGGTTTTTAACCGATTGAAGTTTGTGGATTCCAACTTTGAACCTTATTTCAAGGATGTTGATGGTGGCATAAGAAGAAGTCCGAATGAGTTGGATTGAAAAAAGTTTAGAATTTTTTTGAGGTTTCTAAAATTATTTTATGTTGCAACTAAGAAATTTTGGGGGTCTCTCTTTGTTACTTCCAACTTTGAACCTTTTTGAGGGGGGGGTGTTAGGAATGATGAACGTAGAATTTTCAATGTAGGATTTTTTTTTATTTGGGTTATGAATGATGAATGTAGGATGAATGCAAATTAATGATGAATGTAGATTTTGAATGATTTGTTTAGGTTACGAATTGAATTTGTTGCGTTAATGATGAATGTAGATTTTGAATGATTTGTTTAGGTTACGAATTGAATTTGTTGTGTTTTTTATTTTATAAGTTTTTTATAAGTTTTAATTCATTAATTATTAATGTTAGAGCAATTTAGAAAATATGAGGAAAAAGGTCCAAAATAAAGATTGACAAAATGAGAGAAAAAAAAAGGTTTAAAAATAAATTTTTGAAAAAAAAGTTCAATCCGCAAACCGCCCGCACATCTGCGAATCTTATCCGCACAAACCGCAAATCGCATTGCGGGCGGTTGCGGGTTGACTTTTCCCGAAACCGCATACATGCGGGCGGGTCCAAACCGAATCGCAAACCGTCCCAAACTGAACCGCGGACACTCCTACTATCAATCCACATATGTGGAATTACTGTATCCTAAGGGGATTTGGATTGCCTGAATGTGTTAATTTATATATGGCATGTTTGTTTACCTTCATGGCTAGGAGGATTGGACTATGAGTGAGGTGAATCCCACTCATAACATGTTTGATTAGAAAAGTTGAAAGGGTATGTTTGTTTAGAGGGATTTGAATGAGGGATTGCACAACATGTCCATTAGATCATGGAATCTATTGTTTGGTTGCAAATTCGTAGGCCGGATTAAGAGTCCGATTGGACTATCAATCTCATATATGGGACTATTGTATCCTGGGAGGGGGGGGTGTGGGTTAGAATTAGTAGGACAACTATCTCATGGGATTAAATGGTAAAATGACATACTTGCCCTTCAAGTATATGATTTAATTATGTATTATATTTAATAAAATTTAAATATCTCAGTTTAAAAATAAAATAATTTTATTTAATTTTGGGAGATTTATTAGAAAATCATTTTTCAAGTGTTTGTATCCCAATTAGTCCATAAGATATTCTTGTATTCCAATAAGTCCTATTATTTGAACATTCCTATTATTTGAATATTTGATCTATCAAATCTTAATTCTCATATTTAAAGTATTTTATAAATATTTTTACCCTTACAAATATTTTTTGAATGGTTAGCAATTTGGTGATGTGAACATTCATATTTTACAATGTGAATATTCACGTTGGCATGTGAATGTTCACATTGACTTGTTAACATTCACATTGATAGTGTGAACGTTTACATTGGCAGTGTGAACGTTTACATTGGCGATGTGAACATTCACATCACGGAACACTCACACTGTAAATGTGAATACTATTAGGGGTATTTTGGTAACTATATCACTCATAGATAAAAAAGGATTTATGAAAAAGTGCTCTTTTAATTTTTATTGATATTTTATTCATTTAATTTTTTAAAATAAATTTTTATAGATGTTTTATTTAAAAATTTTATTGATGTTTTATTTAATAATTATTAATTTTTAAAATAAATTTATTTAAAATTTCATTTGAAAAATAACACAAATTTTTATTGATATTTTAATTATTTTTTTAAAAAATAATTTTATTTAATTTTTTTTAAAATAACTAAAATTTTATTTAATCTAGCCCAAAAAATTAAAATATTAAAGACATGTTTAATATTGATATTATTTAGTAAACAATTTAAAAGGGCAAATTTGTCTTTTGAACATTTTTCCTCCTTCATAATATGTCAAACAAGTATAAGATTCAACAGAATAGTCATTTCCTTACATCTAATCTCATAACTAAATAAACATGGGATATACATCCTATCCAACTGAATAGTCTATAGATTATGTATCCCAAAATTAACAGTCCAATAATTTATAATCCTCCCTAATCCAGTCAATCTAGATAAACATGATCACTAACACTCCAATGGGAGTAGTACTCCACCACTATGGGTGGATTAGCAAAGATAGGTGACATTGGGAATCAATCCCATGCGATTGATGGTAAAAAATCATTTTGGCCCTTAGTTTCAATGATTCTTCAATGAAAGAAGGGTAATTATGTAATTTCACATGTTTAATCTTAATTAATTAATACCACCACTACCACATTACTATTACTATACAAATAAGCACACTTTATCTTATATTTTCAACTTGAAACCATTATATTACTAATCTTCTTACTCAATCACGCTATACTCATAATTTCATCCAACTTAATCTGCCAAACAAGCATGACCATAGGATTTAGCTCTAATTTCTATAATAATTCGTTATTCATATGCATAGAAAAGTAATGTTGATATCTCATTTACATTGATATATATATATACACACACATATACTTCTTATTTATTCTTGGTTTTTCATATACTTATTAGTTAATGTTGATATCTCATTTACATTGATATATATATACACACACATATACTTCTTATTTATTCTTGGTTTTTCATATACTTATTAGTTTCGATATGTATAGTTTTAATATTAAGAGATTGGTGTAATTAATTTAAAAATGTAACAATTATTATATATATTTTTTTGAATACTCATTAAAGTGGATAGCATAATTTATTTATATAAAAAAAATTTACTAGTTTGATAATAAATTATTATTATTATTATTATTATTATTATTATTATTATTGTGTTTTCTTGGAAAAAGATGTTCGCTTCTTTATAAAACAACAGAGGGACCTTTTGAGAAGTCAAAAAAAAGTCAGTTTTTAACATTTTATCTATTTTTGGTCATATCACCTTTTACATTTTTTACCCACAAAAAGATAAAATAAACTAAAAAAGTTAAAAGATTAACTTTCTACCAACTTCTTAAAACACCACAGAATAATCATACAGACTGCGAGGCAATGATTAGTCACTAGTTTTGGTTTATCCATATAGGATGAGGGGATGCAGTTGTTGCCTCAATTTGAGGTTTATTATGAGTTTATTTTTATGATATGGATTTTTTATTTTGTAGGGCTCATCGAATATTATAAGTATGTCAAAAATTATATTAATCGGATATAGGTAATTATATGATTGAATTGCATTTATCATAACAAATTAAATAATAAATTTTTCTTCTAAGAAATAATATTAAAAATATATAATCCAATCACGTAACTATCAACATCCGATCAATATAATTTTTGATATACATAAAATACTTGATGAATCCTAATCTTATAAAACAAATTATTTAAATTATAAAAATAAACATATAATAAATTTCAAATTAAAACACAACCATTACTACCGTGATATTGACACAACAACAACCATATACCCATGCAGACGGATAGGCGAACTTTAGTTAGTTGTTAAGGAGTGTTTTAAAAAATTGATTAAAGGTCCGTTTGGAAAGAATTAAAGTGGGTTTTTTTGATTATTTTAGTCACAAAAGATAAAATATGTTATTTTAGCCACAAAAAACAAAACATCACATCCAACCCATAATCATTACACTCTTCTCTCACAAAAAAAGTCAAAAAAGCCAAAAAGTCAAAAAGTCCTTCCCAAATTAAACTTTTTAGCCCAGGCTAAAATAACCGAAAAAATTAAAAAATTAAAAAATCAACCCACTTCCTAGATGGAGACTAAAAGTTACTTTTTAATTTTTTTGAAAAAGAGAAAACTTTTAATTCACTTCTTAAAATAGGGCTTAATTAGGTAACTCCGAAGACCGAATCTCTGACACGCAGATCGTAGTACTGTAGGACAATCTTCACTGTATTTAAATTAATTAAATTCTGTTGTGTACTAAACAACAACCAGAATATAAAGAAATAAAGAAAATGAGAGAATATGTTTGATTACAAAAATCAAACTTGAAATAAAAATATATAAATAAAAAACAGATTTTATTTTGTTATAAAAACAAAATTAAAATCTGAATAAATAAACAAATAAAAACAACACTGAAAGTAAATTAAATAACTTACTTGATTTAATTTCTTCGAATTATTTTTCTGATCAAGTCCAGTGTTTGATATTGTGTCCTTAAGACAGATTCGTCCTCTCCACGGTGTTTGCAGAATTTGGACGTGTATCTCCCAGGATGAAATGATCTACCACAAACAATAGCAGCACTACTAATTGTTTGCCTTACGAACACACTAAGTGTTTACACTCTTTCTTTCGGAAATAAAATGCAGCAAGATGAAGAATAGAATTAACAGAGATGAAATACGAAATTTCTGAAATCAAAATATCAAATGAGGGTGGTCCTATTTATAGATGTGAAGGTGGCCCTTGGTTTTGAATTGAACAGGTATGTGGCTCTTGGTTTTGAATTGAACAGGTATGATACCTGTTGGGTTTTGAATTTCAAACAGATTCAACAATTCAAACAGATAGCAATTACGGGAAGGGCCCTGTTTGGGTGTGCACTAATTCCAAAACAGTTTATTTCTGTTTGAAACCGGGAAGGGCCCTGTTTGGATGAACAAAAAATCCAAACCAATTTAATTTGAATTATGGATTTTATTTTAATAAAAAATAAAATTAAATTCAAATGTTTTTGGCCCAAAAAGATTAGAAGCCCAACCCAACCACACACCACGCACCCGCGCCCAAGCCCAGGCCCAGCCCAGCCCGCCCGACCGACCGGACGGACGGCGGCGGCGCGCGCGCGCGCGCGTGTGGTGATTTTTGGGTCCAATGGGTCTAGCCCATTTTGCCCATAACCTCTCACTCTAAAACACTTGGGTACCCCTTAGGGCACACCCCAAGTATCTCACCCTAAGCCTTATAAACCCTTTCAAAACTTCCCACAAAATCAATGTGGGACAAGCCAATTTACAACCTTAAGGAATTTCCACCAAAACTCCATTTCTATGGAGCACACTTTGGCTTCAATTTCCCATTCACTCGGTAATGGTTTTGAGCAACCAAATATACCACGTGAATCACAACGCGGCATAGAACGCGTTACCACTTTGACCCGAGTAAATCGACACTCAGGGCCCACCTAAAAAATAGACCGAACTTAGGAAAAAATTCTGGTTTTATCCAGAATTTTATAACCATTTCCAACAATCCCCCACATGAATAGAATTTGATGACAACGGAAATGCAACAATATGCAGACTTTAACGAAAGAGTATAAGTCGAAAATATCTTGCATCAAGATAGGTAGTTTTCGGCTTTGAACCTTCCCTAGTGATAACCTATCGGACTTACTGGCTAACCAATGGACGCGATGCCTTGAATTGTTCAGCCATTTGTGTAAGCCAAGACAATAGATTTCACACAAAATATCCTCTAACACATCGTGGTTCTCACTGTTGTGTTCATTTTGGCCTTGAACGCACCTGGTTTTCATAAGTGTTTCTAGAGAATTTAGCATTTTCATTCTCATAGAACCGGCCCCAGTTCAACACTCATATAGGTGATTCTTATTGTGAGTATCTTCTTATACTCATCTTGATTTTATGTCTTTAATCAAGATATAAGTAATCATTAAAAGCAAAGCTTATCCTTATACCCCTGCAGACAACATATGTTGCAGATATCACTCTCACCATAGGAATAGGTAGGAATTTTAATCCCTTGGTGATTTCTGGCGAGCCATACATAACTTAGTTGTCCCTTTGAACTTAGTTCTTGGGATCTCCAGTCATATAAGTAGGGTTACCATTATGACGACTCTTATGTAATAGGTTTTAATCCCATCCCCTTTGATGAACTATACACTAGCTCTTTTGTCAAACCTTTTGTTAACGGATCCGCAATATTCTCTTTAGATTCTATATAATCTATTGAGATTATTCCGTTTGACAACAATTGCCTTACGGTATTATGTCGACGACGTATATGTCGTGACTTACCGTTATACATGTGATTCTGTGCCCTGCCTATTGCAGATTGACTATCACAATGAATGCAAATAGCTGGCACAGGTTTTGGCCACATTGGAATGTCTTCTACGAAGTGACGAAACCATTCTGCTTCTTCACCTGCTTTGTCTAAAGTAATAAACTCGGATTCCATTGTGGATCGTGCGATGCAAGTTTGTTTCGTGGACTTCCAAGAAACAGCAGCGCCTCCTAGAGTAAAGACATATCCACTAGTGGATTTTGAATCTTTAGTATCCGATATCCAATTAGCATCACAATAACCTTCGAGTACTGCTGGATATCGAGTAAAGTTCAAACCATGATCATGAGTAAATCTTAGATATCTAAGAACTCGAATGATCGCTTTCCAATGGTCTTCTCCAGGGTTACTAGTGTACCTACTCAATTTACTGATAGCATAAGCTATATCAGGACGAGTACAATTCATTAGGTACATTAGGCTTCCAATGATTTGGGAGTATTTTAACTGAGACACTGCATCACCTTTATTTTTCGATAAATAAAGACTGATGTCTACAGGTGTTCTAGCTAAATTCAAATCATCCTTGATAAATTTATCAAGAATTTTCTAAATATAATGAGATTGAGATAATGCATATCCTTAAGATGTTTTAGTAATTTTCATTCCTAAAATAACATCTGCGACCCCCATATCTTTCATATCAAATCTTTTGTTAAGCATCTGCTTAGTTGATTTGATCATATTTTGACTGCTTCCAATGATAAGCATGTCATCCACATAAAGACAAACTATGACATATCCTTGGTCAGTGTTTTTAACATAGACGCATTTGTCACATTCGTTTATCTTAAACCCATTAGTAAGCATTGCATGATCAAATTTTTCATGCCATTGCTTAGGTGCTTGTTTTAATCCATAAAGGGATTTTACAAGTCGACAAACTTTCTTTTCTTGCCCTGATACTATAAACCCTTCGGGTTGTTCCATATAGATCTCTTCATTTAGATCACCGTTTAAGAAAGCTGTCTTAACATCCATTTGATATATTTCTAAATTAAACAACCCTGCTATAGCAATAAGCATGCGAATGGATGTTATTCTTGTCACAGGGGAATATGTGTCAAAATAATCGAGACCTTCCTTTTGTCTGTAACCTTTAACAACAAGTCTTGCTTTATACTTGTCAATTGAACCATCTGCTTTCATTTTTCTCTTGAATATCCATTTATATCCAAGAGGTTTAGAACCTGGTGGAAGATCCACCAATTCCCAAGTATGATTCTGCATAATGGATTCAATTTCATTATTAACAGCCTCTTTCCACAAAGGTGCTTCAGGACCTGTCATTGCTGCCTTAAAGCTTTGAGGTTCATTTTCTAACAAGTATGTCAGAAAATCTGGACCAAAGGATTTTGATGTTCTCGCTCTTTTACTGCGTCTTGGTTCATCATTAGTTAAATCCTGTTGGTCGAGACTATTACTAGTCTCTTGTGTTTGATTGTCATTAGTCTCTTGACTTTGTGTACAATCATAAGTTCTTTTCTGTGAACTTAATTCCTGTCCTTTCTTGTAAGGAAAGACATGTTCAAAAAACACAGCATTCCTGGACTCTATAAT
The DNA here is from genome assembly GCF_055761805.1 of Camellia sinensis. Lineage (NCBI taxonomy): Eukaryota > Viridiplantae > Streptophyta > Magnoliopsida > Ericales > Theaceae > Camellia > Camellia sinensis. The sequence continues at coordinate 41,311,148 of NC_138975.1, read as the reverse complement.
AGTGTTCACATTTATATCAGGTGTTTCTGATTTATAAGTCAGAAACCGATATGCACTACTATTCTGAGCATAACCAATAAACACACAATCTACTGTTTTTGGTCCAATCTTTGTCTTTTTAGGAACAGGTACTTCAACTTTTGCCAAACACCCTCACACTTTTAAGTATTTGTAGGAAAGTGGTCGACCTTTCCACAATTCATAAGGAATGCTTTTGGTTTTCTTGTGGGGTATTCTATTAAGAACATAATTAGCAGACAATATTGCTTCCCCCCACAAGTTCTGTGGTAAACCTGGACTTAGTAACATGGCATTCATCACTTCTTTTGGGGTTCTATTCTTCCTTTCAGCAATTCCATTTTGCTGTGGAGAATAAGGGGCTGTAGTTTGGTGAATAATGCCATGTTGTGCACAAAATTCATTTAATGGTGCATCATATTCACCACCCCTATCACTTCTAACCATTTTAATGGTTTTACCAAGTTGATTTTCAACTTCTGTTTTGTAGAGTTTAAACATTTCTAAGGCTTCATCTTTGCTTCTAAGTAAATAAACATAACAATATCTTGTGCAATCATCGATAAAAGTTATGAAATACTTTTTGCCTCCTCTAGTTTGAATAAATTTTAAATCACATACATCAGTATGAATTAATTCTAGAGGTTCGGTTTTTCTTTCAACCGATTTAAATGGAGCCTTAGTTAGTTTCGCTTCTACACAAATTTCACATTTATGATTAGGATTAATTTCAAACTTTGGTATATAATCTAAACCAATTAATCTACGCAAAGCATCAAAATTCACATGTCCTAATCTACCATGCCATAAATGTGACTCAAGAATATAAACAAAAGATGTGTTATTCTTATTCATAGCAACTTTCGGTACAACTGTCATTACATTCAACTTAAAGAGACCATCACTCATGTATCCCTTACCAACATACATACCACTCTTTGTTAATACAAATTTATCAGACTCAAATACAAGCCTAAAACCATTTTTACTTAACAAAGACCCAGAAACTAAATTCTTCCGGATGTCAGGTACATGCAGTACGTTGTTGAGGGTCAGTTCTTTCCCCGATGTCATCTTCAAGATCACTTTCCCTTGTCCAGCCACAGCAGAAGTAGAAGAATTTCCCATGAAAAGTTGTTCACCATTTGCTGCCTCATTGTAGGTAGTGAACATCTTCTTGTCCGCACATATGTGACGAGTTGCTCCAGTGTCAACCCACCACTCTTTGGGATTTCCAACCAAGTTAGCCTTAGACACCACAGCAGAGAGGTTGATGTCATTCACTCCGTCAGAGATGTAATCCAATTCTGTTACATTGGCCTGATTGGTGGTCTTCTTACTTGTACTTCCATGATTCTTTTTAGGGCGGCGGCAATCAGAAGCTCGATGTCCAGTTTTGCCACAGTTATAGCATTTTCCTTTGAACTTCTTGCTACTATCGCCTTGTTTAGGACCATCTCCAGTAAACTTCCTCTTTTTGTTATGTGGTTTATGAACTTCTTCAACCACATTAGCCTTGGACTCAATGGGATTTTTCCCATTCCTCTTTTCAGCCTTTCGGTTATCTTCTTCTATTCTTAATCTTACAATCAATTCATCCATAGTCATCTCTTTGCGTTTATGTTTTAAATAATTTTTGAAATCTTTCCAAGCCGGTGGTAACTTTTCCACTAAAGCAGCGACTTGGAATGACTCGCTAAGAGACATACCTTCTGAATGAATATCATGCAAAATTATTTGAAAACTTTGAACTTGAGATATTACCGTTTGGGAGTCTACCATTACAAAGTCCAGAAATTTACCGACGACAAATTTCTTCGTGCCGGCATCTTCTGTCTTGTATTTCTTCTCCAAAGAATCCCACAATTCTTTTGCTGTTTTCAGAGGACTGTATACATTATACAGCATATTGTCAAGGCCATTTAGGATGTAGTTTCTGCACAGGAAATCTGAATGTTTCCAAGCATCTACAGCGGCAACAACTTGCCGATCACTTTCACCCTCTTTAAGTGCTGGAGCCTCTTCATGGAGAAACCGGGCCAAATTAAGAGTTGTAAGATAGAACAGCATCTTCTGCTGCCATCTCTTAAACTCGGTACCATTAAATTTTTCCGGTTTTTCTCCATGATTGATTGGTACATGAACATGGTTCTGGATAGGGACCGATGTAGGTGTAACAATAGGAGTACCACTGCCAGATGCAGTTTCAGTTGTAGTAGCCATAATCTCTGATTACAAAAATCAGAAAATATTAAAACACAAATTAATTTTCTAGTTACTAAAACCAGAAAATAATTATAACAACAAAATAATTTTATTTTTCTTGTTACTAAAACTAGAAAAATAAAATATCACAAGAACTTTCTGTAATACCAAATAATATTCTGAATTGTTAATGACACCAGTATCGTACTACTAGTTGTTGTCAAAGAAAAGAGACAGTATATTACTGTTGGACAATCTTCACTGTATTTAAAAGGATTTAATTCTGTTGTGTACAAAACAACAACAAGAATAAAAGAAATAGAGTAAATGAGAGAATATGTTTGATTACAAAAATCAAACTCGAAATAAAAATAAATAAATAAAAAACAAAACAGATTTTATTTTGTTACAAAAACAAAATTAAAATCTGAATAAATAAACAAATAAAAACAACACTGAAAGTAATTAAATAACTTACTTGATTTAATTTCTTCGAATTATTTTTCTGATCAAGTCCAGTGTTTAACACTGTGTCCTTAAGACAGATTCGTCCTCTCCACGGTGCTTTCAGAATTCGGACGTCTATCTCCCAGGATGAAATGATCTACCACAAACAATAGCAGCACTACTAACTGTTTGCCTTACGAACACACTAAGTGTTTACACTCTTTCTTTCGGAAATAAAATGCAGGAAGATGAAGAATAGAAAACAGAAGTGAAATACGAAATTTCTGAATGCAAAACATCAAATGAGGGTGGTCCTATTTATAGATGTGAAGGTGGCTCTTGGATTTGAAATAAACAGGTATGTAGCTCTTGGTTTTGAATTGAACAGGTATCATACCTGTTGGGTTTTGAATTCAAACAGATTTGAATTAATTCAAACAGATAGTAAAACGGGAAGGGCCCTGTTTGGGTGTGCATTAATTCCAAAACAGTTTATTTCTGTTTGAAACCGGGAAGGGCCCTGTTTGGATGAACAAAAAATCCAAACTAATTTAATTTGAATTCTGGATTTTATTTTAATAAAAAATAAAATTAAATTCAAATGTTTTTGGCCCAAAAAAGATTAGAAGCCCAACCACACACCACACACCAGCGCCCAAGCCCAGGCCCAGCCCAGCCCGACCGACCGGACGGACGGCTGCGGCGGCGCGCGCGTGTGTGTGGTGATTTTTGGGTCCAATGGGTCTAGCCCATTTTGCCCATAACCTCTCCCTCTAAAACACTTGGGTACCCCTTGGGGCACACCCCAAGTATCTCACCCTAAGCCTTATAAACCCTTTCAAAACCTCCCACCAAATCAATGTGGGACAAGCCAATTTACAACCTTAAGGAATTTCCACCAAAACTCCATTTCCATGGAGCACACTTTGGCTTCAATTTCCCATTCACTCGGTAATAGTTTTGAGCAACCAAATATACCACGTGAATCACAACGCGGCATAGAACGCGTTACCACTTTGACCCGAGTAAATCGACACTCGGGGCCCACCTAAAAAATAGACCGAACTTAGGAAAAAATTCTGGTTTTATCCAGAATTTTATAACCATTCCAACAATCCCCCACATGAATGGAATTTGATGACAACGGAAATGCAACAAAATGCAGACTTTAACGAAAGAGTATAAGTCGAAAATATCTTGCATCAGGATAGGTAGTTTTCGGCTTTGAACCTTCCCTAGTGATAACCTATCGGACTTACTGGCTAACCAATGGACGCGATGCCTTGAATTGTTCAGCCGTTTGTGTAAGCCAAGACAATAGATTTCACAGAAAATATCTTCTAACACATCGTGGTTCTCACTGTTGTGTTCATTTTGGCCTTGAACGCGCTTGGTTTTCATAAGTGTTTCTAGAGAATTTAGCCTTTGCATTCTCATAGAACCGGCCCCAGTTCAACACTCATATAGGTGATTCTTATTGTGAGTATCTCCTTATACTCGTCTTGATTTTATGTCTTAATCAAGATATAAGTAATCATTAAAAGCAAAGCTTATCCTTATACCTCTGCATACAACATATGTTGCAGATATCACTCTCACCATAGGAATGGGTAGGAATTTTAATCCCTTGGTGATTTCTGGCGAGCCATACATAACTTAGTTGTCCCTTTGAACTTAGTTCTTGGGATCTCCAGTCATATAAGTAGGGTTACCATTATGACGACTCTTATGTAATAGGCTTTAATCCCATCCCCTTCGATGAACTATACACTAGCTCTTTTGTCAAACCTTTTGTTAACGGATCCGCAATATTCTCTTTAGATTTTATATAATCTATTGAGATTATTCCGTTTGACAACAATTGCCTTACGGTATTATGTCGACGACGAATATGTCGTGACTTACCATTATACATATGATTCTGTGCCCTGCCTATTGCAGATTGACTATCACAATGAATGCAAATAGCTGGCACAGGTTTTGGCCACATTGGAATGTCTTCTAAGAAGTGACGAACATTCTGCTTCTTCACCTGCTTTGTCTAAAGCAATGAACTCGGATTCCATTGTGGATCGTGCGATGAACGTTTGTTTCGTGGACTTCCAAGAAACAGCAGCGCCTCCTAGAGTAAAGACATATCCACTAGTGGATTTTGAATCTTTAGTATCCGATATCCAATTGGCATCACAATAACCTTCGAGTACTGCGGGATATCGAGTAAAGTTCAAACCATGATCACGAGTAAATCTTAGATATCTAAGAACTCGAATGATCGCTTTCCAATGGTCTTCTCCAGGGTTACTAGTGTACCTACTCAATTTACTTATAGCATAAGCTATATCAGGACGAGTACAATTCATTAGGTACATTAGGCTTCCAATGATTTGGGAGTATTTTAACTGAGACACTGCATCACCTTTATTTTTCGATAAATAAAGACTGATGTCTACAGGTGTTCTAGCTAAATTCAAATCATCCTTGATAAATTTATCAAGAATTTTCTCAATATAATGAGATTGAGATAATGCATATCCGTCAGATGTTTTAGTAATTTTCATTCCTAATATAACATCTGCGACCCCCATATCTTTCATATCAAATCTTTTGTTAAGCATCTGCTTAGTTGATTTGATCATATTTTGACTGCTTCCAATGATAAGCATGTCATCCACATAAAGACAAACTATGACATATCCTTGGTCAGTGTTTTTAACATAGACGCATTTGTCACATTCGTTTATCTTAAACCCATTAGTAAGCATTGCATGATCAAATTTTTCATGCCATTGCTTAGGTGCTTGTTTTAATCCATAAAGGGATTTTACAAGTCGACAAACTTTCTTTTCTTGCCCTGATACTACAAACCCTTCGGGTTGTTCCATATAGATCTCTTCATTTAGATCACCGTTTAAGAAAGCTGTCTTAACATCCATTTGATGTATTTCTAAATTAAACAACGCTGCTATAGCAATAAGCATGCGAATGGATGTTATTCTTGTCACAGGGGAATATGTGTCAAAATAGTCCAGACCTTCCTTTTGTCTGTAACCTTTAACAACAAGTCTTGCTTTATACTTGTCAATTGAACCATCTGCTTTCATTTTTCTCTTGAATATCCATTTATATCCAAGAGGTTTAGAACCTAGTGGAAGATCCACCAATTCCCAAGTATGATTTTGCATAATGGATTCAATTTCATTATTAACAGCCTCTTTCCACAAAGGTGCTTCAGGACCTGTCATTGCTGCCTTAAAGCTTCGAGGTTCATTTTCTAACAAGTATGTCAGAAAATCTGGACCAAAGGATTTTGATGTTCTCGCTCTTTTACTTCGTCTTGGTTCATCATTAGTTAAATCCAGTTGGTCGAGACTATTACTAGTCTCTTGTGTTTGATTGTCATTAGTCTCTTGACTTTGTGTACAATCATAAGTTCTTTTCTGTGAACTTAATTCCTGTCCTTTCTTGTAAGGAAAGACATGTTCAAAAAACACAGCATTCCTTGACTCTATAATAGTGTTCACATTTATATCAGGTATATCTGATTTATAAGTCAGAAACCAATATGCACTACTATTCTGAGCATAACCAATAAACACACAATCTACTGTTTTTGGTCCTATCTTAGTCTTTTTAGGAACAGGTACTTCAACTTTTGCCAAACACCCCCACACTTTTAAGTATTTGTAGGAAAGTGGTCGACCTTTCCACAATTCATAAGGAATGCTTTTGGTTTTCTTGTGGGGTATTCTATTAAGAACATAATTAGCAGACAATATTGCTTCCCCCCACAAGTTCTGTGGTAAGCCTGAACTTAGTAACATGGCATTCATCATTTCTTTTAGGGTTCTATTCTTCCTTTCAGCAATTCCATTTTGCTGTGGAGAATAAGGGGCTGTAGTTTGGTGAATAATGCCATGTTGTGCACAAAATTCATTTAATGGTGCATCATATTCACCACCCCTATCACTTCTAACCATTTTAATGGTTTTACCAAGTTGATTTTCAACTTCTGTTTTGTAGAGTTTAAACATTTCTAAGGCTTCATCTTTACTTCTAAGTAAATAAACATAACAATATCTTGTGCAATCATCGATAAATGTTATGAAATACTTTTTGCCACCTCTAGTTTGAATAAACTTTAAATCACATACATCAGTGTGAATTAATTCTAGAGGTTCGGTTTTTCTTTCAACCGATTTAAATGGAGCCTTAGTTAGTTTCGCTTCTACACAAATTTCACATTTATGATTAGGATTAATTTCAAACTTTGGTATATAATCTAAACCAATTAATCTACGCAAAGCATCAAAATTCACATGTCCTAATCTACCATGCCATAAATTTGACTCAAGAATATAAACAAAAGATGTGTTATTCTTATTCATAGCAACTTTCGGTACAACTGTCATTACATTTAACTTAAAGAGACCATCACTCATGTATCCCTTACCAACATACATACCACTCTTTGTTAATACAAACTTATCAGACTCAAATACAAGCCTAAAACCATTTTTACTTAACAAAGACCCAGAAACTAAATTCTTCCGGATGTCAGGTACATGTAGTACGTTGTTGAGGGTCAGTTCTTTCCCTGATGTCATCTTCAAGATTACTTTCCCTTATCCAGCCACAGCAGAAGTAGAAGAATTTCCCATGAAAAGTTGTTCACCATTTGCTGCCTCATTGTAGGTAGTGAACATCTTCTTGTCCGCACATATGTGACGAGTTGCTCCAGTGTCAACCCACCACTCTTTTGGATTTCCAACCAAGTTAGCCTCAGACACCACAGCAGAAAGGTTGATGTCATTCACTCCGTCAGAGATGTAATCCAATTCTGTTACATTGGCCTGATTGGTGGTCTTCTTACTTGTACTTCCATGATTCTTTTTAGGGCGGCGGCAGTCAGAAGCTCGATGTCCAGTTTTGCCACAGTTATAGCATTTTCCTTTGAACTTCTTGCTACTATCGCCTTGTTTAGGACCATCTCCAGTAAACTTCCTCTTTTTGTTATGTGGTTTATGAACTTGTTCAACCACATTTGCCTTGGACTCAATGGGATTTTTTCCATTCCTCTTTTCAGCCTTTCGGTTATCTTCTTCAATTCTTAATCTTACAATCAATTCATCCATAGTCATCTCTTTGCGTTTATGTTTTAAATAATTTTTGAAATCTTTCAAAGCCGGTGGTAACTTTTCCACTAAAGCTGCGACTTGGAATGACTCGCTAAGAGACATACCTTCTGAATGAATATCATGCAAAATTATTTGAAAACTTTGAACTTGAGATATTACCGTTTGGGAGTCTACCATTACAAAGTCCAGAAATTTACCGACAACAAATTTCTTCGTGCCGGCATCTTCTGTCTTGTATTTCTTCTCCAAAGAATCCCACAATTCTTTTGCTGTTTTCAGAGGACTGTATACATTATACAGCATATTGTCAAGGCCATTTAGGATGTAGTTTCTGCACAGGAAATCTGAATGTTTCCAAGCATCTACAGCGGCAACAACTTGCTGATCACTTTCACCCTCTTTAAGTGCTGGAGCCTCTTCATGGAGAAACCGGGCCAAATTAAGAGTTGTAAGATAGAACAGCATCTTCTGCTGCCATCTCTTAAACTCGGTACCATTAAATTTTTCCGGTTTTTCTCCATGATTGATTGGTACATGAACATGGTTCTGGATAGGGACCGATGTAGGTGTAACAATAGGAGTACCACTGCCAGATGCAGTTTCAGTTGTAGTAGCCATAATCTCTGATTACAAAAATCAGAAAATATTAAAACACAAATTAATTTTCTAGTTACTAAAACCAGAAAATAATTATAACAACAAAATAATTTTATTTTCCTTGTTACTAAAACTTGAAAAATAAAATATCACAAGAATTTTCTGTAATACCAAATAATATTCTGAATTGTTAATGACACCAGTATCGTACTACTAGTAGTTGTCAAAGAAAAGAGACAGTATATTACTACTATCTGTCAAATAGCATAAATCACTATTTGTTTTTCCAACCAGAATATTAATTTGAAAACACAGAAAATTAAATACAATGAAGATACCCAAAAAGGAATCTGTCTTAAGAACACAGTGTTAAACACTGGACTTGATCAGAAAAATAATTCGAAGAAATTAAATCAAGTAAGTTATTTAATTACTTTCAGTGTTGTTTTTATTTGTTTATTTATTCAGATTTTAATTTTGTTTTTGTAACAAAATAAAATCTGTTTTGTTTTTTATTTATTTATTTTTATTTCGAGTTTGATTTTTGTAATCAAACATATTCTCTCCTTTACTCTATTTCTTTTATTCTTGTTGTTGTTTTGTACACAACAGAATTAAATCCTTTTAAATACAGTGAAGATTGTCCAACAATTACTACTATCTGTCAAATAGCATAAATCACTATTTGTTTTTCCAACCAGAATATTAATTTGAAAACACAGAAAATTAAATACAATGAAGATACCCAAAAAGGAATCTGTCTTAAGATTGTAGAACAATCTTCACTGTATTTAAATTAATTAAATTCTGTTGTATACTAAACAACAACCAGAATATAAAGAAATAAAGAAAATGAGAGAATATGTTTGATTACAAAAATCAAACTTGAAATAAAAATATATAAATAAAAAACAGATTTTATTTTGTTACAAAAACAAAATTAAAATCTGAATAAAAAAACAAATAAAAACAACACTGAAAGTAAATTAAATAACTTACTTGATTTAATTTCTTCGAATTATTTTTCTGATCAAGTCCAGTGTTTGACACTGTGTCCTTAAGACAGATTCGTCCTCTCCACAGTGCTTTCAGAATTTGGACATGTATCTCCCAGGATGAAATGATCTACCACAAACAATAGCAGCACTACTAATTGTTTGCCTTACGAACACACTAAGTGTTTACACTCTTTCTTTCGGAAATAAAATGCAGCAAGATGAAGAATAGAATTAACAGAGGTGAAATACGAAATTTCTGAAATCAAAATATCAAATGAGGGTGGTCCTATTTATAGATGTGAAGGTGGCCCTTGGTTTTGAATTGAACAGGTATGTGGCTCTTGGTTTTGAATTGAACAGGTATGATACATGTTGGGTTTTGAATTTCAAACAGATAGCAATTACGGGAAGGGCCCTGTTTGGATGAACAAAAAATCCAAACTAATTTAATTTGAATTATGGATTTTATTTTAATAAAAAATAAAATTAAATTCAAATGTTTTTGGCCCAAAAAGATTAGAAGCCCAACCACACACCACGCACCCGCGCCCAGGCCAGCCGACCGGACGGCGGCGGCGCGCGTGTGGTGATTTTTGGGTCCAATGGGTCTAGCCCATTTTGCCCATAACCTCTCCCTCTAAAACACTTGGGTACCCCTTGGGGCACACCCCAAGTATCTCACCCTAAGCCTTATAAACCCTTTCAAAACTTCCCACCAAATCAATGTGGGACAAGCCAATTTACAACCTTAAGGAATTTCCACCAAAACTCCATTTCTATGGAGCACACTTTGGCTTCAATTTCCCATTCACTCGGTAATGGTTTTGAGCAACCAAATATACCACGTGAATCACAACGCGGCATAGAACGCGTTACCACTTTGACCCGAGTAAATCGACACTCGGAGCCCACCTAAAAAATAGACCGAACTTAAGAAAAAATTATGATTTTATCCAAAATTTTATAACCATTTCCAACAAGTACAGTGAACACCTCGTCGTTTCATGGTGAAGAATGAAAAATGACAGTTGGAAGCAGAGTTGAACCAGAGAAAACTTTTCTCCTCCGTTTCCTTTCTTGTCCCTCTCCACACTGACACGCACATGCTAACACAGTACAACACACTCTAATCCCTCAATGCTTCTATTGCATAACCTGTACATGCTCGTGAATTTCTCTTCTATAATGTAATTTATTGATTTTTTTTTCTTTTTTTATTCACTATGATAGAGAGTTAAGAAGTAATATGTAAGGGATGTGCAAGAGTTATTGTGCACATTAAGTAGCTATTCTTAAAAAAATTGAAATTTTGTTGGAATAATACTCTATGTATCAATTGATATACTAACTAATGTATATTAATTGGTGTATGTAGCACCACCAAATTTGTTATACAAGGAGACAAAGGTACTTTTGACTATTCAAAATGCACTAAGCATTAAACAACTCAACTCAAACCACTCATGTAATAAATGGAATAATCGGGTCGGACTGAGTTGGATATGTGTTAAGACAAATGAAATTGACCAACCCACTTATTTTATGATTTTTTTCTCCAGCAAGTGGTGGTGGTGGTGGAAAATGAGGGGGTAATTCCATGAACACCATATTGGGATCCTTCTATTACTAGAAAAACTCTTCTACTTACTTCAAGGTGTTAGTTTTAATTTTCTGGGAAGATTTTTGCTTAGATATTTTCCTTCAAAGCAAACACAAATAGGATTTACCTTCAAAGAAATATATGACTTAGATTTATATATACATGACAATCTTTATCTAAACCCTAAGAGAGATAATGAGTATAGAAATTAGAAAAACATATATTTTGGAGGTGGGTGGTGGTGGTTTTGGCGGTAACCATTTAAATGGGTATCCATGTCTAATTTATTTAAACACAATTTTAATTGGGTTCACAAAATGTAACCCATTTATATGGGTTTATACGAGTTTATGTATTTGGGTAAGTTACTTGAAATGGATATTATTGGGTGGGTTTATGGTTTTAGGTTGACTTTGTCAGCTCTATATTATATCATCATTTTTCTTTCTTTTTCCTGGTTTAGATAATTTGTTTTAATTAAGTGCTGACTCATAATTTATACCACAAAATCCCATGTCAAAATCTCCACATTAATAGAGTTACACTTGTAAATTTATTCATGTAAACAAAAATTGGATAAGGAGCACTTACATACACAGTATTATAGTATTGCTTGGACCTTAGGGTGACATTGCATACCTAAATGCTATGTTAGGCAGTAACTCCTGAAATACAATTACGTTTGTTAGAAATAAAAATAAATAAATAAAAGTTGTAGTAGGACACATGTGATTGACACTTAAAAAAGAAATGTCTCTCAAAAATTCACAAACAACTTTCCTGTACATTTGAACTATCTCATAAAATTACTTGAGTTGTCTGACACCCCACTTTTCATATTAGTGGCAAGGGATAGTGAATAAGAAAAATCTTTTACATGTAAAATGAATATGATATTTTAATTAGATAATTATTTTTTTTCTTAATTGTTAGTTGTACGTTGACAATATATCATGAGATTCTATTCATTTTGTTTGGATTTAATTTTTTGAAAATACTTTTTAAAAAATTCTACATTCTTGTTTTTTATATTTTTTTGTTTTTACTAAATTTTGTAAATATTTTACTTAATTTTTTGAATTTTTAGACACATCTAACATAAATATACTTAAAAAGTATAATTTTTGTGAATTTTTTTTTAAAAAAATTCACCAAATACCAAAAATACAAAAAAAAATAAAAATTCAATATATTTTTCGTATTTTTGTGTATTTATTAATTTTTTAAAATATTTTTTCACAAATATTTTACTTTTAAGGTACATATAAAAAAAAATTTAAAAATGCTTAAAATTTTAAAAATATTCACTAAAAATAAAAAAAATACTCAAAAATAAAAAACTTAATTTTTAAAACACTTAATTGAAAAAACTGAAATCAAGCACACTGATTATGACTCATAAATTATGACTTCTGCTGCTAGTGTATATATATAATTTATGAGGGCTTTTTAATTGTGCAAACGTCACTTTTGATGTAGTTTTTATTATTAATCGACGTCTATGCTCAGAGTTATTTTGTTTTCTATTTGATGTTATTTGGTATAATGATTGAATGTGATGGTTTGTATCTCAATATATAATTTTTGAAATTTTTTTTTAAAATTTTGTTTAGTTCAAATTTTTTGATAAAAATTTTCAAATTCACTTTTTTTCTGCTACACATCAATCAATCACTTTTTCTTTCTTCTCTCCCCTTCTCAATCTTTTTTTCTTTCACAGATACATACTCAACTACAACAAAAAATTAAATCATCCCAAACTCCCAAACTTCAAAGCTATTTTAAAAATATACAACCAAACAAATAAAAAAAATTTCTAAACTCCTCCCTCAAAATTTTTTAGGGAGATTTATCAATAAATCCTAATTGTTAAACTTATGATCCAATTTGTCCCATACATTTTCTAATGATCCGTTTGGTCCTTTCCGTTGAGAAAGGACGCAATTGCCATCAATATAGAGGTTGGTGTACGCAATATAGCTGGATGTGTGTGTGTTTGGTTAAGCACGTGTGTCTTACGTGGTTAGTGGTATGGTAGGAGTGTGTTACACCTTCATAATTTGAGATTGGTGGTGGTCACGTGACACATCCGTGGGTGCCACACAACAGGGAAGCGCACTAAGGCTTTTTATGCCGTAGTGTTTATATGGGTTGTATGACACATGTTGCCATGCGTCTCCATCTCCTTGACAATGGAAAACAAATTGATACTGTCACAAATAGAATACAATAAACACACAGACACACAACCCACACACCATGAAAATGCACACACAAGTAAATACACACACACAAACCACACACCAAAAAAATACACATACCAGGAAAATGCATATACAAGGAAAGCACATCCACACAACTACACCCATTCTAAAAACACAACACACAAACCCTCCGAAAACACACAACCCACAGTCACACAAGCCACACACCAGACTGAGTCAACGTTGCAAAGAACGAAACATCGACGGAAGTTTTAACATCGGTATGCCAGCAACAAATGAAAAAATCAACGTTGCAAAAAAACACTGCGAAACACCGCACCGACACACAACAGTCATAGCAAAACACTGCGAAACATCAATTTTTCTAAGCAACCAAACAAAAAAGAACCAATCTTCTTCAATTTTCCTGAATTTTCTCAACATCAAGTAAGCAAACCCACAAAAATTACTCAATTCTCAAGCAGTCGAATTGGATTTGCCTCTTTGGTTTCCTGAATTTCTCTCTCTAGGGCCATCGAACAACAGACTGAGTCTCAAATTAGATGAATTGGGTTGAGTTAGAATTAGGGTTTTTCAGAGAAGAAGAAGAAGAAGAAGAAGAAGAAGGACGACGAGAGTGGCAAGCACAGAGAGAGAAGAGAGAGAGATGGATGAGATTGCATCTACTGATTTATATATAAAACGCCATTGAAAATTGGTATTGGGGTTGTTATTGTAGGGTTGTCCTAAGTGTAGTTCCCCAGCATGTTTGTGAGAATAAGAATTACAATGGAATAGCTATTAATGGACAGAGAGAGAATTTGAGAGAGAGAGAGAGAGAGAATTGTTATGTGGAGTGGTTTGCTTGTATGAGTTAAAAATCAAACATATCCAAATTAACAAAATGAAGGGTATTACTGTCCATGCCACAACGCCATACATGGAAAATAGGATCAAAAGGAATAAATCTCTCTACCTCTAGGACTTATTCGATAAAAAGTTTAAAGTTGGAACTGATTGGTATAACTGTTTATGAGATGGAATTTATTGGTAAATAATCTAATTTTTAATGAAAACATAAACTAAACACACCCATAGATGTTATTTATTTTTAAGATAATGATTGGGTAAGATACGATTGTTGCATTGCATGGAGCAAACATGTTCCACTTTCTGTCTCGAAGGTTTGAAGATTAGGATGCATTAATTAACTTTAAAACCACTTGCTGCTTATATAATTTGTAAATAAGGGACAGAACGCCCTCTCTCTCTCTCTCTCTCTCGTGCACAAATATATAGTTATAATAAAAAATTTAAAAATTTTGTTTTAATGTTTTTTCATTTTATTTAATTCAGATATATACAACTGTTAATCTATAAATTTAATTTTATAAAATTAGTAAAAATATGAACGATATTCTTAAAATAAGAATAATATTAAGTATAATTAATAAAAAATTAAAGTAAATAAAACGTACAAAGTACTCCATCCAACGACTTCTTTGAAAAAAATTTCAATCACTCTGTTTAGTCACATGCAACTCTATTTCCTTAACCCAAAGGATTTGGTTTGATAGATGGGACCTGGGACTTTGGGATTTGAACAATCTCTGTTTAGGAGTTGTTTGGAAGGAATTATATAAGTGTACTTTTTGATTTTTTAGATAAAAAAAGTAGAGGAAAAAAAAAAAAGTTGTTTGGAATAACTTTTTGATTTTTTATGAAAAAATGTATATTAAAATATTGTATAAAATAACAAAATTACTTTTTTACCATATGCATTCTGACATGCAATCTGTGCATGTCAGTACGGTTGTGGCGGAGCTGTGTGCACTGGTTTTGTTGGAAAATTTTGTTTTTTTTTTTTTTGTGTGTTTTTTGTGTGTTTTTTGTTGTTTAGCAGTGTATGGAAGTAGTGGACATCTCCCTCAGTCATATAAAAAATTATTTTTTAATTTCTTTTTTCTTTTGTAGTCGTGATGTGCACTATTATTGGATACATTGATTTGAACAAAACCATATGGTGCTACAGCTGCACCTCTCCTTCAGTTAGATAATTTATTTATTTTTTCTTTTTTCTGTTACACCCGTCAACTATGCACTGTTGGCTCATGCATACATTCTTGTGTTCAATTCAAAAAGACCGTAATGGTGGCAGCCAAGTTGTATATGGAAACCAATAGTCTTTGGAAAATAAATAAATAAATAAATAAAAATAATCCAAACAAATTAAAAAGCAACAAGTTTTTTAAAAATGAGTGATGGTATACTGTTGGTCAGCAAAAGTGCAATTGTTGTGCTTGCACTACACTAAGATGTTTTCAACATTTCATACATGAATGGTTTTTTGAAAGTTGTTGATTTGAACATTATCATTTTTGGTTGTTGATAATTTTATACAACAAATTATGTCCGTGTAAGCAATGATGACATAATACAAATTTTTGGGTACTACATATATAAAGTTTATATAACATAAAGCGAAGATAACACAAGGCACACTAACAAATGCTTTGGCCTTACACGTGTACTTGTTGTCGTAGGGCGTACGTAATATTCGCTTTGACAGTGGCCATTTCGGGATCTGAGTCCCCTGGCTCCATGATATCAGGGGCACCTGATCGGAAAGGGCACCTGATCGGAAAATTTTAACTTCGACATATTCCGCAAAACCCTCTTTCTCGACTTCCAAGCACCGAATGTCCGCTCGATACAACTACGCAAGGACGAATGTACCTTGTTGAATCGTTCGAAGTTATTCTGTGGTATTCTGTTTCGATGGACATTTTGGTGATATCTATACCCCTTGTACGGGGCTAGATATCCTGTCATCAAGTTGTAGCCGCTATCGGCCAAATAGTATTTTCCTGCACATGGTAAAAATATAACTTATTAATATGAGGCTGATATTTTCTTGAATTCATATAACGACAGTGTTGTTATCTAGTTTCGGCCTTCATATTTGAAAATTTTACTCTTACTATAAAAAATTAAAAAAAAAAATTAATAGTAACATATGAAATTTTGTGCAATACTGCAATGTTGTTCGAATAATTTTCAAAATCGACATAATCTATTTTTCATTGTAATTTGTTAACCTCTCTAAATTGTTTATAGATTTGCCAAAAAATATTGTCAAATATTACGACTTTAAAAAAGGGTCAACACCTACATTGCTTTTCATATATAGGAACCATTTTGTATGAATTTTCAAATTACATGTTACATGTTACATATGGTTATAAAAATTATTACATAATTTTCCTAATAAAGTTAAGACAAGTTATACTTTGCAAATTACAAATATATATATATATATATATTTATGGTGGTGCTATGTATTTTTTTTGCAGATTATTCACAAATAATTTGCACAAAATAAACACAGTGGTCCAAATACACAAGTCAGACAAGAGAGAATTTGTTACCGGGTGTGGGGTATGGGAACCGATGTTTAGGCTCAGTTCTGACATTGTGCAACACCCTGATGTCGTGGCGGACACGAACGTGAAGCACAAATCAAAGTCACAAACGACAATAATATTTTGTGTTGGCACACCTTTCCGGTCATAGTATGAACTGGCGTATTCTTGGGAGACACGGGCCATCAAGTGCGTGTTGTCCAGTGCATCGATGCAGTCATACGCAACATAAGCATTTTACAAAATGTAAATTAAAAAAATTAAGTTTGTAATTAAAACATTAGGCAATGAAATTGATACACGCCGTCACCTTGAATGGCCGGTACTCCCGCTTCGACTGTAAATGTGGATGGCTCCCTTGTTGGATTTGCTCCGACGTAAGACTCCTACTATGAATCAATGCAAATGGTATCATTGCTCGCAAAACCTTGTGAAAATGCCGTGCCAATGTCTCCTTTGAGTGTTGGAACCATTCTTGCAAATTTCTCCACGAAATTCCATGCAACACAGAAATGAAAAATCGTGACCTTCTCTTCGAGCAGCACTCCATGCTCCTACTGCGGCACTGTTAACCCAAAATCGTAAAGCGCGTCGCACAACTTCAAGAAGACTGGTCAGGTCATACTGACGGCATCTTCAAACCGGCTTGGGTGGCGGTTAAACAACTCGTACATCCATAACTGTCTCGACAATATTGATGTATTTCTCTGGACTTTGTAGTAATGGTTGTAATGATATGTTGCCACACTGTTGCACGCTTCTAGCAAGTTGTGATCAAGTTGTAAAACCATTTCTCTCGCGATTTCATCGATTGCTTCTTGTAACCCTGCATTTCCGTAGATGTTACTAGGACCGGCTTGATCCGCCATGTTACCTATACGAAGCACACGGAAATGGAGAAACATAATAATTTATTACGCATGTGAAAATATTAATCTTACAAAATAACCACCATTTGTTGTGTTATGTATTTCGTTTAAACATTTTTGTGTGTCATTAACCTTGTTTTAAACCTTAATTTTTTTAAAGTCTATAAAGTGTAAAAGTGTGAACAACTACGTAAACAAAAAAAAATTCCCTGGAAGTCATTGGTGAAATATGAAAAGTGTATAAAATATGAAATGTCCCTACAACAAAAATGTCAGTGGTGAACTACAAAATTTTCCCTACAACAAAAATGTCATTGTTGAATTATGAAAAGTGTATGCAATGGTTCGAAAAAAATAAATTAGCAGGAGTAGATAGATAAACCAAATCGAAATGCATTAACCAAACGGAAGTAGATAGACAAATGTCGCATTATTTACGAAGGCGACAAAAACAAATTAAAAACAATTCCATCACAGTCAACAGCATATGAAAGTGTTTGTTTAAATTGAAACATCAGTAATATGAGGTCAAACATGTCCTCAAAACTAGCCCTCCATTTCGAATCCATGAGATGGCGCAGATGGGCCACCAGAATTTTGGGACTTCTTGATACGCAGCCAACTAATGACCGCCTCATCCGTCGGAAGCTGCAACAATATGGCTTGATTTGCCCGGTTGTCAATGAGCGAAACAACAAAAGGTATTAGCGGGTCTTTCGATTCAACACCATGCAGGGAGTACAATTGTGCGAGACACTTGCCAATCACCTTTTATGTGGAATTGCTGTAATCATGATGCACTCGGACCTCGCGATGTTGTGGTTTCACTGAGGACGTAAGGTTCTCCATACTACTGGGCAACAATAAAGCTCCCTTGCTCTGCCCTTTTTTTCGCTTCTTATTTTTAGTGGCTAGAAATTTTCATTTCGTCGCGCCACTCGTAGGTGTGTCATCAACGGTAATTGCCAACGACATAGCGGGTACTGTTGCTGGTGTCTGTTCCACATGCCCGTAAAAGTCCTCCACTGTGTGCTCACTATGCTGTGCAGTGCAGGCTGGAAAGGAGACAGCCCGCTACTGTCCTTTCAATCTTCCTCATCCATAGGCACTGGCACATCATCCATTCCAACGGGTTCGAAATCTGCACCGGGTGTCTATGCATATTTTCTTATTGCCGCGGCACCTTCATGCACCTTTCGCATAATTCCACGTGCTCTAACGGTTTCATTTTGAACTTCAAAGCATTCTTATCAATCTGAAACCAAATAAAAAAAAAATTAGCCAACAACCAGAAAATAAAGACAGCAAGCAACTGTTGTGTAATGAAATTACTGTGTAGGCTTAACAAGCACAGAATTACTTTCAAACAGTCTTCATACATCTGAACAAGCACTGTAATGCCGTGTGTGAACTGTGCAGGCTTAATAAGCACTTGCCCTGTGATGAAATTACTTTGAAACAGTCTTCATACATGATGGCAGCACAGAATTTTAGATGACAACACAGAATTGTAGATGACAGCGCAGAATTTTAGATGAAGATAAGTATTCATACACGATTTCAAATTTAGATGTGATAATGACATATTCAAATTTATAAAACAAGGTGTACACTTTTTGATTTTCAATAACTCCATATAAACAAACATACCACCTGCCCTTTGAAGAGAACAAATTTCTTGCAAACTATCAATGTTCCTTAATAGCTGCCATGGATAGAGTAAGCAGTAAAGGACCACGAGAGAAAGACTTGAAATAAATAATTTTACATCATACATACCATGAGCTCCATATGACGAAAAGGTATATAAAAGATTATAATCCTAATCAAACTGCTGCTGGAGTTGGACAAGATAAGAACACAAACAATATGATTTATTAAAAACTTCCTCAACAATACTGGGGGTGTTTGGGAACCATTGAGAGAGGCTATTTTAGCCTCAAATGGCAAAAAAGCCTTTTAGCCTCACCTACCATTGATTTTCAAAACAAAAAAAAAAAAATTGAAAAGCAACGACTGCAGCAGCACAGCAGCTTACACTGTCACTAACAGTGTAGGCTTCAGACAGGTTAAATGACGATATTACTATAGACACCCCATTTTTTACCATCCTCAAGACTTGGATATGCTTGCAGGTACATCCAGGGACAAGTTCGATTGCTCGTCGAGTACTCGAATTTCGCAGCGGAACATCACAGGTTTGAGCTTTCCAAACCCTGTATCCTTTCTGCCACATTTTTGGACCATGTGTTGGTCCTTTCAGCATGCTTATTGTAGTGCACACTGTCGGCCACTTTTTGGCACTGCCGGCCATGCATTTATCCCTGCCAGCCATTGATGAAGCCTGCCGGCCATCAATGAGGCACTGCCAGCCACCACTGATGGCCGGCAGAACACCTTGTCTCAGCGGATTTCACGCCAGATCTTTTGAGCCAGCTGGTTTTCACTCATCCCTCCTCCATACACGTGGAGGGATGAAGCCCATTTCAAGCTTGTTTAACAAGCTTTGCATTGCATGCCTCTATATAAGGGGAGGCTCCTCCCCCTTTACAGAGGTTCAGCAACTTTAGAGACAATATATCTCTCTCTCTATATATTTCTCACTTTCTCTCTCTATATTGAGCTAGTTTGTGCCTTAAAGTGTATTTTCTCTTCATTTTTGCACTACAACACCTAGTAACACACCACCATCTTTGAGCTAAGGTTCTTGGGAATGTTATTTGAGCTCTGAAAGTTGGTTTTTGCCTCAAAAGCTGCTGGTTTCGAAGTTGTGCTTCAAGGGTGAGTATATTCTCCTTCTAAGCCTTTGTTTGTATACCATAGCTGTCATCCTTGCATATTGTTTTAGGCCTTGCTTTCAACTAAAAAAAGTTTTGTATTTAAGTGCTTATGATGATTGTTTAAGGCCTCTTTGGTGTTGAGGGTGTTCTACCCTCTTGTATACCTTGTTTGGCCTTGTTTTGAGCCATCTCTTAAGGCCCTTGAGGCAATCTTTATTTGGCCTTTTAACCACTGAAATCCAGTGAATTTTCAGTGGTAGAAATGTGATTTTGAGGCCTCAAATGAGAGGGGGTGGTCCCCTCTCTTCTTGTCTTATTTGTTTGTGTTATTGGCCTATCGAATGAGCACGTATTTCTATCCTCTTGAAGCTTAGTGTGAGCATGTTTTTGTGAGTTTTTAGGTCTGGTATAACTCTGTTCATGGCTAGTTTGGTCATCTCATGTTTGTTTCTTACACTTGTAGTGTAAACCTTGCTCACTGGCCTAATATACTTGGTGTTTTAGCCCATTATTCTAGCACGTTTTGGCTCCATTCTAGAAAGTTTTCAGTCATGTTTTAACCTGTTTTAGCTCTGTTTTGAGGCTTCTTGGTCGAATGATGCTTGTTATGCATGCTTGTAGTGCAATAGCTTTTACTAGCCTTAAGTTTTGAGGTATCTTGCATGCTTGACCTGAGGTATTTACTTGTTTTGGCATCATTTGGAATGATATTTCAGAGCATATAGTGTTGTTACACTTCCATATTTTTCACTCTTTAAATGCTCTTGAGAGTTGTACCTTTATGCCTTGTTGGTGAGTCATTACATGAGCCTCATTTTCTTGCCTTTCAAGACATCATCTCAGTCCATTTTGGCTACTGTTTTGGCCTACATAAGGTCTGTTTGGGCTAATTTGGCCATTTGAGCATTGTCTTGTATGCCTCTAGTGTAATACACTTCACTAGCTTCGATGCTTAAGCCTTGCAACATGTATCACATGGGTTGTTTGCATGATTTTAAGTCATTTAGCATGACATTTCAATGCTGGAACATATGCCATTGTACTCCATGTTTCACTCTTTTGATGCCTTTGGAGAGTTGTGTCTTGTGCCTTAATCTTGCATTAACATGTATGCATGCTTGGCTAGTCCTTTAAGTCTCCATTTCAGCATGTTTTGCCACTATTTTGGGTATGATGTAACTCTGTGTTGAGCTGGTTTGACTGTTTGGGCATTGTGATGCATGCTTATAGTGTTATCCTCTTCACTAGCCTTGGTGTTCTCGGCCCCTTAACATGTTGTGCATGAATGCTTGCATGATAAAGCCTTGCATGCCATCTTAACATGTCAAGATTAGCATGAGAGTTTTTCATGTCATGTTGTTTGTGTGCATTGCATTATGTTCAACATGATGTTGTGTTTGAACACAAGGTGGATTAGGTCATTTCATACTTGAAGTGATGAAATGAGCCAATCTTCCTTGGTCTCCATTACCTTTGATTTCTCATGATAAGGAGATGGTCTTGGTGTCTTGTTTATCATGCATTTGTTGAATTTGCACATGTTGGATCTTTGGCCATCATCCATCGAGATGCGTGATTAATGGTCTTGGATCCAATGATGCCAATTCCATTGATGTTTTGAAGTGATATGGAGTGGCACAGTTCGTACACACCCTTGGGACACCCTCCATTTTCTCTATTTTGTGCTCTGCTGCAGCTTGGTGTCACAACACACCAGTGGCCGGCACCCTCTTATTATTGGCCGGCAGATCTTCATTTATGGCCGGCAGTGTACATTCTTGGCCGGTAGGGGGGGCGGCAGCCACCTCTCATGGCCGGCAGGCCACTGGTGCACTTCTCAGCACTGTTTTGGTGAGATCCAACAGCTAGTTCTCAAGGACACCCTGCAGACAGAGCCTCTAAAGAGCATTTGGAGAGCTTTTCGGGACAGAAATCGAGAGCATGCATCCTTCCTTGTTCAAGGCAGAGCTGAGGCAGCCTGATTTAGTGTTTTACTTGTTAATTAGCATTCGCTATTGTAATTTAATCAATTCGTTTGATTAGTTAAAGTTTTGTAATAATTAGTTGTAGCTAGTTATTCAATTTGGTTGTGTAATAATTAGTCTAATTAGATAATTAGATTAGCTAGTTTAGCTTAGCTTAGATTATCTTAGCTTTCATTAGGACCCTTTGTCGAGAGGACAAATGCTGTAATAAGAGTGCGTGTGTGTGTGCATGTCTTCCAACCCTCATTTCTTTTTCCCTTTTATTTACCAGCTTTTGATGGTTAGTTTTAGGGCATGTTTCAATTAGCATCCTTATGCTAGCATGTTTGTATTCATTCATTCGTCTTGCATGCACCGGGCTCGGCGCATCATAACAACTGCATTATATTTCAATACCAATTTGAATAAATGTTATCAAGTGTTGCATTCACATGACATCTTAGAATAGCCGAGCCTATTTTAGTTGCATCTTTGCATGTGTTGCATTAGGCATCTCAACATAGCTAGGATCATGCATGATTACTAACTAGCTTTTGTTTTGGCTCGGAGTACACTGTGAGTGTTTATGATTTAGCACCCTTGCATGTGTGTAAGTGACTGCCATGATAGCATGCTTGCCATGAGGCTAACTACTTAAGTGTTTAACTGCATGAATGCCTGTGAATGAAGGCTTCATTGCTTGAATTAGAACAATTCATCAAAATGTGCATTTTAAGCTCACTTTGCGGAGTGGCAAAATCATGTTGTTTTAACCCCACTTGAGGGTGGCAAATCCGCGTTTTAGCCTACTTGTGAGTAGCACTTCCAAACCATTTTCGAAAAATAAACATGAGATGTTTTGTTCCAAATCGAGTGATTTAGTCTATACTTGTATGTTGTGCGCATCACATAGTAAGCTAGATTAATAATTGGAATAAGAACACATGTGTTTTCAAAAACAACATATTGTGTTAGTAGAGGTCGATCCTTTGATCGAGCGAGTGGGGGTGCTCATTGCATGACCTTCCCCTCTCGTACCCAAGTTCCCGAGCCGAGGCAACTTTGGTGATGACGAACACGTGGCCTTAGGCACCAGTCAGGGTTTCCTAAATTTTTCCAAAATAAAATATTTAGGTGGTGACTCTGAAATCTGGCAAAGCAGTCCATGTTTGGCGCTTTTTGATTAAAATCAATTTTTCAAAACGATTTGCCGGATTTATACTCTTTGGTGTTCTTAGATTCAGAATTGTGGCAGGAGTCCAAACTGTAGTAACTATGAACTACAATTCGCGCCCTCGCGCGCGAAGCGGAGTTCGGGCAGTCTACAGTTTCTGGCGACTCTGCTGGGGATTTAGAGAACTTGACTCAAACTCATGATATTTTGTTTTGTCTACACTTATGTGTTTCTTTGCATTGCATTTGCATTGGTGCGCCTAGGACACTGTGTTTACCGTCTGCTATTCCTGAACGGTTTACCGGAAGCTACGTGCCATAAGGTTGACCGGTTGTGGGCTCTGCCACGATAGGAACACAAACCTCGATTTTTACCAAGGCACCCTTTTTGACCATTCGACCTAGTGCATATCGGAATCCATAGTGATTATTCCAAACTAGAATAGGTTGCTTACCCGATTGTAGGTTGTTTGAAACCGCTGTGTGCATAGTGAAACACTAGCTCCTGACAAGATAGGACAGGGAAACCCTACCTCTCCATAGAGGTGTTTTAGCTCTCACTTGCTTGCTATGTTCTTTTAGAGTATGCCTCTACAGGAATGCATGTATCAGTTTGCAAAGTTTGGGTATCAAGTCTGAGGACGTTAGTATTTTGGAGAATCAGTTTTACCTGAGGGTATCAGATTTGGAGCAGTGATTCGGGAACAGTGATCAGTGTTGAGAACAGTGTATTCAGCTTACAAATGCCAACTGTGTGTTGTCTTTATTTAAGCCGTTATGCTGTCTGTTTTTCTGGTTATTTGTTTCCTTATTATGCTTTATTTATCTTTTTGCAAGGTAGCTTAGCACAATTGCTTCCGACCAGGCAGATATTCCCTAAGCACTCTGGGTTAGAGGTCGAAGACTTCATCGATCCGAGGATCTGATAGACGGATAACCCAGTGTTCCTTTCATTACCCCCGGTTACTAGACAGAGGTCAGTTAGACACAATTCATCAGTACAGCGGTTGCCAGATCAGTGGTCCTTATCCACCCCGCCAGTGAGTAGTCAGGCTGAGGTTTCAATTTCTGCCGAAGAGAGAGATATACCTGTTGTTCAGTTAGACCAGCACCTTATGGCAAGTATGGAGGACATGATGCGTCAGCTCCAAGAAACTATGCAAGCCATGCAGTGGGATGCTACCCGCCAGGCAGAGTTTGCCGCACGCCAGGTAGAGGTTGTGGCTCAACAAACAGAGCTAATTGCCAGACTTTAGCAACAGCAACAACCACAGCAAGCCGGAGCATCTACTTCGCACCCACCTCCTCCCCTACCTAGAGTTCCAACATTCAGGGAGACTACAAATGTCCAAGAAAATACAGACGTCCCAACGGGGCCAGTTCCACCCCAAATCCTACCTCAGCTGTCCAAAGCACCGACTAATTTAGTGGATACGCCGTTTGAATTTGAGGTGGATCTAACAGCACTGAAAGTGAGCAAACTAGAAAAGCTGTTCAAGAAGGCTCAAGGCGTTAATTCCATTCCGGACATAGAGGATGGATACACCGATTCAATGTTTACTTTGCCGAACCGGTTCAAGATGCCGTATATAGACCGTTTTGACGGTTCTGGGGATCCCATGGTACATCTGCGGCTGTTCTCGAATATCCTACGGCCAATGGGCCTCTCTAGATTACAAAAGCTTTCCCTCTTCGGCTGGACCCTGTCGGGTGTTGCGGCTATTTGGTACGCAAAGCTAGAGGACTCTACCAAGAGAAACTGGGAAGAAATGGCTAAGGCCTTTGTAGCTCAATACTCCTATAACACGCAGATCAAGATCACAACTCGTGATCTTGAGACAACTAGACAGGAGCCAAAAGAGAGCTTCTCTGACTTTGTAACCCGTTGGAGAGCCAAAGCTTCTATGATAATCACCAGGCCGATCGAGAAAGATCAAATACAGATGGTTGTGCGCAACCTCCAACCCAAACTGATGCAAAAGATTATCGTCTTACCCTTCTCTACATTTGCGAATTTATACGAGATCGGGGTACAGATTGAGGATGCCATGAAGCAGGGTCTGATTGACCATGAAAGAGAGCAGCCCAAGAGGGCATTCACCTGCAGTTCGAATGCAAGCTCGAGTAATGCTGCAACTGCCAGAACTTTCGATGTGGGCATGGTCACCACCACCACATCAAAAACAGCCACCCCATTCACCAGTTCGTCCGGTACTAGCTCACAAACAGCCAAATACCCATCCCGGGGTCAAAGGACTTTTTCCCTATTGTATATGCCTTTGTCCAAAGTCCTGGGGGTTTTAATCAGGAAGGGGTATGTGAAACCCCTAGAGCCGTGGCCATTACCAAATAACCTCCCACCAACCCATAACCCAGCCAAATATTGTGCCTTTCACCAACAGCATGGTCACGACACCGACTAATGCTACAGACTTCGTCATGAGATTCAGGATCTCATCGACAATAAGGTGATTGCACCTCCAAAAAAACCAAATGTCACAACCAACCCCCTCCCACCACATAACCAAGCTTTAGCACCCAAACACATCAATCTGATCCAAACTAGGGTTGTGCCGTACGAACCTAGCATATATATCACACCCTTCACCTACCCAAGCCGGAGGTGTTCATCTCGGACAGCGCGGATTTGTGCATGTTAAGCACCTTCTTAACCCAACCCGAGCCAATGGTGGTGACCATCGAAAACAGAACCGGGATGACTTGGGAGGCAGATGAGAATGCTGATTCAGAGCCTGAGGGGTCTGCGAGCTTTGCGTACAACCCGAGTGGTTATATCACATCAACAGATCAGCTAAAGCCGATGGTAGAATTACCAGTTGGGGTAGAGATCAGTGTGGTTCAGTAGAATGGACCTAGTCAGGGGTTAGATGACCTAGCAGAGCCGGAAGCGGACATTGCAAATCTACAGTTCTTTGAAGAGCAGGACTCAGAGGATGTGAACATCAACTGGTTCGACTTGAATGAATCCGCAGAGAATACTGGGTGGCTCAGCGACCAGCCGGATGTTATTGAAGAACTTCAGCCAGAATAGGGGCAATCAGGAGCTGGGATATCAGCAGTGGCCGGAATGGCCGGGAATCAGGAGAAATCACCGAAGAGCACCAATGTTAAGAATTTTGCTCGGGATCCGGGCAGTTTGAGTAGAGTGGGTGCTGAACAGCAGGTTGCACTGAAGCAGTTTGAGCAGGAAAAGATCGAAGATCTTGAGAGGGCTAGGAAGGCCAAAGCCCCGGCGGAGACGGAATGTGCTGTGAGCACAGGAACAGTTATAACAGAACCAGACAGCTGTCTGTCGGTTGCCGACGGGATGTGGTGGGAAGACGACGACCTACGTCTTGCCCACACCAATGAAGATTGGGGGCAGAACCAGCCGGATGACACCTGGTATGTTGAAGAGGTGGATTATATGACTAGAAGTGGGAGGTACTTTAAGCCCCCACACTTGGATCAACCAGAGGCATTTGGAAAGGACAAAGAAGCGGAGAAGCAGAAAGAAAAACTGCTCGAGGAGGAGGCTGTACTGAAACAGCTTAAGAAAATCCAAGCTGACATCTCCATCTGGGGACTGCTTATAGCCTCAAGAGTGCACAGACAAGCTGTCCTTTCTGCAATGGACAAGGCGAAACTTTCAATTGATACCACGCCCTAACAGCTAGTAAGGCTGGTTTTTCCGGGAGGAGCTTTCCCGACATTGACCTTCACTGATAAGGAACTGCCGCCTGAGGGCTCAAATTATAACAAACCACTCTACATCTCTGTCGAGTGTAGAGAGAAATAGATATCGGTGGTTCTTGTTGACACAGGATCTGCTATCAACGTGTGTCCGTCGAGGACGGCATATGCTATCGAGTTAAAGCCCGCAGATTTTGTGCCTACGGCCCAAGTGATATGGGCCTACGATAATACCAGCCGAGAGATGATGGGGACTATACAGATTCGAGCTCAGGTTGGTCCAGGGCAACAGGATATTGATTTTCATGTCTTGGATGTCCCGGCCACCTTCAATCTACTCCTGGGGCGACCGTGGCTGCACCAGGTGAAGGCGGCCTCTTCCACCTTACACCAAATGCTGAAATACCTCCATGGGAAGGGGGTCACGATCGTTTTTGGGAATTCTTCAATCCATTCACCGCCAGAGGTTTCTACACCAGTTCTGGAGATTGAGCATGGCGCGGAGGATGTGCTTTTGTCAAGGTTCACCCTAGCTGAGGCCCAGGTTGTACAGAATATCCTAGCTGTTAATGAGGGGCTACATGTCAGTGCACAATCTGTCTACCTTATGAACAAGCTTCAGCACATCCTCGATATGGGATTAGGGCGAAGTGGCCGGAAAGGCATTGCAGCATCGGCCGAAGTGCCGCACAACCCATATACCTTTAGCCTAGGTCATCTGTCTACCAAAGAGGATTGGGCGAGGAAAGGAAAAGAGATGGCCGGAAGAACCAGAGCCAAGCAAGCCAGGAAGCATTTTGAGTTAATGCACCGACCTATCCAGGGCACCCTGAACTGACGCTTTGTCCGGGATGGGGAAGACTTCCCGTTCTGTGGCTTCCCAGAGCCATGGCTAAATGTAGAAAGGCGATGCTTGCCGGGGTTTAAGATTTTCTTTGACTTGCAATTGTCAGGGGATGACGTTGCCGAAGACCAGACAAACCCACCAGCTGAGGCTGTGCAGTGCAAGGAGGATGATTCCGAGAGCACAGAAATTGAGATGGGGGTAGCACTGGCTTGTCTACTCTCAGATCCTCTGATCGTACAGGAGTGCTTGGGGGATAACTTTTCAATTTCCATCATCGGAAATGAAGCAGCTGTGAGTCCATCTTCAAACATTTTGGATGCATCCATTGCACCCTCCCTCGTATACGAGGAGGGCTTTTTATTAAGCAGCACCAGGTCAGGTAGTGAGCCAGAATCTGATTCCACCGAGTCTGTGGAGTCAGAATCAGGTTCCAGTTCGTCTGAGTCTGAGTCTGAGTCTGGTATTCTTGGGGGTGACAATCTGGATGCCACTGTCCTATCCAGGTCGTCTTTTTCTTTTTTCTTTGAGTCTATTGTAATAGAGAAATCAGGCGGACTGGATGTTATTAATAAGAATGGTACAACTGTGGCTTCCGAGTACTTTTATGTGCCTTTAATTTATTGCATTAATCAAGACTTTCAAAATTTTGATGAAAACGACGAGGAAGAAATTCCTCCGATTTTACAATATTTGCTTGATCAAGAGCAAGAGAGGTTTGTTAAACCCTTGATTGATGAAATCACCACAATTAATGTTGGTACTGAGAAGGACCCGCGGCTGGTCCAGATCAGGTCCACATTGTCTTCGAAGGAGCCCAAGCGCTTAGTCGCTTTATTAAAAGATTTCAAAGATATTTTCGCGTGGTCCTATAAAGACATGCCTGGAATCGATCCTGAGATTGTACAGCACCGGATCCTTCTTGACCCAAAGGCCCGACCTGTTAAGCAGAATCTCCGAAGGATCCGCCCGGACTGGGCTTTGAAGATCAAAGAAGAGGTCACCAAGCAGATTGACGCAGAGTTCCTGTTGGTATCTGAATACCCTACTTGGTTGGCCAATATAGTTCCATGGCTGAAGAAGGACGGCGAAATTCGGGTATGTGTGGACGTCAGGGATTTGAACAAAGCTAGTCCGAAGGACAACTTTCCTCTGCCGCATATCGACGAATTAGTGGACTTCACTACTGGACATGCGCTGCTCTTATTCATGGATGGGTTTTCAGGCTACAATCAGATTTTGATGACACCCGAAGACCGGGAGAAGACTGCTTTCACCACCCCGTGGGGAATCTATTGTTATAGGGTGATGCCGTTTGGGCTGAAGAACACTAGGGCTACGTATCAACGAGCTGCGACCACGATTTTGCACGACATGATCCATAAAGAGGTTGAGGTGTATGTGGACGCCATGATTGTCAAGTCTAAGGAAAAAGAGGGCCACTACACCGCCTTGCAGAAATTCTTTCAACGGATCAGAGAGTATTGGTTGCGGCTAAATCCTTAGAAATGTATATTTGGAGTTACAGCAAGGAAAACGCTGGGGTTCTTGATCACACAGAGAGGTATCGAGGTCGATCTTTCTAAAATCAAGGCCATCTTAGAAATGTCACCACCGAGGACTGAAAAGGAGGTGCGAGGCTTTCAGGGTAAAGTGCAATTCATAAGACGATTTATTGCAAAATTAACCTTGACTTGTGAACCACTCTTTGGTCTCCTGAAGAAAGGAAAGAAGTTCTAATGGGACGACCAATGCCAAGTTGCTTTCGAGCAGATCAAGCATTATTTACAGAACCCACCTGTGTTGTCACCGCCAGAGCCGGGGAAACCGTTGATTCTGTACCTTTCAGTGACTGAAACTACAATGGGCTGCATGCTTGCACAGGAGTTTGAGGGAAAAGTGGAGAAGGCTATCTACTACCTGAGCAAGAAAATGCTGGATTACGATACCTGCTACACTCTGCTGGAGAAGGCTTGTCTGGCCTTGGTATAGGCTACCAGGAAGCTACAGCACTACCTGTTAGCTCACTCTGTAATGCTGGTTTTGAGATTAGATCCCATCAAATATCTCTTCGAGAAACCGGCGCTTATGGATAGGTTAGCCCATTGGTTGCTTTTGCTTTCTGAATTCGATCTGAAGTATATGACGTGCAAGTTAGTGAAAGGGAGAGCGGTAGCAGAGTTCCTAGCCAGCCACCTAGTTAAAGGGGATGAAGCAGTTGAGTATCTGTTCCCAGACGAGGCCATTCTTCATATTGAAGAAAAGACCTGGACGATGTACTTTGACGGAGCGTCAAACCAATACGGATATGGGATAGGGGTGTTGCTGATAGCGCCCGACAATTTCCATATACCTCTAGCATTCAAACTCCATTTCAAAGTATCGAACAATGAGGCAGAATATGAGGCATGTATTGCTGGACTAGAAGCCGCCCTAGAACTAGGGGCAAAATGGTTGGATGTCATCGGGGACTCGAACCTTGTTGTATCTCAAACTAAAGGAGATTGGAAAGTTAAAGAAGAAAATATGAGAATCTACCACCAGACCTTGGACGTTCTGATTCCTCGGTTTGAAAAATTGAATTTCGCCCATCTGTTAAGAGAGAACAACAGATTTGCTGATTCATTAGCAACTCTATCTTCTATGATAGATATCCCTTTCGGAGTCTAGATGCGTCCGATCATCATCGAACAGAAATTCGTGCCGGCCTACGAGCTGATTGCTGCCATAGATGAGATACAAGATGAGAACCCCTGGTATTACGATGTCTGGAACTTCTTGGAAAATGAAGCGTATCCACTAGGGGCAAATGCCAAAGATAAGAGGGCAATTTGAAGAATGGCTGCTCAGTTCATCGTCTGCGGGGGTAAACTGTACAAGAGAGGTCATCTCGGGATGCACAAGCTGTGCGTTGATGCTGAAGAGTCCAAGCGCCTGATGGAGGCCATCCATGGAGGAGAGTACGGAGTGCACATGAACGGGCTGATGCTAGCCCGGAAGATCCTTAGGCAGGGTTATTACTGGTCTACCATGGAGGAGGATTGTATTGGCTTTGTCCGGCGATGCCACAAATGTTAGATCCATGCAAACCGCATGAACATTCCGCAGTCGAAGCCGTATAACATGACTTCGCCATGGCCGTTTTCAGTCTGGGGGATTGATGTAATTGGGGCTGTCACTCCAAAGGGGTCCAACGGGCATGAGTACATTCTGGTAGCGATAGACTACTTCACGAAGTGGGTTGAGGCCCAATCTTACACGGTGTTGAAGGCATCGCATGTCGCTAAGTTCATCAGAAACAACATCTGTCGCTACGGGGTCCTGAATGAGATTATTTCGGATAATGGTTCCCACTTCAAGAAAGAGGTGATCGACTTGTTGGAGAAATACAACGTGGCTTTTCATAAGTCATCTACATATCGGCCACAAACCACCGGAGCAGTTGAGGCCGCCAACAAGAACATCAAGCACATTCTACAGAAGATGGTGAAAACCTACAGGGACTAGCCAGATAAGCTGTCATTTGCTCTTTGGGGCTACCGAACTTCAATTCGAACTTCTACTGGGGCAACTCCGTATTCCTTGGTTTATGGGATGGAGGCTGTTCTGCCTATCGAAGTTGAGGTTTTGTCATTATGGGCATTGGCTGAGTGTCAGATAGCTGAGGCAGATTGGCAGTAAAGTAGGTTCGAAGAACTCATGCTCTTTAATGAAAGAAGGCTGAAAGCACTGTATCACGTCCAGGGTTATCAACGAAGAATTGCCAGGGCTTTCAACAAGAAGGTTAAGTCCAAGAATTTGAAAGAGGGGGATCTAGTGCTCAAAGACAACCGAGCTCCCATCCACGACCCTAGGGGCAAGTTCAGACCCAATTGGATTGGTCTCTACATCATCAAGTCTATCTGGTCGAGGTGGAGCTGTCGTTCTGATGGACCTAGATGGCCTAGAGTTCTCCCAACCGATCAACATGGATAAGTTGAAGAAATACTTTCCCTGAGTGGCTCGCTAGACCGAAAACCCGAAAGGGCAACCTAGGCAAAAGCTAGAGCATGAAAAATTTGAAATAATAAAAACTGAGCTTGCAAGGTTGAAAACCCAGAAAGGGCGGCCTTGGCAAAAGTTAGAGCGCAAAAGGAGAGTGTTAATACATGAGTGAACCTGAACCGAACTACGTAAGGCTTGATTCCCATCTTCGGGATACGTAGGCAACTTCATTCTGAAGTCCAGCCATAAACACTTCCAAATCAACTTTGTCTGTGTGATCTGGTTGGTCATCTTCATCTTTTCTGCATTCAAGAGCACGGTTGTGACTCCAGTGCAGTGCTACTCAAACTAGGGGCAACTTTCCAGTTGCTGGGATCCGGGGTTGTACATCTCAGTGATAGATCTCGGGCGTGTTCAGTTGTGATCCATATCAGAAATGGTTTTGAAAAGTTTTAATAAAAGTTGATTTTGCTCAAATTAATCTTTTTACGATTTAGACCATTTTTGGACCAAACGGAAATTTTTCAGTACCCACAATCTTCAATTATATTGATTTTATTACAGAGTTCTCCTGCTCTTGAATACAAATTGAAGTTGTTTTTTATTACATTCATAAAGAAAACTTGAAAGTACTGATAAAGCAATAAATTCGGGGCATAATCAGGTGTTCCTGCGCCCCCTCCCAGAGCTTGTGGAAGCCTCTGATGCCAAAGTAGGCCCAACATGCGCCTTTTCATCAAGCCAAGCTATGCATTCTTCAGATAGGGTGCAACTGAAAGTGGGAGCGGGAGCTAGAAGCTCTCTCGTCCTCTATGCTGCGGCATACCGAGCTAGCTGTGCGCCTCAGACTGGAAATGGAGCAGGGTACTCTATCCTTTCTTCCGGACAAGTCTGATCATGTCTGAACTGGCGCCAGAATCGGAATGGGAAATAAAGGACACAGTGTGTCAGGCCGATCAACTGAATCCCAGGCCGGCGAGTCATGCTGTAGCTCATCGCTAGTAAATTGAGTCAGGGGCAACGCCAAGCAATGTCGATAGCAGACAAACTGCACATCCATTCGCACCACCATCCCTCATCAGGGGCATCGACTAGACGTTGTCGAAAGAAATAGCTGCGAGCTGAATATGCTGGGCATGAGTCCACAACCTTCAACTTATCCATCAACCATATCTGGGGAGGGATGAAAAATGAGAGATTAAAGAATAGAGAGGTGTATGTTGAGAGAAAAGTGAGAAAAGGGTTTTGAGACAAAAAACCGAGCCTTAGGGCCGAGTGATGTGAGAAATATATGTAAGATAAGGTGGAAAACATTACCTGCAGTAGTAGTGGACACCCCGCGAATCTAGTCGTCTCTCGGCGATGGAAAGCATCCAAACCCATCAATGTCTCGGCTAGTGTCATTGCAATGCAGCTCTTGCCCTCTTTCAAGCCCTCAGCTACTTCAATCAAACGGATACTAGATCCACTGGAGCCTGAGGCAAGCAAGAAATGAGACAACATGCACAAGCAAAGCGCATGTCGTTGAAAACCCTGCTAGTCATGGTCATCGCGGTCATCGCGGTCACCGGCGTCAGAAAACCGATGAATCAAGCTGGGGATGTCCAACTCACTGTCGCGAATCAAAGACCGAGCGTCATGCAAAGTAAGCCCACACATCCGTCCTAAAGCTTAGACGTGGCCAAAACGGAACTGGGGCAAGATCTCTTCCTCACGCTCGGATTCCATCAAAGCTTGGAAGTCTTCGAAAGTGGGACATACCTCTTGTCTGCCAAAGCTAAAAACGTGTGTAATCAGATTCTAACCCCTTGCCGCGGCATGGAGGAACGGAAAACACAGCGGAGTGCAGCTCAGTGTGAATAGTGCATTTGCTCCGAAGCTCCAGAAATTCAACTTTTCTGAGCCATCCAGGTTGGCAATCCAATTTGTGAGATTTTGGACAATAAATGGTTCCATTTGAGGCAAAAATGGAGTTAAAATGAGAGAGCCACGAAACTGAAACCTTTATAGAAGATAAGGCAGTGAGTGGAGGACAGATGTCGACGTTTCGGAGGTTCTGCCATCGATGGCCGGCAGTGCCTCATTGATGGCCGGCAGTGCCTCATCAATGGCCAACAGGTGTAGCGACCCTAATTTTCTTTAGTCATTATTTATTATTATTATGATTATTATTATCTTATTTTATTTTTGGCTTTATTAATTATGTGGATCGATGAGAATTTAATGTATTGTTTAGTTAATTTAATGTGATATTTAATTAGTTTAATGTGGTATTTAATTATATATAATTAATCAGAATCTTTATATTTATATATTCATTTATACATAAAAAAGAGAGGTGTATTTATATTTGTTATATATATATATATATTATCGTATATTTATATTTATATATTATAATTTGTTGTATAATATTATATAATAGTTTATTAAGTTATTATATATTGAGATTTGTTTATAATATAATATATTATAATAGCTTATTAAGTTAGAATAGGATTAGGTTATAATAGTATTAGGTTATAACAAAACAAATAGGATCAACAAAGAGAGTTCTATGTGTGGCGTGAAAAAGAGAGGGTCTGTGTGGCAGTGTGTGGAAGAAAGAGGAAAGAAAGAAAAAGATTATGGTTTTATTTTGGTGGCTCTATTAGTTCTTTAAATATTTTTTTGATCTTTAAAATAATATTGTGAGTATAAAACCCACTTCCCTTGATTTATATTTAATTCATTGTTTTTATTTATTTATTTGATATTAGTTTGATTTTGTATTCACATAAAGATGATAGATTGATTTTAATTATTTGACTAGTGGTGTATATAAAGTTTAGGGTTCTTAGATAATTGATTGATTTTAATTACTTTGATTAGTTGTGTAGGTAAAGTTTAGGGTTTTTAGATGATTGATTAATTTTAATTATTTTGTTTAGTTGTGTATGTAAGGTTTAGGGTTTGGGAAAATTAGTCTAGGGTCCCTTTCCCACTTTTCGTAATAGAAGAGATCCACAAAATTATTTTTTGATGTCTAAGGTCCCTAAACCATACACCCATATATCATAGAGAAATTTGACTCTCAAATCAAAGCTCATTTCTCTCTCTCTCTCTCTCTCTCTCTCTCTCAATCTAATCCTCACTTTACTCCATTCAATGGCCGCTCGAGATTCCTTTGAGCCTCGCCTCCATCTCCTTTCCCCACTGCCGCGACGACGGCGATATTGACAAGGTCCCCTTCTTCAATCACGTGTGAAGCCTATTGAAGAAGAAGCAAGAGTCTCAGTGTCACTAGTAACAACACAATTATATTATAATATATATAGAGAGAGAGAAAGAGAGGGGGGTGAGGTCTTGGAATCGAAGGAGAAGATCTCGACGAGCGAGGGTTAATCATAGTGTCTGGCCTTTTCCACCACCATGAGATGGCCATTTACGATCAGATTGCGGAGATTGCGAAGAATGTAGGGTTTGAGGTTGTGAAGGAGAAAGATTTGGTGAAGCCTCCGGCGAAACCGTGGTGGACAAGGCTGAAAATGGGGAGATTTGCGTATTGGAGGAACCACATTTTGATTATAGACAGTGCTTGCTTTTCTCGGGATTGCTTCGAAAGGTGTTGTGGATGTTCATGAAATACTGTTCAAGACTGCTGATTATCTAGTTAGAGGGGGTGAGATTGGGATTTTCACTCCAATGCACATGATCCTCTGTAGAAAACCGGAGAAGAAGACCGCGAATTAGTCCGAGATCATGGAATTGAAGGTTATTCTTGTGCTGTCTTTGTTTCTTTTTTTGATCAACTCTGTTCTCCTATGGACCAAACCAGAGAATTTCTCTAAACCAACCCAGAGAAAATTCGACCAGATTGAATTTCTCTGAATTTAATTTTCTCTGGTTTAGACCAGAGAATTTTTCTGGATTAAATTGAATTTTCTCTGGTTTTGGACCAAAGAATTTCACTGAACTGAATTTTCTCTGGTTTGGACCAGAGAATTTCTCTGGATTAAATTGAATTTTCTCTGGGTTTGGACCAAAGAATTTCACTGGATTGAATTTTCTCTAGTCGAATTTTCTCTAGATCGAATTTTCTCTGGATTGATGTTGAGGAACCTTAGACATTATAAAAATATTGAGTGTCATTTACGCTATAAAATCATAATACCAGGGACCTTAAAAAAAATCCCTTAGGGTTTATAGATAATTGATTGATTTTAATTATTTTGATTAGTTGTTTATATAAGGTTTAGGGTTTTTAGATGATTGATTGATTTTAATTATTCTGATTAGTTGTATATGCACGGTTTAAGATTTTTATATGGATTGATTTTATGATTGTAATCACACTCATGATTATATAAAATTAAAATAAACTTAGAATCCATAGATATTGGTTAGAGGAAGGATTGATTCGTTGTTTTTATTTATTTATTTTTATTTGATGTTGGATTGATTTTGTATTTGCATGTAGATGATGGATTGATTTTAATTATTTTGATTAGTTATGTATGCCATGTTTAGGATTTTTATATGGATTTATTTTATGGTTGTAATTACACTCATGGTCATATGAAATTAAAATTAATTAAGAACCTATAGATAAATTCCTTATACTCCACCATGACTCCATGGATTGTTGTTTTATTTGAGTGATGGTGAGAAAGAGTGTATAAAAAAAAAAAAAAGGAAGTGAGGATTATGAGATTTATTTGAATGCCCTAGGCTTGGCATTGTTATGTTTATTCTCATGTGTGAGATGTTGTGTATATATTTATTGTTGCCTCATTCTCATGAGTAGACGAGTGCTTTGATTTGCGCGCGTACGTATATGCTAACAATTCGGGGAGTGTGAGTCAAACTCGGGACGATATCCCTGTGCAAGTTTGGCTTCAGAGCGGTGTTAGACATACGGGAGGCACATGGGATATATGTATAAGCCGGAAGGGGAGGGCTGAAGTGGTGGAGTTAAGGTACAAAGAATTTAATTATGAGTTTATTTCTATAATGTGAATTGTATTGATTTGTTCTTGATGAAAAATAGTAAACGACCTCGATAAATTATGAAATTTGAGCAGAGGCATGTATACGTGATTTTGGACAACTTTTGTATTTTAGCTTTTTATTAAAAAGATCGATTATAACTTATAATCGGATGACCTTAGTTATTATCGGTTTGATTCATTTTGGTAATGCAGATTTTATAGGCTATTTTAACCCACAAAACTAGCTCATTTTTATTGGTTTCACGTAAACTGAAGTAAAACATTATTCTGAACACTTTTCGTGTTTTGAACTTTTCCAAAAAAATTCATCTTACAGGAGTTTCTTTTCATTTTCAGTTCCAGATTTTTCGAGCAAAATTCAGTTAGGATATTCTATTAAGTTTTTCTCTCAACCTGTTCAGTTTCTGTTAAATTCGTTCACTTAGTCTTTTAGGAAATTTGATTCTGTACAACTTTCGTTCTTTGAGTTTTGGTCAATTCGAATTATTTAAGCATGAAATGGTGCATTTTTATACTTTTTCAGCAAATTACTCATGATTAATTTATACTAACTTTTTTTTTTTTTTTTTTGCAGGATGGTAGGTTTTACTAACTTTTTATGCAGGGCTGACCCCACCATATTTCTATTTCTATTTTTTTTATTTTATAATCAATTCATATTTCGTTGTGTACGGACAAGAAACTAAATGCCACCGTATCTCAGGAAACTACACATTCATCTCGGTGCAGTTGGAACTACTTGTCTTGTCCCGTAATAAGAATTTAATATATTTTTGTTTGTTTCTGGTGGACACGTAGGTGTTAAATCTTGTACTCATACCAATATACCTGTATACTGACCCGTATTGTCTCTTGATAACTCGGGTGCGTTCTGTTTGAGCGCAGCCAAGCTTCATTTGCAGGATTAGTAAAGGCTTTGGTGGTGACAAGAAATAACTGTGATCTTAGGACATGTCTGTAACAGCGCCCGCGTGGGCCTCGTGCTACAGTTCGGACTCGATTTGTGTCACGGTTCTTAATCTAAACCAAAGAGTCTAAATCTGGCAAATCGTTTTGAGAAATAGGTTTTTTGAAGAAGTAGTGCCAAACATGGACTGCTTTGCCAGATACAGAGTCGCCACCTAAATATTTTAAAATGGGGAAATTTAGGAAACCCTGACTCGGTGCCGAAGGCCACATGTCCGTCATCACCGGAATTGTCTCGGCTCGGGAGCTTGGGTACGATCGGGGAAGGTCAGCTATGAGCACCCCCTTTCGCCCGGACCGAAGACCGGCCTCTATTAACCGTGATATCCAGTTTTGAAAACGTTATGTGTTCTTTATTCCAATTATTAGCCTAGGATTACTATGTTGTGCGCGCAGCAAACAAGTATAGACCAAATTGCCCAAATTGGAACAAAACATTCCATGTTCGTTTTGAAAATGGTTTGCTACTCGCAAGTAGGCTAAAACGCAGATTTTGCCACCCTCAAGCGGGTTTTTTGGAAAAGACGGTTTTGCCACTATCCGGTGGGCTTAAAACAAATATAGCTTTAACGCATTATCCCAATTTAAGCAATTTAACCTCCACCCACAGGCATTCAAGCAATTTATCTCATGTAAACACTTAGCCGCATGGCAAGCATACTATTATGGCAACATTCACACGCATGTTGGATGCTAAAGCATAACCACTTACATTGTACTCCGTGCCAAAACAATAAACTAGTTAGCCAATGTGCGTGTCCTAGTTCATGTTATTTTGCCTAATGCAACACATACAAGATGCAATTTTAGTTTGGCTCGGTTAACCTAAATATGGCATACGATATGCAACCAACTGATTCATGTATTCAATTTTGGAATTTGAAAATACGAATGCGGTTAGTATGATGTATCGAGCCCGGTGCATGTCAACAGATGCATGAATGCACGCATGCACATCATAAGGTATGCTAATTTCAAAAATGCCTTAATCTACCATCATAAGCAGGTAAATAAAAGGAAAGAAAGAAATGGGGATTGGAAGACATACACACACTCACCCACACTTATTACATGTTTACCCTCACTCAGAGGGTTCGAATTAATATTACAGTCCCAAAATAATGAACAAATGAAATTATTACAAAATTTCCTAATTAATTAAAAGAAAGGAAGCAAAAGAAAGAAGAGGGTGGCCACAGCCTCTGCCTCGGGGTGCGCAGATGACGCATGCTCGAATCCGTCCTGCCCGGAAAACCCGTACTATACTCCTGTCGCCTCTGTTTGTACTGCCTTGTCTTTCTGAAAATTGCCAAAGTACTAGAGCAAGCTCCTTGCATCCTGCAGAGCACCACCGGCCGGACAGAATTACCACCGGCACTTCACAACTGCCATCGGCACTTTATTGGATTCATCAGCACTCCAGATAGTGCCGGTCGGCACTAAATTCTGCCGGTCGGCAGAAACTTCCTGCAGAAGACAATTTGACAGCAAACAGAGAACAGACAGTGCATGGCATGGAGTTCTTAGACACATGTGAGCATGGTCATACTTCTTATCATATTTTGAACTCAAAGAAGCGTGACTTCCGATCCTTGAACCATCAATGGTACATGGCGGGTCAAAGGATCGAATTTGCCATTTGATATGAAGATGTATGCAACAAACAACATGAAAACCGGGGCCTTATCAAGTTGGAGTCAAAGGTCCCGATGACCGGGAATCGAGGCACATTGCATCACTTGAAGTATGAATGGTCCTTGATTCCCACACTTAGTTTGACACCCCAAACCAAGTAAATGCAATGCATGTAATGCTCATAAGGCTCAAATGCACCATGCCACCAAGATGTAAAGCACAACAAGCATTATGCAATCAACATGACAAAATGTATGATGCCAAGCATACAAGGTGCAATCATGATACAAACATGGACCAAAGTGACCATGGGATTGATGTGCTACAAAGCTTAATGGAACAACTATGCAACAAACATGGATCAAGCATGCAAGAGGGCTTAAAATGGCAAAGGGGCAGGCCCTCACCCTTCTCAAAACAGTGGCCAAAGGTGCTCAAAATGATGGACAATCAACTCATGTTAACAAGCAAACTTATGGTCCCAAAGTTAAGGCACAAAAAGGAAACATTTCACCCTCATTAACATGACCACTCATGGCATGATTAAAGCAAAGCAAAAACAGAAATTGCATGCAAAGTAGGACCCCAAAAACTCCTAATATGGCAGCTAAAACATCTCCCATGAAGCATATGCATTAAGGCTCATTCTTAGGCATAAGAGGACACACCCTCAAGGCATGAAAGAGGCCATGCATGCACACATACAAGCATGATTCTTGGACTAAAATGTGGTCCTTAGATGATGTTAAATCATGCGGATAATCACAAACATACATACTAGAGGCCAACATGCTCAAAGCTTTTAAGCCAAAATACAAAGCAACCTTAACACACATGTCAAGCATGACTAAATGGATAACCAATGAACCTTAAGCATGGAAAAACATCACTAAGAACTTCATGGAACTAAGCCAACTCTCACAAGAATCATAGCCTAATCATGATATGTACTTCCAAGCAAAGATGGAGCAATACAAAGCAAGTATTACAAGCATACAAGGAGGCCCAAATCCGACCAAAAACAGAGGTTATATATGACCTAAGATGCCTAAAAAAATGCTGAAATGAAGCCAAGAAACATCAAGCACACATGCTCCCCTTTTGAGCCCAAAAAGCAAGTAAACAAACCATGAAGGGAGAGGGGTGTCCCTCCCCTATGCAAGACTTCAAACCATCCTTTTTTGACACTAAAATACACTGATTTTCAGTGGTCAAAAGACCAAAACACTGAGGTGAACAAAACCTTATCAAAGAGGCACCAAAATAGACCAAACAAGGCCTATGAGGGTGAGTTTCCACTCTAACCACAAAATGACCTTAATGAAAGTGCTAGAGCAGGAAAATATGAGCCTTTTTTATGTTATGCACAAGAGCTAAAACAGTAAACAAAATAGGTAGAAAACCAATGCAAGTTTTGGGAATAAAAAGGAAGTTGCTCACCCTTGAAGAACCCTTGAAGAACAAATGGTCTAGCCTCCTTCTTTGGATCAAAACCAGTCCAAAACTCAAGAAACAACTCCTCCAAGTCCCTCAATCTCAGAGTAAGGTGTAATGGTGTGTGTAATGGTGCAAAAGTAAGATAAAACACACCTTTTGAGCCAAGAAACACACACAAGAAGGGAGAGGGAGAGAGGTATAGAGATAATATGTATCTATATCTCTAAAGGCTGGTTTTTGCTTCTATTTTTCTAACCTAGAACCAAGAGGAAAGCC
The DNA here is from genome assembly GCF_055761805.1 of Camellia sinensis. NCBI lineage: Eukaryota > Viridiplantae > Streptophyta > Magnoliopsida > Ericales > Theaceae > Camellia > Camellia sinensis. The sequence continues at coordinate 41,269,910 of NC_138975.1, read as the reverse complement.
CCTCTCTTATAGGACTCCCTCTTGCAAAGCTTATTCAACAAGCTTGGCTAGAGGGAAATCCCTCCATACACGTGTATGGAGGGGAGAGGAGTTGGTGCCAGCTATCACAGCTGGCACAAAATATCTCCAAAAAGTGGATGAAGAGTGGTCGGCTGCCCAAAAAAGCTATTCCGGCAAAAAACAATGCCGACCGGCAACAAACTATGCCGACCGGCAATAAAGTGTGCCGACCGGCAAACAAAAGTGCCGATGGGAAAAAATGACCAGCCGGTGGCCTCCAGCCACTGCCGGCGGTGTGTGGAGATGCCTCACAAGGCATTCCCTGCCCCTCTAAGGCAAAACAAAAGTGTTTGGTGCAAAACCAGACACTAAACAGTCGAGTTCGGGGATCCTGAGGCAAGGCGCGCGAGCCGAGACCTCCGGGAACTCCAAACGAACACAAACAAGGATAATCACCGAGTGTTCAAACGGTGACGTCCAAGTCTTGAGGACGGTCAAAAATGGGGTGTCTACAGTTGCCCCTCTTTGACAGAACTCGAAAGTCATAACAATGACGGGAGTGAATGTCAAAGCCCAGAGACGACCCATTTTTGACAAGGCCGAAGACTCAGACAAACATGCAAGACAAACAAGATATGCGCCCGAAGGCAGGGGCAAAATGCAAGACAATGCACGGAGCCGAGCATAACTTATGATCATGCAAAGAAAACTGTAACGAAGCAAACATGCGACAGTTTTAAGCTAGCATACCAAACTACACTACAATGCAGAAAGGATGTAAGAGAATTATGGAATTCTCAATACGTTTCACTCGGAGATAAAATACCTGTGCGGCTCGTCTGGTTGCACCAGCCTCAAATGAACCGTACATACAATATCGTGCCTGAAAAGAAAACAAGCTTAACAGATACAATATGGTTGGCAACATGCATGACAATGCAAATGTAATGTACTCGAAATGCGTGGCAGCGCAAAGCAAGTGGGGAGCACAACAATGCTTGTGAAAATACAGATAGGTAAGTGAAACATGCGGTCTACGCCGGCAACAAGATTGATCATGATCATGCGGTCTACGCAGGTGATGACATTTAGCAAATATGCGGTCTACGCAGTCAAAACATGCGGTCTACGCAGGTATTGAATTTAAACATGCGGTCTACGCAATCAAAACATGCGGTCTACGCAGGTAATGAAATTAAACATGCGGTCTACGCAATCAAAACATGCGGTCTACGCAAGTAATGGAATTTAAACATGCGATCTACGCAATCAAGACATGCGGTCTACGCAAGCAATGAAATTAAACATGCGGTCTACGCAAGTAAGACATGCGGTCTACGCAATCAAGACATGCGGTCTACGCAAGTAATGAAATTTAACATGCGATCTACGCAATCAAGACATGCGGTCTACGCAAGTAATGAAATTTAAACATGCGATCTACGCAATCAAGACATGCGGTCTACACAAGTAATGAAATTTAAACATGCGATCTACGCAAGTAATGAAATTTAACATGCGATCTACGCAATCAAGACATGCGGTCTACGCAAGTAATGAAATTTAACATGCGATCTACGCAATCAAGACATACGGTCTACGCAAGTAATGAAATTTAAACATGCGATCTACGCAATCAAGACATGCGGTCTACGCAAGTAATGAAATTTAAACATGCGATCTACGCAATCAAGACATGCGGTCTACGCAAGTAATGAAATTTAAACATGCGGTCTACGCAAGTAAAGGAACGTACTATTACACAGCATAATCGAAACAATTTGCGGGGCTCACAAAGCATGAAAAGGATACGGGGCGGGACATTCTTCGCACGCATCGAGCGTTGCTTGCAGAAGTTGTGGCCTGAGGTTAACTCAAAGGTTCACGTTTCAAAGGTGTGATTTCCCGTATTGTGAGGGCGTCCAACGACGTGGCCGACCCGAACAAAGATGCGGAAGGCGCGTTATCCGCAAGGGGAGTTTCACCGGTATCAATTCTGATACTTGGCTACCCTGCCATTCTACGTTTTATTTCCCTTTTTACTAGTAGTTTGAGCACATTGCACTGCCTCAGGCAGGTTTTATTTTCTTTCTTAAAATTCACACACTTTGCAAAACATGTGATGGGAATGAAACAAATCATTTTATTCAAAAAATGTTGCATTTGGGGATCTTCTATGTATCGCATCGCAGGGTTTCACACCACAGTGTGAACGAAATTGAACTCACTTTGAAAATTTGCCATCGTAATAATCAGGTAGTGAACCGACTTACAACTCGATAAGCAAAATAAGGACATGATACAATCAAACAAGTGTGAATACAACTTGATAAACAAATCAAGGGCTCGGAGAGAGCGAAATACAACTCGATAAGCAAATGTTCAAAAACTCAACAAGCAGACAGGCATGGCTCCGCAAGAGTCTATCGCCGGGGAGGGGGTTGGAGGTGGTGAAGTTCCCCAATTCTTAGCATAAACAACTCAGGAAACCAGGGAGGAAGCCCACCGGCACGGTGTAGGAACCACCGGCTGCAAGGAGTGGCTACCGGTCGTATGTCTGTTTTGTCGGCAAACTAAAATGGCCGGTCGGCATATTTTTCTGGCCGGTCAGCACTAAACGAGGGGGACCACCAGAATGTTGACACCTGTCCCCCACTCAACCTTATCTCCTACAAAAGATCCCAGCTTCGTAGTTTTTCTCATTTTCACACTGATTTGCTCCAATGGAAGAGTTTCTTGCCCAAAATCTCACAGCTTGGATTGCTAGCTTGGATGGCTCGGAAAAAGTGAATTTCCGGGGCTTTGGCATAAATGCACTATTCACTCTGGGTCGTACCCCGTTGCATCTCCCGTTTCTTCATGCCGCGGCAAGGTTTTGGAATCCGGTGACACATGTCTTTAGCTTCGCCGGGCAAGAGATATGTCCTACCTTCGAAGATTTCCGAGCTCTAATGGAGTCCGAGCGCGACGAGGAGCTCCTGCCCCAACTTAATTTTGGTCATGCCCAATCCTTAGGGCGCATGTGCGGACTCAGCATGCGCGATGCTCAGTCTCTGATGGGCGACGGGATGTTAGACATTCCGAGTTTGGCCAATCAATTTTCTGATGCTGGTGATCGCAACAACCATCGCTGGCAAGGCTTCCGACGGCACGCCCTCTGTTTATGCATGCTATCCCATTTCCTGTTCGTCTCAGGGTCTGGAGGGGCTAGTATCCGGTTGATTGAGGTTGCCCAAGGCTTGAAGGAGGGCAAGAGCTGTATTGCGATGGCTCTGGCCGAGACGCTAATGGGCTTAGACGCCTTTTACCGTCATAAGACGTGCAGATTGGCGGGGAGTCCACTACTACTACAGGTAATGTTTCCCACCCAATCTCGCATTTCTGTATTGCTCACATCATTCGGCCCTCGAGCTCAGTCTTTTCTCACAAAACTCCATTCTCACTCTTCTCTCCTCGTACATCTCTCTATTCTTTAATCTCTCATTTTTCAATCCCTCCCCAGGTGTGGCTGATGGATAAATTGCAGGTTGTGGACTCCTGCCCAGCATATTCAGCTCGCAGCTACTTCTTCCGGCATCGTCTAGTCAATGCCTTGGATGAGGAATGGTGGTTCGCTTGGATGTGCCACTTGTCCGCAGACCGTATTGCTTGGCGGTGCCCTTGGTTGAACCTTCCGGCAATGAGTTACAATATGCCTCGGCAGACTGGGATTCAACTGGTTGGTCTCACTCATTGTGTATTCTATTTCCCATTTCGGATTCGACGCCAATTTGGCCATGATCAGACCTGCCCGCCAGAGGGGATAGAATATCCTGCTGCATTTCCAGCCCGAGGCGCACAGCTTGCTTGGCAGGCCACCGCGTGGAGGATGAGAGAACTCCTGGCCCCCGCTCCTACTTTTAGTTGCACTTTGTCTGACGAGTGCATAAATTGGCTCAATGAAAAAGCACAGATCGGGCCCAGCTTGGCATCAGAGGCTTCGACCAGCTCTGGGAGGGGGCGCAGGAACACCTGACTTGACCATGCCCTAGATTTATTGCTTTATTAGTACTTTCAAGTTTTCTTTCATGAATGTAATAAAAAGCAACTTCAATTGTATGTAAGAGCAGGAGAACTCTGTTTTGAAATCAATGAAATTGAAAGTTCTGGTACTAAGAATTTTCCACTTTGGTCCAAAAATGGTCAATGTTGTAAAAAGATTTATTTGAACAAAGTCAGCTTTTATTAAAATTTCTCAAAAACATTTTTGATGTGGATCAGAACTGGACACGCCTGAGATCTGTCACTTGAGATGCACAACCCCAGATCTCTGCAACTGAAAAGTTGCCCCTAGTCTGAAGAGCGCCGCAGCACTGCATAGCAACGGAAAGTTGCCCCTAGTCTGAGTGGCACTGCACCAGAGATTCCAACGAATGCTGATGAACAAAGATGGCTGAGATGATCAAATGGACAAAGTTGATCGGGGAAGTGTTATGGCTGAACTTCAGGATGAAGCTGCCTACGTATCCCAAACATGGGAATCAAGCCTTACGTAGTTCCGGTTTAGGTTCGCTCGAGTGTTTTCACTCTCCTTTTGCGCTCTAACTTTTGCCAAGGCCGCCCTTTGCGGGTTTTCAGCCTTGCGAGCTCAGTTTTTATATTTTCTAATTTTTTGTGCTCTAACTTTTGCCTAGGTCGCCCTTTTGGGTTTTCGGCCTAGCGAGCCTCTCAAGGATAGTATTTCTTCAACTTGTCCATATTGATCGGTTGAGAGAATTCTAAGCCATCTAAGTCCATCAGAACCACAGCTCCGCCTGACCAGATAGCTTTGATGATGTAGGGACCAGTCCAATTGGGTTTGAACTTGCCCCTTGGGTCGTGGATGGGAGCTCGGTTGTCTTTGAGTACCAAATCCCCTTCCTTTAGATTTCTGGACTTAACCCTCTTGTTAAAAGCCCGAGCAATCCTGCGCTGATAACTCTGAACGTGGTACAGTGCTTTCAGTCTTCTTTCGTCAAACAGCATTAGTTCCTCGAACCTGCTCTGCTGCCAATCTGCCTCAGCTATCTGACACTCGGCCAATACCCGTAAAGACGGAACTTCAATTTCAATAGGTAGAACAGCCTCCATTCCATAAACTAACGAATACGGAGTTGCTCCGGTAGAAGTTCTAATCGAAGTTCTGTAGCCCCACAGAGCAAACGGCAACTTATCTGGCCAATCTCGATAGGTCTCCACCATTTTCCGCAGTATATGCTTGATGTTCTTGTTGGCGGCCTCAACTGCTCCATTGGTTTGCGGCCGATACGTAGATGACTTATGAAAAACCACGTTATACTTTTCCAACAAGTCGACCACTTCTTTCTTAAAGTGGGATCCATTATCCGAAATGATCTCGTTTGGCACCCCGTAGCGACAAATGATGTTGTTCCTGATGAACTTTGCGACGTGCGACGCTTTCAACATCGCGTATGATTGGGCCTCGACCCACTTTGTGAAATAATCTATCGCTACCAGGATATACTCATGTCCGTTCGACCCCTTCGGGGTAACAGCTCCGATCACATCGATCCCCCATACGGAAAACGGCCACGGGGAAGTCATGTTGTACAACTTGGATAGTGGGATATTCATACGATTTGCATGGATCTGGCATTTGTGGCATCGCCGAACAAAGCCGATACAATCCTCTTCCATGGTCGACCAGTAGTAACCCTGCCTAAGGATCTTTCTGGCTAACATTACTCCATTCATGTGTGCACCGCACTCCCCTCCATGGATGGCCTCCATTAGGCGCTTCGACTCTTCAGCTTCTACACAGAGCTTATGCATTCCCAGATGACCCCTTTTATACAGCTTACCTCCGCAGATGATGAACCGAATAGCCATTCTTCTAATGGCCCTCTTATCCTTGGCGCTTGCCCCTAGGGGATACGTCTCCTTTTCTAAGAAGTTCCAAATATCGTAATACCAGGGGTTGCCGTCTTGGGCCTCATCTATGGCGGAAATTGACTCGTATGCTGGCGCAAATTTCTGATCAATGATGACTGGACGCATCCGGACTCCCGACGGGATGTCTATCATGGAAGATAGAGTTGCTAATGAATCTGCGAATCTGTTATTCTCTCTTACGAGGTAGGTGAAATTTAGTTTCTCAAATCGAGGAATTAACAAATCCAAGGTTTGGTGGTAAATTATCATCCTTTCCTCCTTGACTTTCCAGTCTCCTTTCGCTTGAGACACAACAAGATTCGAATCCCCAATGACGTCCAACCGTCTTACCCCTAGCTCTAGGGCTGCTTCCAGACCAGCAATACATGCCTCATACTCTGCCTCATTGTTCGAGACTCTGAACTGGAGCTTGAATGCTAAAGGGATACGGGAATCGTCAGGCGCTATCAGCAACACCCCTATCCCATACCCATACTGGTTTGACGCTCCGTCAAAGTACATCGTCCAAGTTTCATCCTCGATGTGCAGAATTGCTTCATCTGGGAATAGGTACTCAACCGCTTCATCCCCCTCAACCGGGTGGTCTGCAAGGAACTCCGCTACCGCTCTCCCCTTCACCGACTTGCGTGTTACATACTTCAAGTCAAATTCGGAAAGCAATAACAACCAACGAGCTAGCCTACCTGTAAGTGCTGGTTTCTCAAAAAGATATTTGATGGGGTCCAATCGTGAAACCAACATTACAGAGTGAGCTAACAGGTAGTGCCGCAGCTTCCTGGTAGCCCATACCAAGGCCAAACAAGCCTTCTCCAGTGGTGTATAGCGGGTCTCGTAATCCAGCATCTTCTTGCTCAGATAGTAGATAGCCCTTTCCGCTTTGTCTTCTGACTCCTGTGCGAGCATGCAGCCCATGGTGGTCTCAGTTACCGAAAGATACAATATCAACGGTCTCCCCGGTTCTGGCGGTGACAATACAGGCGGGTTCTGTAGATACTCTTTGATCTGCTCAAAAGCTGCTTGACATCGGCCGTCCCATTGGAGTTTCTTTCCTTTCTTCAGGAGGCCAAAAAGTGGTTCACAAGTCAAGGTTAATTTAGAGATAAACCGCCTTATGAATTGCACTTTACCTAGAAAGCCTCGCACCTCCTTTTCAGTCCTTGGTGGTGGCATTTCTAAGATGGCCTTGATTTTGGAAGGGTCGACCTCGATGCCCCTTTGCGTTATCAGAAACCCTAGCATCTTTCCTGCTGTAACACCAAAAGTACACTTCTGGGGATTCAGCCGCAGCCGAAATTCTCTGATCCTTTGAAAAAACTTTTGTAAGGCGGTGTAGTGGCCCTCTCTTTCTTTGGACTTGACAATCATGTCGTCCACATACACCTCGACCTCTTTATGGATCATATCATGCAATATTGTAGTTGCTGCCCGTTGATAGGTAGCTCCAGCGTTTTTCAGCCCAAATGGCATCACTCGATAACAATATGTACCCCACGGGGTAGTGAATGCAGTCTTCTCCCGGTCTTCGGGCGCCATTACTATCTGATTATAGCCTGAGAAACCATCCATAAACGAAAGTAAGGCATGTCCTGCCGTGAAATCTATCAATTCATCAATGTGCGGCAAGGGAAAGTCGTCCTTCGGACTGGCCCTGTTCAAATCTCTGAAGTCTACACAGACCCGAATTCTGCCATCCTTCTTTGGCACCGGAACAATGTTGGCCAACCAAGTAGGGTATTCAGACACCAACAGGAAGCCTGCATCAATCTGCTTGGTGACTTCTTCCTTGATCTTAATGGCCCAATCAGGGCGGATCCTTCTGAGCTTCTGTTTGACAGGTCGGGCCTCGGGATCAAGAGGGATCCGGTGCTGTACAATCTCAGGATCGATTCCAGGCATGTCTTCGTAGGACCACGCGAAAACATCTTTGAAATCTTTTAACAAAGCGACTAAGCGCTCGCGTTCCTCAGAAGACAACGTGGACCTGATCTGGACCAGCCGCGGGTCCTTCTCAGTACCAACATTCACAGTAGTGATTTCATCCATTAAAGGTTTAACAAATCTTTCCTGCTCTTGATCAATTAACCGTTGTAAAACCGGAGGAATTTCTTCCTCGTCGTTTTCATCAAAATTTTGAAAATCCTGATTTAAGCAATAAATCAAAGGCACAGAAAAATACTCCGAAACCATATCCACGTCGTTCTCATTAAATACTTCCGAGCCGTCGGATTCCTCTGTTACAACAGACTCAAAAGAAAATGAAAAAGACGACCTAGACAGGACTGTGGTATCCGGGTTATCACCCCCGGGAATACCGGACTCAGACTCAGTTGAGCTGGAATCTGATTCCGACGTACAAGATTCGGTAGAATCAGATTCCGGCTCACTACCTGACCCGGTGCTGCTTGATAAAAAGCCTTCTTCATATTGCCAGATGAGAGAAGGTGCGATGGATGCATCCAAAATAGCTGATGGTAGGCCCGCAGCCGCTTCATTCCCAATCACACATACCGAGGAGCTATCCCCCAAGCACCTCTGTTCGATCGGAGGATCTGAAAGCAGACACACCAGCGCTGCCCCCATTTCATTTTCGGCGTCCTCAGACTGTACTTCCTTACTTTCCTCAGCCTCAGCCAACAGATCTGCCTGCCCTTCGGCGATGTCATCCTCAGGTAACTGTAAGTCAAAGAAAATCTCAAATCCCGGTACGCGTTTCTTCTCTGTGTTGAGCCACGGCTCTGGGAAGCCGCAGAACGGAAAGTCCTCCCCCTCCCGGACGAAACGTCCGTTCAGGGTCCCCCGAATGGGCTGGTGCATTAAGTCAAAGGGCTTTCCCATCTGTTTCGCCCTGGCCCTTCCGGCCATTTCCTTTCCTTTCCTTATCCAATCCTCTTTGGTGGGTAGGTAGCCCAAACCAAAGGTATGGGGGTTATGTGGCACTTCGGTCGATGCTGCGGCACCTTTCCTACCGCTCTTGCCTAATCCCATCCCGGGGATGTGCTGGAGTTTGTTCATGAGATAAACTGCTTGGGCGCTGACATACACCCCTTCGTTAGCTGCCATGATGTTCTGTACAACCCGAGCCTCAGCCAAGGTAAAACCTGATATGAACACATCTTCTATACCGTGCTCAATTTCTAGAACAGGCGTAGATACCTCTGGTGGTGGATGAATTGATGAGTTTCCAAAAACAATGGCTACTCCCTTCCCATAGGGGTATTTCACCACTTGATGTAAGGTAGAGGAGACCGCCTTTACCTGATGCAGCCACGGCCACCCCAAAAGCAAATTGAACGTTGCAGGAACCTCCAAGACGTGGAAATCTATCTCGTGCTGCCCTGGCCCAACCTTTGTTTGAATCCTAACTGTCCCCATTACTTCCCGGCTTGTGTTGTCATACGCCCGAATCACCTGGGCCGTTGGTATAAAATCCGCGACTTTCAAACCAATCGCATAAGCTGTCCTTGCCGGGCAGACGTTGATGGCGGACCCCGTGTCGACAAGTACCACAGGTATCCATTTATCTTTGCACTCGACAGAGATGTAGAGCGGCTTGTTATGGTTCGCACCCTCGGGTGGCAGCTCTTTGTCAGAAAAACTCAATGTTGGGGAATTTCCTCCCGAAAAGACTAAGCCCACCAGTTGTTCGGGCGTGGTGTCTATGGACAGCTTGGCCTTGTCCATGGCTGTAAGGACGGCTTGTCTATGTACTCGAGAAGCCATAAGCAGTCCCCAGATGGAGATGTCTGCTTGTATCTTTTTCAATTGTCTCAATACGGCCTCATCTTCGAGTTGCTTCTCCTTTTGTTTCTCTGCTTCATTATCTTTTCCAGACGTCTCTGGTTGATCTAGGTGTGGAGGCTTGAAATACCGTCCACTCCTAGTCATGTGATCGACTTCGCCGATATACCAGGTATCATCTGGTTAGTTACCTTCCCAATCCTCGTCCGTGTGGGCAAGACACAGATCGTCGTCTTCCCACCACATACCATCTGCAGCTGACAGGCATCTGTCTGGTTCTGGCACAACTGTCTCGATATTTGCAGTACCTTTTATCCCTATGCTCGCAGCATCCTTCGTTTCCGTACTTGTGGCGGTTTCGATCCCCACGTGGCCTTTTGCTTTCCTGATCCTCTCAGAATCCTCGAATCTTTCTTGTTCTGACTGTGTCAATGCAGTAGATTGCTCACTGATCCCTGTGCTCAAAATGCTCCATTCCCGAGCGAAACTCTCGACACCGGCGCTCTCCGGCGATGTATTCTGCTTCTCCACCGTCCCGGCTGTTGTTGACATTCCTGCCCCTGCTGGGTCTTGTTTTGACTGGAACTCCCCTATTACATCCGGCTGATCATCTAACCACCCCGTGGCCTCTGCTGGTTCTTCATTATCATACCAGTTGATGGCCGAGTCTTGGTCATCGTGGAATTGGAACTTGACAAAATCCTCTTTCACGGCTGTCAAATCATCCGTTCCCTGTCCTGAATTGTCCCCTCGGATTACACATAGCTCTCTCCCGACTGGAAATTCGACATCTGGTCTATTCTGGCCCACTAGTGAAATGTAGTCACTTGGACTGTAAGCATTCCCAACATCATTCTCAGACTCCGCAGACTCTGGTTTGACAATCTCTTTCTTGTTCTCGATGGTCACCACCACTGGCTTGGGTTGGGTTATGGAGACGTCCATCATGCACAAATCGGTGCAATCAGGGAGGAAAACTTTAGGTTTAGGTAGGTAGGAGGGTGTGATGTAGATACTAGGATCGTAGGATGCGACCCCAGTGTAGATGAAGTTGATTCTTTTGGGTGGTGGAACTTGGTTATGTGTGGGGAGAGGATTTGTGGTAACATTGGGTTTCTCAGGAGGTAAAATCACCCCGTTATCAATGAGATCTTGAATCTCATGACGTAAACGAAAGCATAGGTCGGTGTCATGACCGTGCTGCTGGTGGAACCCATAATATTTGGCTGGGTTGTGGGTGGCGGGTAGTCTTTCGGGTAAGGGCCGCGGCTCTAGGGGCTTCAGATGCCCTTTTCTGATCAAAACCCCCAAAGCTTTGGACAGGGGCATATAAAGTGGAGCGAAGGTTCTGGTGTTTCTGGGAGGGTATTTGGCTGTTTGTGAGTTGCTTCCGGACGCACCGGAGAATGGTGTGGCTGCCGTGTTTCTTGGGGAAGGGTTAGTGGTGACCATACTCACTTCGGAGGTCCTGGCAGTCGTAGCGCCACTCGGGCCTGCATTAGTACTACGATTGAAATTTCTGCGGGGTTACTCCTGGTCATTATCAATCCAACCTTGTCTCAAGGCGTCCTCGATCTGCACCCCCATTTCATGCAGATCAGCAAAGGTGGGAAAGGGGACTACAATCATCTTTTGCATTAGCTTCGGCTGAAGATTGCGCACAATCATCCGAATCTGGTCTTTGTCTGTGGGTCTCAAGGTCATCATTGAAGCCTTAGCCCGCCATCTAGTTACAAACTTTGAGAAGCTTTCCTTGGGTTCTTGTCTCGTTGTCTCGAGATCCCGGGTCGTGATCTCGATTTGTGTGTTATACGAGTACTGTAGGATGAAGGCCTCAGCCATCTCGTCCCAATTTCTCTTGACGTCATCCTCCAACTTGGCGTACCATGCGGACGCCACACCTGACAAGGTCCGGCCGAATAAAGACAGCTTCTGTAATCTGGTGAGGCCCATTGGCCTTAGGACGTCTGAAAACAGTCGCAGGTGTACCATGGGATCCTCAGACCCGTCAAAACGATCAATTTGGGGCATCTTAAACCGATCTGGCAGCGTCACAGCTGTGTCGATGTACCCATCTCCGATGTCCGGAATGGACTTCGCACCTTGAGATTTCTTGAACAGCTTTTCAAGCTTGTGCATTTTTAACGTCATGGGGTCTACCTCAGACTCAAAGGGAGAATCCGATACATTAATGGGAGTGGGTGCCTTGGATTGTTGAGGCGGAATCGGGGGTAGAGCCGGCCTCGTTGGGATGTCTGTATCTTCTTGGACATTCCGGGCGTTTGGTGTCTCTTCGGGTATTGGAACCCTTAATGGAGGAGGGATTTGCTGCGAAGGTGATGCCCCAGTTTGCTGTTGCAATCTCCCAATTAAATCCGCTTGCTCACTCATAACTGTAGCCTGTTGCCTGGCAAATTCTGCCTGTCGGGCAGCATCTTGCTGCATCATTTTCATGCTTTCCTGAAGTTGGCGCACCATCTCCTCTAAGCTTGCCATACTGTTCTGCTCTGGTTGAATTGCTGGTATGCGTTCCCTCTCTGTGGGTGAAACGGGATCCTGATCCCTACTGTACACAGGTGGGGTAGACGAAGCCCTCTGTACTGACTGTTGAACCGATATCCTCTGCCTAGTTGCTTTCCGTTTAGTAACCGGGGGTAGAGAATGGTACAATGGTTGTCCTTCTATCAGATCCTCAGATCGATGGAGCCGGCGACCTCTGATCCAGAGTGCTTGGGGAATGTCTACTGGGTTGGACGCAATGATGCTAAACTACCTAGCAAAAAGATAAATAAAGCAATAAATAAACCAACAACTGGACAGCACAACGGCATAAAATAAACAAATAATATACAGTTGGATATTCAAAACACATAGTCGATGAGCCGAACACACTGTTCCTCGATACCGATCACTGTTCTCAAAATCTCTATTCCCAATACTGAACCCTGATACCCGCAGATAACTGATTCTCTTAAAACTGATACTAATGCCCTCAGGCCTGATGCCCAAACTTACAAACTGATGTGTTCATTTCCCTGCAGAAATACATTCTAAAAGCACATAGCAGGTAAAGAGAGCCAAAACACCCCTATGTTGGGGTAGGGTTTCCCTGTCCTATTTTGTCAGGAGCTAGGGTTTCACTACGCACGCAGCGGTTTCAAACGACTTAGCATCGGGTAAGCAACCTGTCCTAGCTTGGATGGTCACTATGGTTCCGAATATGCACTAGGTCGAATGGTCAAAAAAAAAAAGGGTGCCCCGGTAAACTGGGGTTTGTGTTCCCATGCTGTCAGAGCCCATAGCCGGTCAGCCTTATGGACATGTCTTGACAAGACAAGCCTCCGGCAAACCGTTCAGGAATGGCAGATGGCAAACACTGTGTTCCTAGGCGCACCAATGCACATGCAATGCAAAGAAACTCATAAATGAGATCAAAACAGGATATCACGAGTTTGAGTCAAGCTCTCTAAGTCCCCAGCAGAGTCGCCAGAAACTGTAACAGCGCCCGCGTGGGCCTCGTGCTACAGTTCGGACTCGATTTGTGTCACGGTTCTTAATCTGAACCAAAGAGTCCAAATCTGGCAAATCGTTTTGAGAAATAGGTTTTTTGAAGAAGTAGTGCCAAACATGGACTGCTTTGCCAGATACAGAGTCGCCACCTAAATATTTTAAAATGGGGAAATTTAGGAAACCCTGACTCGGTGCCGACGGCCACATGTCCGTCATCACCGGAATTGTCTCGGCTCGGGAGCTTGGGTACGATCGGGGAAGGTCAGCTATGAGCACCCCCTTTCGCCCGGTCCGAAGACCGGCCTCTATTAACCGTGATATCCAGTTTTGAAAACGTTATGTGTTCTTTATTCCAATTATTAGCCTAGGATTACTATGTTGTGCGCGCAGCAAACAAGTATAGACCAAATTGCCCAAATTGGAACAAAACATTCCATGTTCGTTTTGAAAATGGTTTGCTACTCGCAAGTAGGCTAAAACGCAGATTTTGCCACCCTCAAGCGGGTTTTTTGGAAAAGACGGTTTTGCCACTATCCGGTGGGCTTAAAACAAATATAGCTTTAACGCATTATCCCAATTTAAGCAATTTAACCTCCACCCACAGGCATTCAAGCAATTTATCTCATGTAAACACTTAGCCGCATGGCAAGCATACTATTATGGCAACATTCACACGCATGTTGGATGCTAAAGCATAACCACTTACATTGTACTCCGTGCCAAAACAATAAACTAGTTAGCCAATGTGCGTGTCCTAGTTCATGTTATTTTGCCTAATGCAACACATACAAGATGCAATTTTAGTTTGGCTCGGTTAACCTAAATATGGCATACGATATGCAACCAACTGATTCATGTATTCAATTTTGGAATTTGAAAATACGAATGCGGTTAGTATGATGTACCGAGCCCGGTGCATGTCAACAGATGCATGAATGCACGCATGCACATCATAAGGTATGCTAATTTCAAAAATGCCTTAATCTACCATCATAAGCAGGTAAATAAAAGGAAAGAAAGAAATGGGGATTGGAAGACATACACACACTCACCCACACTTATTACATGTTTACCCTCACTCAGAGGGTTCGAATTAATATTACAGTCCCAAAATAATGAACAAATGAAATTATTACAAAATTTCCTAATTAATTAAAAGAAAGGAAGCAAAAGAAAGAAGAGGGTGGCCACAGCCTCTGCCTCGGGGTTCGCAGATGACGCATGCTCGAATCCGTCCTGCCCGGAAAACCCGTACTATACTCCTGTCGCCTCTGTTTGTACTGCCTTGTCTTTCTGAAAATTGCCAAAGTACTAGAGCAAGCTCCTTGCATCCTGCAGAGCACCACCGGCCGGACAGAATTACCACCGGCACTTCACAACTGCCATCGGCACTTTATTGGATTCATCAGCACTCCAGATAGTGCCGGTCGGCACTAAATTCTGCCGGTCGGCAGAAACTTCCTGCAGAAGACAATTTGACAGCAAACAGAGAACAGACAGTGCATGGCATGGAGTTCTTAGACACATGTGAGCATGGTCATACTTCTTATCATATTTTGAACTCAAAGAAGCGTGACTTCCGATCCTTGAACCATCAATGGTACATGGCGGGTCAAAGGATCGAATTTGCCATTTGATATGAAGATGTATGCAACAAACAACATGAAAACCGGGGCCTTATCAAGTTGGAGTCAAAGGTCCCGATGACCGGGAATCGAGGCACATTGCATCACTTGAAGTATGAATGGTCCTTGATTCCCACACTTAGTTTGACACCCCAAACCAAGTAAATGCAATGCATGTAATGCTCATAAGGCTCAAATGCACCATGCCACCAAGATGTAAAGCACAACAAGCATTATGCAATCAACATGACAAAATGTATGATGCCAAGCATACAAGGTGCAATCATGATACAAACATGGACCAAAGTGACCATGGGATTGATGTGCTACAAAGCTTAATGGAACAACTATGCAACAAACATGGATCAAGCATGCAAGAGGGCTTAAAATGGCAAAGGGGCAGGCCCTCACCCTTCTCAAAACAGTGGCCAAAGGTGCTCAAAATGATGGACAATCAACTCATGTTAACAAGCAAACTTATGGTCCCAAAGTTAAGGCACAAAAAGGAAACATTTCACCCTCATTAACATGACCACTCATGGCATGATTAAAGCAAAGCAAAAACAGAAATTGCATGCAAAGTAGGACCCCAAAAACTCCTAATATGGCAGCTAAAACATCTCCCATGAAGCATATGCATTAAGGCTCATTCTTAGGCATAAGAGGACACACCCTCAAGGCATGAAAGAGGCCATGCATGCACACATACAAGCATGATTCTTGGACTAAAATGTGGTCCTTAGATGATGTTAAATCATGCGGATAATCACAAACATACATACTAGAGGCCAACATGCTCAAAGCTTTTAAGCCAAAATACAAAGCAACCTTAACACACATGTCAAGCATGACTAAATGGATAACCAATGAACCTTAAGCATGGAAAAACATCACTAAGAACTTCATGGAACTAAGCCAACTCTCACAAGAATCATAGCCTAATCATGATATGTACTTCCAAGCAAAGATGGAGCAATACAAAGCAAGTATTACAAGCATACAAGGAGGCCCAAATCCGACCAAAAACAGAGGTTATATATGACCTAAGATGCCTAAAAAAATGCTGAAATGAAGCCAAGAAACATCAAGCACACATGCTCCCCTTTTGAGCCCAAAAAGCAAGTAAACAAACCATGAAGGGAGAGGGGTGTCCCTCCCCTATGCAAGACTTCAAACCATCCTTTTTTGACACTAAAATACACTGATTTTCAGTGGTCAAAAGACCAAAACACTGAGGTGAACAAAACCTTATCAAAGAGGCACCAAAATAGACCAAACAAGGCCTATGAGGGTGAGTTTCCACTCTAACCACAAAATGACCTTAATGAAAGTGCTAGAGCAGGAAAATATGAGCCTTTTTTATGTTATGCACAAGAGCTAAAACAGTAAACAAAATAGGTAGAAAACCAATGCAAGTTTTGGGAATAAAAAGGAAGTTGCTCACCCTTGAAGAACCCTTGAAGAACAAATGGTCTAGCCTCCTTCTTTGGATCAAAACCAGTCCAAAACTCAAGAAACAACTCCTCCAAGTCCCTCAATCTCGGAGTAAGGTGTAATGGTGTGTGTAATGGTGCAAAAGTAAGATAAAACACACCTTTTGAGCCAAGAAACACACACAAGAAGGGAGAGGGAGAGAGGTATAGAGATAATATGTATCTATATCTCTAAAGGCTGGTTTTTGCTTCTATTTTTCTAACCTAGAACCAAGAGGAAAGCCCCTCTCTTATAGGACTCCCTCTTGCAAAGCTTATTCAACAAGCTTGGCTAGAGGGAAATCCCTCCATACACGTGTATGGAGGGGAGAGGAGTTGGTGCCAGCTATCACAGCTGGCACAAAATATCTCCAAAAAGTGGATGAAGAGTGGTCGGCTGCCCAAAAAAGCTATTCCGGCAAAAAACAATGCCGACCGGCAACAAACTATGCCGACCGGCAATAAAGTGTGCCGACCGGCAAACAAAAGTGCCGATGGGAAAAAATGACCAGCCGGTGGCCTCCAGCCACTGCCGGCGGTGTGTGGAGATGCCTCACAAGGCATTCCCTGCCCCTCTAAGGCAAAACAAAAGTGTTTGGTGCAAAACCAGACACTAAACAGTCGAGTTCGGGGATCCTGAGGCAAGGCGCGCGAGCCGAGACCTCCGGGAACTCCAAACGAACACAAACAAGGATAATCACCGAGTGTTCAAACGGTGACGTCCAAGTCTTGAGGACGGTCAAAAATGGGGTGTCTACAGTTGCCCCTCTTTGACAGAACTCGAAAGTCATAACAATGACGGGAGTGAATGTCAAAGCCCAGAGACGACCCATTTTTGACAAGGCCGAAGACTCAGACAAACATGCAAGACAAACAAGATATGCGCCCGAAGGCAGGGGCAAAATGCAAGACAATGCACGGAGCCGAGCATAACTTATGATCATGCAAAGAAAACTGTAACGAAGCAAACATGCGACAGTTTTAAGCTAGCATACCAAACTACACTACAATGCAGAAAGGATGTAAGAGAATTATGGAATTCTCAATGCGTTTCACTCGGAGATAAAATACCTGTGCGGCTCGTCTGGTTGCACCAGCCTCAAATGAACCGTACATACAATATCGTGCCTGAAAAGAAAACAAGCTTAACAGATACAATATGGTTGGCAACATGCATGACAATGCAAATGTAATGTACTCGAAATGCGTGGCAGCGCAAAGCAAGTGGGGAGCACAACAATGCTTGTGAAAATACAGATAGGTAAGTGAAACATGCGGTCTACGCCGGCAACAAGATTGATCATGATCATGCGGTCTACGCAGGTGATGACATTTAGCAAATATGCGGTCTACGCAGTCAAAACATGCGGTCTACGCAGGTATTGAATTTAAACATGCGGTCTACGCAATCAAAACATGCGGTCTACGCAGGTAATGAAATTAAACATGCGGTCTACGCAATCAAAACATGCGGTCTACGCAAGTAATGGAATTTAAACATGCGATCTACGCAATCAAGACATGCGGTCTACGCAAGCAATGAAATTAAACATGCGGTCTACGCAAGTAAGACATGCGGTCTACGCAATCAAGACATGCGGTCTACGCAAGTAATGAAATTTAACATGCGATCTACGCAATCAAGACATGCGGTCTACGCAAGTAATGAAATTTAAACATGCGATCTACGCAATCAAGACATGCGGTCTACACAAGTAATGAAATTTAAACATGCGATCTACGCAAGTAATGAAATTTAACATGCGATCTACGCAATCAAGACATGCGGTCTACGCAAGTAATGAAATTTAACATGCGATCTACGCAATCAAGACATACGGTCTATGCAAGTAATGAAATTTAAACATGCGATCTACGCAATCAAGACATGCGGTCTACGCAAGTAATGAAATTTAAACATGCGATCTACGCAATCAAGACATGCGGTCTACGCAAGTAATGAAATTTAAACATGCGGTCTACGCAAGTAAAGGAACGTACTATTACACAGCATAATCGAAACAATTTGCGGGGCTCACAAAGCATGAAAAGGATACGGGGCGGGACATTCTTCGCACGCATCGAGCGTTGCTTGCAGAAGTTGTGGCCTGAGGTTAACTCAAAGGTTCACGTTTCAAAGGTGTGATTTCCCGTATTGTGAGGGCGTCCAACGACGTGGCCGACCCGAACAAAGATGCGGAAGGCGCATTATCCGCAAGGGGAGTTTCACCGGTATCAATTCTGATACTTGGCTACCCTGCCATTCTACGTTTTATTTCCCTTTTTACTAGTAGTTTGAGCACATTGCACTGCCTCAGGCAGGTTTTATTTTCTTTCTTAAAATTCACACACTTTGCAAAACATGTGATGGGAATGAAACAAATCATTTTATTCAAAAAATGTTGCATTTGGGGATCTTCTATGTATCGCATCGCAGGGTTTCACACCACAGTGTGAACGAAATTGAACTCACTTTGAAAATTTGCCATCGTAATAATCAGGTAGTGAACCGACTTACAACTCGATAAGCAAAATAAGGACATGATACAATCAAACAAGTGTGAATACAACTTGATAAACAAATCAAGGGCTCGGAGAGAGCGAAATACAACTCGATAAGCAAATGTTCAAAAACTCAACAAGCAGACAGGCATGGCTCCGCAAGAGTCTATCGCCGGGGAGGGGGTTGGAGGTGGTGAAGTTCCCCAATTCTTAGCATAAACAACTCAGGAAACCAGGGAGGAAGCCCACCGGCACGGTGTAGGAACCACCGGCTGCAAGGAGTGGCTACCGGTCGTATGTCTGTTTTGTCGGCAAACTAAAATGGCCGGTCGGCATATTTTTCTGGCCGGTCAGCACTAAACGAGGGGGACCACCAGAATGTTGACACCTGTCCCCCACTCAACCTTATCTCCTACAAAAGATCCCAGCTTCGTAGTTTTTCTCATTTTCACACTGATTTGCTCCAATGGAAGAGTTTCTTGCCCAAAATCTCACAGCTTGGATTGCTAGCTTGGATGGCTCGGAAAAAGTGAATTTCCGGGGCTTTGGCATAAATGCACTATTCACTCTGGGTCGTACCCCGTTGCATCTCCCGTTTCTTCATGCCGCGGCAAGGTTTTGGAATCCGGTGACACATGTCTTTAGCTTCGCCGGGCAAGAGATATGTCCTACCTTCGAAGATTTCCGAGCTCTAATGGAGTCCGAGCGCGACGAGGAGCTCCTGCCCCAACTTAATTTTGGTCATGCCCAATCCTTAGGGCGCATGTGCGGACTCAGCATGCGCGATGCTCAGTCTCTGATGGGCGACGGGATGTTAGACATTCCGAGTTTGGCCAATCAATTTTCTGATGCTGGTGATCGCAACAACCATCGCTGGCAAGGCTTCCGACGGCACGCCCTCTGTTTATGCATGCTATCCCATTTCCTGTTCGTCTCAGGGTCTGGAGGGGCTAGTATCCGGTTGATTGAGGTTGCCCAAGGCTTGAAGGAGGGCAAGAGCTGTATTGCGATGGCTCTGGCCGAGACGCTAATGGGCTTAGACGCCTTTTACCGTCATAAGACGTGCAGATTGGCGGGGAGTCCACTACTACTACAGGTAATGTTTCCCACCCAATCTCGCATTTCTGTATTGCTCACATCATTCGGCCCTCGAGCTCAGTCTTTTCTCACAAAACTCCATTCTCACTCTTCTCTCCTCGTACATCTCTCTATTCTTTAATCTCTCATTTTTCAATCCCTCCCCAGGTGTGGCTGATGGATAAATTACAGGTTGTGGACTCCTGCCCAGCATATTCAGCTCGCAGCTACTTCTTCCGGCATCGTCTAGTCAATGCCTTGGATGAGGAATGGTGGTTCGCTTGGATGTGCCACTTGTCCGCAGACCGTATTGCTTGGCGGTGCCCTTGGTTGAACCTTCCGGCAATGAGTTACAATATGCCTCGGCAGACTGGGATTCAACTGGTTGGTCTCACTCATTGTGTATTCTATTTCCCATTTCGGATTCGACGCCAATTTGGCCATGATCAGACCTGCCCGCCAGAGGGGATAGAATATCCTGCTGCATTTCCAGCCCGAGGCGCACAGCTTGCTTGGCAGGCCACCGCGTGGAGGATGAGAGAACTCCTGGCCCCCGCTCCTACTTTTAGTTGCACTTTGTCTGACGAGTGCATAAATTGGCTCAATGAAAAAGCACAGATCGGGCCCAGCTTGGCATCAGAGGCTTCGACCAGCTCTGGGAGGGGGCGCAGGAACACCTGACTTGACCATGCCCTAGATTTATTGCTTTATTAGTACTTTCAAGTTTTCTTTCATGAATGTAATAAAAAGCAACTTCAATTGTATGTAAGAGCAGGAGAACTCTGTTTTGAAATCAATGAAATTGAAAGTTCTGGTACTAAGAATTTTCCACTTTGGTCCAAAAATGGTCAATGTTGTAAAAAGATTTATTTGAACAAAGTCAGCTTTTATTAAAATTTCTCAAAAACATTTTTGATGTGGATCAGAACTGGACACGCCTGAGATCTGTCACTTGAGATGCACAACCCCAGATCTCTGCAACTGAAAAGTTGCCCCTAGTCTGAAGAGCGCCGCAGCACTGCATAGCAACGGAAAGTTGCCCCTAGTCTGAGTGGCACTGCACCAGAGATTCCAACGAATGCTGATGAACAAAGATGGCTGAGATGATCAAATGGACAAAGTTGATCGGGGAAGTGTTATGGCTGAACTTCAGGATGAAGCTGCCTACGTATCCCAAACATGGGAATCAAGCCTTACGTAGTTCCGGTTTAGGTTCGCTCGAGTGTTTTCACTCTCCTTTTGCGCTCTAACTTTTGCCAAGGCCGCCCTTTGCGGGTTTTCAGCCTTGCGAGCTCAGTTTTTATATTTTCTAATTTTTTGTGCTCTAACTTTTGCCTAGGTCGCCCTTTTGGGTTTTCGGCCTAGCGAGCCTCTCAAGGATAGTATTTCTTCAACTTGTCCATATTGATCGGTTGAGAGAATTCTAAGCCATCTAAGTCCATCAGAACCACAGCTCCGCCTGACCAGATAGCTTTGATGATGTAGGGACCAGTCCAATTGGGTTTGAACTTGCCCCTTGGGTCGTGGATGGGAGCTCGGTTGTCTTTGAGTACCAAATCCCCTTCCTTTAGATTTCTGGACTTAACCCTCTTGTTAAAAGCCCGAGCAATCCTGCGCTGATAACTCTGAACGTGGTACAGTGCTTTCAGTCTTCTTTCGTCAAACAGCATTAGTTCCTCGAACCTGCTCTGCTGCCAATCTGCCTCAGCTATCTGACACTCGGCCAATACCCGTAAAGACGGAACTTCAATTTCAATAGGTAGAACAGCCTCCATTCCATAAACTAACGAATACGGAGTTGCTCCGGTAGAAGTTCTAATCGAAGTTCTGTAGCCCCACAGAGCAAACGGCAACTTATCTGGCCAATCTCGATAGGTCTCCACCATTTTCCGCAGTATATGCTTGATGTTCTTGTTGGCGGCCTCAACTGCTCCATTGGTTTGCGGCCGATACGTAGATGACTTATGAAAAACCACGTTATACTTTTCCAACAAGTCGACCACTTCTTTCTTAAAGTGGGATCCATTATCCGAAATGATCTCGTTTGGCACCCCGTAGCGACAAATGATGTTGTTCCTGATGAACTTTGCGACGTGCGACGCTTTCAACATCGCGTATGATTGGGCCTCGACCCACTTTGTGAAATAATCTATCGCTACCAGGATATACTCATGTCCGTTCGACCCCTTCGGGGTAACAGCTCCGATCACATCGATCCCCCATACGGAAAACGGCCACGGGGAAGTCATGTTGTACAACTTGGATAGTGGGATATTCATACGATTTGCATGGATTTGGCATTTGTGGCATCGCCGAACAAAGCCGATACAATCCTCTTCCATGGTCGACCAGTAGTAACCCTGCCTAAGGATCTTTCTGGCTAACATTACTCCATTCATGTGTGCACCGCACTCCCCTCCATGGATGGCCTCCATTAGGCGCTTCGACTCTTCAGCTTCTACACAGAGCTTATGCATTCCCAGATGACCCCTTTTATACAGCTTACCTCCGCAGATGATGAACCGAATAGCCATTCTTCTAATGGCCCTCTTATCCTTGGCGCTTGCCCCTAGGGGATACGTCTCCTTTTCTAAGAAGTTCCAAATATCGTAATACCAGGGGTTGCCGTCTTGGGCCTCATCTATGGCGGAAATTGACTCGTATGCTGGCGCAAATTTCTGATCAATGATGACTGGACGCATCCGGACTCCCGACGGGATGTCTATCATGGAAGATAGAGTTGCTAATGAATCTGCGAATCTGTTATTCTCTCTTACGAGGTAGGTGAAATTTAGTTTCTCAAATCGAGGAATTAACAAATCCAAGGTTTGGTGGTAAATTATCATCCTTTCCTCCTTGACTTTCCAGTCTCCTTTCGCTTGAGACACAACAAGATTCGAATCCCCAATGACGTCCAACCGTCTTACCCCTAGCTCTAGGGCTGCTTCCAGACCAGCAATACATGCCTCATACTCTGCCTCATTGTTCGAGACTCTGAACTGGAGCTTGAATGCTAAAGGGATACGGGAATCGTCAGGCGCTATCAGCAACACCCCTATCCCATACCCATACTGGTTTGACGCTCCGTCAAAGTACATCGTCCAAGTTTCATCCTCGATGTGCAGAATTGCTTCATCTGGGAATAGGTACTCAACCGCTTCATCCCCCTCAACCGGGTGGTCTGCAAGGAACTCCGCTACCGCTCTCCCCTTCACCGACTTGCGTGTTACATACTTCAAGTCAAATTCGGAAAGCAATAACAACCAACGAGCTAGCCTACCTGTAAGTGCTGGTTTCTCAAAAAGATATTTGATGGGGTCCAATCGTGAAACCAACATTACAGAGTGAGCTAACAGGTAGTGCCGCAGCTTCCTGGTAGCCCATACCAAGGCCAAACAAGCCTTCTCCAGTGGTGTATAGCGGGTCTCGTAATCCAGCATCTTCTTGCTCAGATAGTAGATAGCCCTTTCCGCTTTGTCTTCTGACTCCTGTGCGAGCATGCAGCCCATGGTGGTCTCAGTTACCGAAAGATACAATATCAACGGTCTCCCCGGTTCTGGCGGTGACAATACAGGCGGGTTCTGTAGATACTCTTTGATCTGCTCAAAAGCTGCTTGACATCGGCCGTCCCATTGGAGTTTCTTTCCTTTCTTCAGGAGGCCAAAAAGTGGTTCACAAGTCAAGGTTAATTTAGAGATAAACCGCCTTATGAATTGCACTTTACCTAGAAAGCCTCGCACCTCCTTTTCAGTCCTTGGTGGTGGCATTTCTAAGATGGCCTTGATTTTGGAAGGGTCGACCTCGATGCCCCTTTGCGTTATCAGAAACCCTAGCATCTTTCCTGCTGTAACACCAAAAGTACACTTCTGGGGATTCAGCCGCAGCCGAAATTCTCTGATCCTTTGAAAAAACTTTTGTAAGGCGGTGTAGTGGCCCTCTCTTTCTTTGGACTTGACAATCATGTCGTCCACATACACCTCGACCTCTTTATGGATCATATCATGCAATATTGTAGTTGCTGCCCGTTGATAGGTAGCTCCAGCGTTTTTCAGCCCAAATGGCATCACTCGATAACAATATGTACCCCACGGGGTAGTGAATGCAGTCTTCTCCCGGTCTTCGGGCGCCATTACTATCTGATTATAGCCTGAGAAACCATCCATAAACGAAAGTAAGGCATGTCCTGCCGTGAAATCTATCAATTCATCAATGTGCGGCAAGGGAAAGTCGTCCTTCGGACTGGCCCTGTTCAAATCTCTGAAGTCTACACAGACCCGAATTCTGCCATCCTTCTTTGGCACCGGAACAATGTTGGCCAACCAAGTAGGGTATTCAGACACCAACAGGAAGCCTGCATCAATCTGCTTGGTGACTTCTTCCTTGATCTTAATGGCCCAATCAGGGCGGATCCTTCTGAGCTTCTGTTTGACAGGTCGGGCCTCGGGATCAAGAGGGATCCGGTGCTGTACAATCTCAGGATCGATTCCAGGCATGTCTTCGTAGGACCACGCGAAAACATCTTTGAAATCTTTTAACAAAGCGACTAAGCGCTCGCGTTCCTCAGAAGACAACGTGGACCTGATCTGGACCAGCCGCGGGTCCTTCTCAGTACCAACATTCACAGTAGTGATTTCATCCATTAAAGGTTTAACAAATCTTTCCTGCTCTTGATCAATTAACCGTTGTAAAACCGGAGGAATTTCTTCCTCGTCGTTTTCATCAAAATTTTGAAAATCCTGATTTAAGCAATAAATCAAAGGCACAGAAAAATACTCCGAAACCATATCCACGTCGTTCTCATTAAATACTTCCGAGCCGTCGGATTCCTCTGTTACAACAGACTCAAAAGAAAATGAAAAAGACGACCTAGACAGGACTGTGGTATCCGGGTTATCACCCCCGGGAATACCGGACTCAGACTCAGTTGAGCTGGAATCTGATTCCGACGTACAAGATTCGGTAGAATCAGATTCCGGCTCACTACCTGACCCGGTGCTGCTTGATAAAAAGCCTTCTTCATATTGCCAGATGAGAGAAGGTGCGATGGATGCATCCAAAATAGCTGATGGTAGGCCCGCAGCCGCTTCATTCCCAATCACACATACCGAGGAGCTATCCCCCAAGCACCTCTGTTCGATCGGAGGATCTGAAAGCAGACACACCAGCGCTGCCCCCATTTCATTTTCGGCGTCCTCAGACTGTACTTCCTTACTTTCCTCAGCCTCAGCCAACAGATCTGCCTGCCCTTCGGCGATGTCATCCTCAGGTAACTGTAAGTCAAAGAAAATCTCAAATCCCGGTACGCGTTTCTTCTCTGTGTTGAGCCACGGCTCTGGGAAGCCGCAGAACGGAAAGTCCTCCCCCTCCCGGACGAAACGTCCGTTCAGGGTCCCCCGAATGGGCTGGTGCATTAAGTCAAAGGGCTTTCCCATCTGTTTCGCCCTGGCCCTTCCGGCCATTTCCTTTCCTTTCCTTATCCAATCCTCTTTGGTGGGTAGGTAGCCCAAACCAAAGGTATGGGGGTTATGTGGCACTTCGGTCGATGCTGCGGCACCTTTCCTACCGCTCTTGCCTAATCCCATCCCGGGGATGTGCTGGAGTTTGTTCATGAGATAAACTGCTTGGGCGCTGACATACACCCCTTCGTTAGCTGCCATGATGTTCTGTACAACCCGAGCCTCAGCCAAGGTAAAACCTGATATGAACACATCTTCTATACCGTGCTCAATTTCTAGAACAGGCGTAGATACCTCTGGTGGTGGATGAATTGATGAGTTTCCAAAAACAATGGCTACTCCCTTCCCATAGGGGTATTTCACCACTTGATGTAAGGTAGAGGAGACCGCCTTTACCTGATGCAGCCACGGCCACCCCAAAAGCAAATTGAACGTTGCAGGAACCTCCAAGACGTGGAAATCTATCTCGTGCTGCCCTGGCCCAACCTTTGTTTGAATCCTAACTGTCCCCATTACTTCCCGGCTTGTGTTGTCATACGCCCGAATCACCTGGGCCGTTGGTATAAAATCCGCGACTTTCAAACCAATCGCATAAGCTGTCCTTGCCGGGCAGACGTTGATGGCGGACCCCGTGTCGACAAGTACCACAGGTATCCATTTATCTTTGCACTCGACAGAGATGTAGAGCGGCTTGTTATGGTTCGCACCCTCGGGTGGCAGCTCTTTGTCAGAAAAACTCAATGTTGGGGAATTTCCTCCCGAAAAGACTAAGCCCACCAGTTGTTCGGGCGTGGTGTCTATGGACAGCTTGGCCTTGTCCATGGCTGTAAGGACGGCTTGTCTATGTACTCGAGAAGCCATAAGCAGTCCCCAGATGGAGATGTCTGCTTGTATCTTTTTCAATTGTCTCAATACGGCCTCATCTTCGAGTTGCTTCTCCTTTTGTTTCTCTGCTTCATTATCTTTTCCAGACGTCTCTGGTTGATCTAGGTGTGGAGGCTTGAAATACCGTCCACTCCTAGTCATGTGATCGACTTCGCCGATATACCAGGTATCATCTGGTTAGTTACCTTCCCAATCCTCGTCCGTGTGGGCAAGACACAGATCGTCGTCTTCCCACCACATACCATCTGCAGCTGACAGGCATCTGTCTGGTTCTGGCACAACTGTCTCGATATTTGCAGTACCTTTTATCCCTATGCTCGCAGCATCCTTCGTTTCCGTACTTGTGGCGGTTTCGATCCCCACGTGGCCTTTTGCTTTCCTGATCCTCTCAGAATCCTCGAATCTTTCTTGTTCTGACTGTGTCAATGCAGTAGATTGCTCACTGATCCCTGTGCTCAAAATGCTCCATTCCCGAGCGAAACTCTCGACACCGGCGCTCTCCGGCGATGTATTCTGCTTCTCCACCGTCCCGGCTGTTGTTGACATTCCTGCCCCTGCTGGGTCTTGTTTTGACTGGAACTCCCCTATTACATCCGGCTGATCATCTAACCACCCCGTGGCCTCTGCTGGTTCTTCATTATCATACCAGTTGATGGCCGAGTCTTGGTCATCGTGGAATTGGAACTTGACAAAATCCTCTTTCACGGCTGTCAAATCATCCGTTCCCTGTCCTGAATTGTCCCCTCGGATTACACATAGCTCTCTCCCGACTGGAAATTCGACATCTGGTCTATTCTGGCCCACTAGTGAAATGTAGTCACTTGGACTGTAAGCATTCCCAACATCATTCTCAGACTCCGCAGACTCTGGTTTGACAATCTCTTTCTTGTTCTCGATGGTCACCACCACTGGCTTGGGTTGGGTTATGGAGACGTCCATCATGCACAAATCGGTGCAATCAGGGAGGAAAACTTTAGGTTTAGGTAGGTAGGAGGGTGTGATGTAGATACTAGGATCGTAGGATGCGACCCCAGTGTAGATGAAGTTGATTCTTTTGGGTGGTGGAACTTGGTTATGTGTGGGGAGAGGATTTGTGGTAACATTGGGTTTCTCAGGAGGTAAAATCACCCCGTTATCAATGAGATCTTGAATCTCATGACGTAAACGAAAGCATAGGTCGGTGTCATGACCGTGCTGCTGGTGGAACGCATAATATTTGGCTGGGTTGTGGGTGGCGGGTAGTCTTTCGGGTAAGGGCCGCGGCTCTAGGGGCTTCAGATGCCCTTTTCTGATCAAAACCCCCAAAGCTTTGGACAGGGGCATATAAAGTGGAGCGAAGGTTCTGGTGTTTCTGGGAGGGTATTTGGCTGTTTGTGAGTTGCTTCCGGACGCACCGGAGAATGGTGTGGCTGCCGTGTTTCTTGGGGAAGGGTTAGTGGTGACCATACTCACTTCGGAGGTCCTGGCAGTCGTAGCGCCACTCGGGCCTGCATTAGTACTACGATTGAAATTTCTGCGGGGTTACTCCCGGTCATTATCAATCCAACCTTGTCTCAAGGCGTCCTCGATCTGCACCCCCATTTCATGCAGATCAGCAAAGGTGGGAAAGGGGACTACAATCATCTTTTGCATTAGCTTCGGCTGAAGATTGCGCACAATCATCCGAATCTGGTCTTTGTCTGTGGGTCTCAAGGTCATCATTGAAGCCTTAGCCCGCCATCTAGTTACAAACTTTGAGAAGCTTTCCTTGGGTTCTTGTCTCGTTGTCTCGAGATCCCGGGTCGTGATCTCGATTTGTGTGTTATACGAGTACTGTAGGATGAAGGCCTCAGCCATCTCGTCCCAATTTCTCTTGACGTCATCCTCCAACTTGGCGTACCATGCGGACGCCACACCTGACAAGGTCCGGCCGAATAAAGACAGCTTCTGTAATCTGGTGAGGCCCATTGGCCTTAGGACGTCTGAAAACAGTCGCAGGTGTACCATGGGATCCTCAGACCCGTCAAAACGATCAATTTGGGGCATCTTAAACCGATCTGGCAGCGTCACAGCTGTGTCGATGTACCCATCTCCGATGTCCGGAATGGACTTCGCACCTTG
Organism: Camellia sinensis; assembly: GCF_055761805.1. Classification (NCBI taxonomy): domain Eukaryota; kingdom Viridiplantae; phylum Streptophyta; class Magnoliopsida; order Ericales; family Theaceae; genus Camellia; species Camellia sinensis. Next base: position 41,241,614 of record NC_138975.1, on the reverse strand, counting down.
AGATTTCTTGAACAGCTTTTCAAGCTTGTGCATTTTTAACGTCATGGGGTCTACCTCAGACTCAAAGGGAGAATCCGATACATTAATGGGAGTGGGTGCCTTGGATTGTTGAGGCGGAATCGGGGGTAGAGCCGGCCTCGTTGGGATGTCTGTATCTTCTTGGACATTCCGGGCGTTTGGTGTCTCTTCGGGTATTGGAACCCTTAATGGAGGAGGGATTTGCTGCGAAGGTGATGCCCCAGTTTGCTGTTGCAATCTCCCAATTAAATCCGCTTGCTCACTCATAACTGTAGCCTGTTGCCTGGCAAATTCTGCCTGTCGGGCAGCATCTTGCTGCATCATTTTCATGCTTTCCTGAAGTTGGCGCACCATCTCCTCTAAGCTTGCCATACTGTTCTGCTCTGGTTGAATTGCTGGTATGCGTTCCCTCTCTGTGGGTGAAACGGGATCCTGATCCCTACTGTACACAGGTGGGGTAGACGAAGCCCTCTGTACTGACTGTTGAACCGATATCCTCTGCCTAGTTGCTTTCCGTTTAGTAACCGGGGGTAGAGAATGGTACAATGGTTGTCCTTCTATCAGATCCTCAGATCGATGGAGCCGGCGACCTCTAATCCAGAGTGCTTGGGGAATGTCTACTGGGTTGGACGCAATGATGCTAAACTACCTAGCAAAAAGATAAATAAAGCAATAAATAAACCAACAACTGGACAGCACAACGGCATAAAATAAACAAATAATATACAGTTGGATATTCAAAACACATAGTCGATGAGCCGAACACACTGTTCCTCGATACCGATCACTGTTCTCAAAATCTCTATTCCCAATACTGAACCCTGATACCCGCAGATAACTGATTCTCTTAAAACTGATACTAATGCCCTCAGGCCTGATGCCCAAACTTACAAACTGATGTGTTCATTTCCCTGCAGAAATACATTCTAAAAGCACATAGCAGGTAAAGAGAGCCAAAACACCCCTATGTTGGGGTAGGGTTTCCCTGTCCTATTTTGTCAGGAGCTAGGGTTTCACTACGCACGCAGCGGTTTCAAACGACTTAGCATCGGGTAAGCAACCTGTCCTAGCTTGGATGGTCACTATGGTTCCGAATATGCACTAGGTCGAATGGTCAAAAAAAAAAAGGGTGCCCCGGTAAACTGGGGTTTGTGTTCCCATGCTGTCAGAGCCCATAGCCGGTCAGCCTTATGGACATGTCTTGACAAGACAAGCCTCCGGCAAACCGTTCAGGAATGGCAGATGGCAAACACTGTGTTCCTAGGCGCACCAATGCACATGCAATGCAAAGAAACTCATAAATGAGATCAAAACAGGATATCACGAGTTTGAGTCAAGCTCTCTAAGTCCCCAGCAGAGTCGCCAGAAACTGTAACAGCGCCCGCGTGGGCCTCGTGCTACAGTTCGGACTCGATTTGTGTCACGGTTCTTAATCTGAACCAAAGAGTCCAAATCTGGCAAATCGTTTTGAGAAATAGGTTTTTTGAAGAAGTAGTGCCAAACATGGACTGCTTTGCCAGATACAGAGTCGCCACCTAAATATTTTAAAATGGGGAAATTTAGGAAACCCTGACTCGGTGCCGACGGCCACATGTCCGTCATCACCGGAATTGTCTCGGCTCGGGAGCTTGGGTACGATCGGGGAAGGTCAGCTATGAGCACCCCCTTTCGCCCGGTCCGAAGACCGGCCTCTATTAACCGTGATATCCAGTTTTGAAAACGTTATGTGTTCTTTATTCCAATTATTAGCCTAGGATTACTATGTTGTGCGCGCAGCAAACAAGTATAGACCAAATTGCCCAAATTGGAACAAAACATTCCATGTTCGTTTTGAAAATGGTTTGCTACTCGCAAGTAGGCTAAAACGCAGATTTTGCCACCCTCAAGCGGGTTTTTTGGAAAAGACGGTTTTGCCACTATCCGGTGGGCTTAAAACAAATATAGCTTTAACGCATTATCCCAATTTAAGCAATTTAACCTCCACCCACAGGCATTCAAGCAATTTATCTCATGTAAACACTTAGCCGCATGGCAAGCATACTATTATGGCAACATTCACACGCATGTTGGATGCTAAAGCATAACCACTTACATTGTACTCCGTGCCAAAACAATAAACTAGTTAGCCAATGTGCGTGTCCTAGTTCATGTTATTTTGCCTAATGCAACACATACAAGATGCAATTTTAGTTTGGCTCGGTTAACCTAAATATGGCATACGATATGCAACCAACTGATTCATGTATTCAATTTTGGAATTTGAAAATACGAATGCGGTTAGTATGATGTACCGAGCCCGGTGCATGTCAACAGATGCATGAATGCACGCATGCACATCATAAGGTATGCTAATTTCAAAAATGCCTTAATCTACCATCATAAGCAGGTAAATAAAAGGAAAGAAAGAAATGGGGATTGGAAGACATACACACACTCACCCACACTTATTACATGTTTACCCTCACTCAGAGGGTTCGAATTAATATTACAGTCCCAAAATAATGAACAAATGAAATTATTACAAAATTTCCTAATTAATTAAAAGAAAGGAAGCAAAAGAAAGAAGAGGGTGGCCACAGCCTCTGCCTCGGGGTGCGCAGATGACGCATGCTCGAATCCGTCCTGCCCGGAAAACCCGTACTATACTCCTGTCGCCTCTGTTTGTACTGCCTTGTCTTTCTGAAAATTGCCAAAGTACTAGAGCAAGCTCCTTGCATCCTGCAGAGCACCACCGGCCGGACAGAATTACCACCGGCACTTCACAACTGCCATCGGCACTTTATTGGATTCATCAGCACTCCAGATAGTGCCGGTCGGCACTAAATTCTGCCGGTCGGCAGAAACTTCCTGCAGAAGACAATTTGACAGCAAACAGAGAACAGACAGTGCATGGCATGGAGTTCTTAGACACATGTGAGCATGGTCATACTTCTTATCATATTTTGAACTCAAAGAAGCGTGACTTCCGATCCTTGAACCATCAATGGTACATGGCGGGTCAAAGGATCGAATTTGCCATTTGATATGAAGATGTATGCAACAAACAACATGAAAACCGGGGCCTTATCAAGTTGGAGTCAAAGGTCCCGATGACCGGGAATCGAGGCACATTGCATCACTTGAAGTATGAATGGTCCTTGATTCCCACACTTAGTTTGACACCCCAAACCAAGTAAATGCAATGCATGTAATGCTCATAAGGCTCAAATGCACCATGCCACCAAGATGTAAAGCACAACAAGCATTATGCAATCAACATGACAAAATGTATGATGCCAAGCATACAAGGTGCAATCATGATACAAACATGGACCAAAGTGACCATGGGATTGATGTGCTACAAAGCTTAATGGAACAACTATGCAACAAACATGGATCAAGCATGCAAGAGGGCTTAAAATGGCAAAGGGGCAGGCCCTCACCCTTCTCAAAACAGTGGCCAAAGGTGCTCAAAATGATGGACAATCAACTCATGTTAACAAGCAAACTTATGGTCCCAAAGTTAAGGCACAAAAAGGAAACATTTCACCCTCATTAACATGACCACTCATGGCATGATTAAAGCAAAGCAAAAACAGAAATTGCATGCAAAGTAGGACCCCAAAAACTCCTAATATGGCAGCTAAAACATCTCCCATGAAGCATATGCATTAAGGCTCATTCTTAGGCATAAGAGGACACACCCTCAAGGCATGAAAGAGGCCATGCATGCACACATACAAGCATGATTCTTGGACTAAAATGTGGTCCTTAGATGATGTTAAATCATGCGGATAATCACAAACATACATACTAGAGGCCAACATGCTCAAAGCTTTTAAGCCAAAATACAAAGCAACCTTAACACACATGTCAAGCATGACTAAATGGATAACCAATGAACCTTAAGCATGGAAAAACATCACTAAGAACTTCATGGAACTAAGCCAACTCTCACAAGAATCATAGCCTAATCATGATATGTACTTCCAAGCAAAGATGGAGCAATACAAAGCAAGTATTACAAGCATACAAGGAGGCCCAAATCCGACCAAAAACAGAGGTTATATATGACCTAAGATGCCTAAAAAAATGCTGAAATGAAGCCAAGAAACATCAAGCACACATGCTCCCCTTTTGAGCCCAAAAAGCAAGTAAACAAACCATGAAGGGAGAGGGGTGTCCCTCCCCTATGCAAGACTTCAAACCATCCTTTTTTGACACTAAAATACACTGATTTTCAGTGGTCAAAAGACCAAAACACTGAGGTGAACAAAACCTTATCAAAGAGGCACCAAAATAGACCAAACAAGGCCTATGAGGGTGAGTTTCCACTCTAACCACAAAATGACCTTAATGAAAGTGCTAGAGCAGGAAAATATGAGCCTTTTTTATGTTATGCACAAGAGCTAAAACAGTAAACAAAATAGGTAGAAAACCAATGCAAGTTTTGGGAATAAAAAGGAAGTTGCTCACCCTTGAAGAACCCTTGAAGAACAAATGGTCTAGCCTCCTTCTTTGGATCAAAACCAGTCCAAAACTCAAGAAACAACTCCTCCAAGTCCCTCAATCTCGGAGTAAGGTGTAATGGTGTGTGTAATGGTGCAAAAGTAAGATAAAACACACCTTTTGAGCCAAGAAACACACACAAGAAGGGAGAGGGAGAGAGGTATAGAGATAATATGTATCTATATCTCTAAAGGCTGGTTTTTGCTTCTATTTTTCTAACCTAGAACCAAGAGGAAAGCCCCTCTCTTATAGGACTCCCTCTTGCAAAGCTTATTCAACAAGCTTGGCTAGAGGGAAATCCCTCCATACACGTGTATGGAGGGGAGAGGAGTTGGTGCCAGCTATCACAGCTGGCACAAAATATCTCCAAAAAGTGGATGAAGAGTGGTCGGCTGCCCAAAAAAGCTATTCCGGCAAAAAACAATGCCGACCGGCAACAAACTATGCCGACCGGCAATAAAGTGTGCCGACCGGCAAACAAAAGTGCCGATGGGAAAAAATGACCAGCCGGTGGCCTCCAGCCACTGCCGGCGGTGTGTGGAGATGCCTCACAAGGCATTCCCTGCCCCTCTAAGGCAAAACAAAAGTGTTTGGTGCAAAACCAGACACTAAACAGTCGAGTTCGGGGATCCTGAGGCAAGGCGCGCGAGCCGAGACCTCCGGGAACTCCAAACGAACACAAACAAGGATAATCACCGAGTGTTCAAACGGTGACGTCCAAGTCTTGAGGACGGTCAAAAATGGGGTGTCTACAGTTGCCCCTCTTTGACAGAACTCGAAAGTCATAACAATGACGGGAGTGAATGTCAAAGCCCAGAGACGACCCATTTTTGACAAGGCCGAAGACTCAGACAAACATGCAAGACAAACAAGATATGCGCCCGAAGGCAGGGGCAAAATGCAAGACAATGCACGGAGCCGAGCATAACTTATGATCATGCAAAGAAAACTGTAACGAAGCAAACATGCGACAGTTTTAAGCTAGCATACCAAACTACACTACAATGCAGAAAGGATGTAAGAGAATTATGGAATTCTCAATGCGTTTCACTCGGAGATAAAATACCTGTGCGGCTCGTCTGGTTGCACCAGCCTCAAATGAACCGTACATACAATATCGTGCCTGAAAAGAAAACAAGCTTAACAGATACAATATGGTTGGCAACATGCATGACAATGCAAATGTAATGTACTCGAAATGCGTGGCAGCGCAAAGCAAGTGGGGAGCACAACAATGCTTGTGAAAATACAGATAGGTAAGTGAAACATGCGGTCTACGCCGGCAACAAGATTGATCATGATCATGCGGTCTACGCAGGTGATGACATTTAGCAAATATGCGGTCTACGCAGTCAAAACATGCGGTCTACGCAGGTATTGAATTTAAACATGCGGTCTACGCAATCAAAACATGCGGTCTACGCAGGTAATGAAATTAAACATGCGGTCTACGCAATCAAAACATGCGGTCTACGCAAGTAATGGAATTTAAACATGCGATCTACGCAATCAAGACATGCGGTCTACGCAAGCAATGAAATTAAACATGCGGTCTACGCAAGTAAGACATGCGGTCTACGCAATCAAGACATGCGGTCTACGCAAGTAATGAAATTTAACATGCGATCTACGCAATCAAGACATGCGGTCTACGCAAGTAATGAAATTTAAACATGCGATCTACGCAATCAAGACATGCGGTCTACACAAGTAATGAAATTTAAACATGCGATCTACGCAAGTAATGAAATTTAACATGCGATCTACGCAATCAAGACATGCGGTCTACGCAAGTAATGAAATTTAACATGCGATCTACGCAATCAAGACATACGGTCTACGCAAGTAATGAAATTTAAACATGCGATCTACGCAATCAAGACATGCGGTCTACGCAAGTAATGAAATTTAAACATGCGATCTACGCAATCAAGACATGCGGTCTACGCAAGTAATGAAATTTAAACATGCGGTCTACGCAAGTAAAGGAACGTACTATTACACAGCATAATCGAAACAATTTGCGGGGCTCACAAAGCATGAAAAGGATACGGGGCGGGACATTCTTCGCACGCATCGAGCGTTGCTTGCAGAAGTTGTGGCCTGAGGTTAACTCAAAGGTTCACGTTTCAAAGGTGTGATTTCCCGTATTGTGAGGGCGTCCAACGACGTGGCCGACCCGAACAAAGATGCGGAAGGCGCGTTATCCGCAAGGGGAGTTTCACCGGTATCAATTCTGATACTTGGCTACCCTGCCATTCTACGTTTTATTTCCCTTTTTACTAGTAGTTTGAGCACATTGCACTGCCTCAGGCAGGTTTTATTTTCTTTCTTAAAATTCACACACTTTGCAAAACATGTGATGGGAATGAAACAAATCATTTTATTCAAAAAATGTTGCATTTGGGGATCTTCTATGTATCGCATCGCAGGGTTTCACACCACAGTGTGAACGAAATTGAACTCACTTTGAAAATTTGCCATCGTAATAATCAGGTAGTGAACCGACTTACAACTCGATAAGCAAAATAAGGACATGATACAATCAAACAAGTGTGAATACAACTTGATAAACAAATCAAGGGCTCGGAGAGAGCGAAATACAACTCGATAAGCAAATGTTCAAAAACTCAACAAGCAGACAGGCATGGCTCCGCAAGAGTCTATCGCCGGGGAGGGGGTTGGAGGTGGTGAAGTTCCCCAATTCTTAGCATAAACAACTCAGGAAACCAGGGAGGAAGCCCACCGGCACGGTGTAGGAACCACCGGCTGCAAGGAGTGGCTACCGGTCGTATGTCTGTTTTGTCGGCAAACTAAAATGGCCGGTCGGCATATTTTTCTGGCCGGTCAGCACTAAACGAGGGGGACCACCAGAATGTTGACACCTGTCCCCCACTCAACCTTATCTCCTACAAAAGATCCCAGCTTCGTAGTTTTTCTCATTTTCACACTGATTTGCTCCAATGGAAGAGTTTCTTGCCCAAAATCTCACAGCTTGGATTGCTAGCTTGGATGGCTCGGAAAAAGTGAATTTCCGGGGCTTTGGCATAAATGCACTATTCACTCTGGGTCGTACCCCGTTGCATCTCCCGTTTCTTCATGCCGCGGCAAGGTTTTGGAATCCGGTGACACATGTCTTTAGCTTCGCCGGGCAAGAGATATGTCCTACCTTCGAAGATTTCCGAGCTCTAATGGAGTCCGAGCGCGACGAGGAGCTCCTGCCCCAACTTAATTTTGGTCATGCCCAATCCTTAGGGCGCATGTGCGGACTCAGCATGCGCGATGCTCAGTCTCTGATGGGCGACGGGATGTTAGACATTCCGAGTTTGGCCAATCAATTTTCTGATGCTGGTGATCGCAACAACCATCGCTGGCAAGGCTTCCGACGGCACGCCCTCTGTTTATGCATGCTATCCCATTTCCTGTTCGTCTCAGGGTCTGGAGGGGCTAGTATCCGGTTGATTGAGGTTGCCCAAGGCTTGAAGGAGGGCAAGAGCTGTATTGCGATGGCTCTGGCCGAGACGCTAATGGGCTTAGACGCCTTTTACCGTCATAAGACGTGCAGATTGGCGGGGAGTCCACTACTACTACAGGTAATGTTTCCCACCCAATCTCGCATTTCTGTATTGCTCACATCATTCGGCCCTCGAGCTCAGTCTTTTCTCACAAAACTCCATTCTCACTCTTCTCTCCTCGTACATCTCTCTATTCTTTAATCTCTCATTTTTCAATCCCTCCCCAGGTGTGGCTGATGGATAAATTGCAGGTTGTGGACTCCTGCCCAGCATATTCAGCTCGCAGCTACTTCTTCCGGCATCGTCTAGTCAATGCCTTGGATGAGGAATGGTGGTTCGCTTGGATGTGCCACTTGTCCGCAGACCGTATTGCTTGGCGGTGCCCTTGGTTGAACCTTCCGGCAATGAGTTACAATATGCCTCGGCAGACTGGGATTCAACTGGTTGGTCTCACTCATTGTGTATTCTATTTCCCATTTCGGATTCGACGCCAATTTGGCCATGATCAGACCTGCCCGCCAGAGGGGATAGAATATCCTGCTGCATTTCCAGCCCGAGGCGCACAGCTTGCTTGGCAGGCCACCGCGTGGAGGATGAGAGAACTCCTGGCCCCCGCTCCTACTTTTAGTTGCACTTTGTCTGACGAGTGCATAAATTGGCTCAATGAAAAAGCACAGATCGGGCCCAGCTTGGCATCAGAGGCTTCGACCAGCTCTGGGAGGGGGCGCAGGAACACCTGACTTGACCATGCCCTAGATTTATTGCTTTATTAGTACTTTCAAGTTTTCTTTCATGAATGTAATAAAAAGCAACTTCAATTGTATGTAAGAGCAGGAGAACTCTGTTTTGAAATCAATGAAATTGAAAGTTCTGGTACTAAGAATTTTCCACTTTGGTCCAAAAATGGTCAATGTTGTAAAAAGATTTATTTGAACAAAGTCAGCTTTTATTAAAATTTCTCAAAAACATTTTTGATGTGGATCAGAACTGGACACGCCTGAGATCTGTCACTTGAGATGCACAACCCCAGATCTCTGCAACTGAAAAGTTGCCCCTAGTCTGAAGAGCGCCGCAGCACTGCATAGCAACGGAAAGTTGCCCCTAGTCTGAGTGGCACTGCACCAGAGATTCCAACGAATGCTGATGAACAAAGATGGCTGAGATGATCAAATGGACAAAGTTGATCGGGGAAGTGTTATGGCTGAACTTCAGGATGAAGCTGCCTACGTATCCCAAACATGGGAATCAAGCCTTACGTAGTTCCGGTTTAGGTTCGCTCGAGTGTTTTCACTCTCCTTTTGCGCTCTAACTTTTGCCAAGGCCGCCCTTTGCGGGTTTTCAGCCTTGCGAGCTCAGTTTTTATATTTTCTAATTTTTTGTGCTCTAACTTTTGCCTAGGTCGCCCTTTTGGGTTTTCGGCCTAGCGAGCCTCTCAAGGATAGTATTTCTTCAACTTGTCCATATTGATCGGTTGAGAGAATTCTAAGCCATCTAAGTCCATCAGAACCACAGCTCCGCCTGACCAGATAGCTTTGATGATGTAGGGACCAGTCCAATTGGGTTTGAACTTGCCCCTTGGGTCGTGGATGGGAGCTCGGTTGTCTTTGAGTACCAAATCCCCTTCCTTTAGATTTCTGGACTTAACCCTCTTGTTAAAAGCCCGAGCAATCCTGCGCTGATAACTCTGAACGTGGTACAGTGCTTTCAGTCTTCTTTCGTCAAACAGCATTAGTTCCTCGAACCTGCTCTGCTGCCAATCTGCCTCAGCTATCTGACACTCGGCCAATACCCGTAAAGACGGAACTTCAATTTCAATAGGTAGAACAGCCTCCATTCCATAAACTAACGAATACGGAGTTGCTCCGGTAGAAGTTCTAATCGAAGTTCTGTAGCCCCACAGAGCAAACGGCAACTTATCTGGCCAATCTCGATAGGTCTCCACCATTTTCCGCAGTATATGCTTGATGTTCTTGTTGGCGGCCTCAACTGCTCCATTGGTTTGCGGCCGATACGTAGATGACTTATGAAAAACCACGTTATACTTTTCCAACAAGTCGACCACTTCTTTCTTAAAGTGGGATCCATTATCCGAAATGATCTCGTTTGGCACCCCGTAGCGACAAATGATGTTGTTCCTGATGAACTTTGCGACGTGCGACGCTTTCAACATCGCGTATGATTGGGCCTCGACCCACTTTGTGAAATAATCTATCGCTACCAGGATATACTCATGTCCGTTCGACCCCTTCGGGGTAACAGCTCCGATCACATCGATCCCCCATACGGAAAACGGCCACGGGGAAGTCATGTTGTACAACTTGGATAGTGGGATATTCATACGATTTGCATGGATCTGGCATTTGTGGCATCGCCGAACAAAGCCGATACAATCCTCTTCCATGGTCGACCAGTAGTAACCCTGCCTAAGGATCTTTCTGGCTAACATTACTCCATTCATGTGTGCACCGCACTCCCCTCCATGGATGGCCTCCATTAGGCGCTTCGACTCTTCAGCTTCTACACAGAGCTTATGCATTCCCAGATGACCCCTTTTATACAGCTTACCTCCGCAGATGATGAACCGAATAGCCATTCTTCTAATGGCCCTCTTATCCTTGGCGCTTGCCCCTAGGGGATACGTCTCCTTTTCTAAGAAGTTCCAAATATCGTAATACCAGGGGTTGCCGTCTTGGGCCTCATCTATGGCGGAAATTGACTCGTATGCTGGCGCAAATTTCTGATCAATGATGACTGGACGCATCCGGACTCCCGACGGGATGTCTATCATGGAAGATAGAGTTGCTAATGAATCTGCGAATCTGTTATTCTCTCTTACGAGGTAGGTGAAATTTAGTTTCTCAAATCGAGGAATTAACAAATCCAAGGTTTGGTGGTAAATTATCATCCTTTCCTCCTTGACTTTCCAGTCTCCTTTCGCTTGAGACACAACAAGATTCGAATCCCCAATGACGTCCAACCGTCTTACCCCTAGCTCTAGGGCTGCTTCCAGACCAGCAATACATGCCTCATACTCTGCCTCATTGTTCGAGACTCTGAACTGGAGCTTGAATGCTAAAGGGATACGGGAATCGTCAGGCGCTATCAGCAACACCCCTATCCCATACCCATACTGGTTTGACGCTCCGTCAAAGTACATCGTCCAAGTTTCATCCTCGATGTGCAGAATTGCTTCATCTGGGAATAGGTACTCAACCGCTTCATCCCCCTCAACCGGGTGGTCTGCAAGGAACTCCGCTACCGCTCTCCCCTTCACCGACTTGCGTGTTACATACTTCAAGTCAAATTCGGAAAGCAATAACAACCAACGAGCTAGCCTACCTGTAAGTGCTGGTTTCTCAAAAAGATATTTGATGGGGTCCAATCGTGAAACCAACATTACAGAGTGAGCTAACAGGTAGTGCCGCAGCTTCCTGGTAGCCCATACCAAGGCCAAACAAGCCTTCTCCAGTGGTGTATAGCGGGTCTCGTAATCCAGCATCTTCTTGCTCAGATAGTAGATAGCCCTTTCCGCTTTGTCTTCTGACTCCTGTGCGAGCATGCAGCCCATGGTGGTCTCAGTTACCGAAAGATACAATATCAACGGTCTCCCCGGTTCTGGCGGTGACAATACAGGCGGGTTCTGTAGATACTCTTTGATCTGCTCAAAAGCTGCTTGACATCGGCCGTCCCATTGGAGTTTCTTTCCTTTCTTCAGGAGGCCAAAAAGTGGTTCACAAGTCAAGGTTAATTTAGAGATAAACCGCCTTATGAATTGCACTTTACCTAGAAAGCCTCGCACCTCCTTTTCAGTCCTTGGTGGTGGCATTTCTAAGATGGCCTTGATTTTGGAAGGGTCGACCTCGATGCCCCTTTGCGTTATCAGAAACCCTAGCATCTTTCCTGCTGTAACACCAAAAGTACACTTCTGGGGATTCAGCCGCAGCCGAAATTCTCTGATCCTTTGAAAAAACTTTTGTAAGGCGGTGTAGTGGCCCTCTCTTTCTTTGGACTTGACAATCATGTCGTCCACATACACCTCGACCTCTTTATGGATCATATCATGCAATATTGTAGTTGCTGCCCGTTGATAGGTAGCTCCAGCGTTTTTCAGCCCAAATGGCATCACTCGATAACAATATGTACCCCACGGGGTAGTGAATGCAGTCTTCTCCCGGTCTTCGGGCGCCATTACTATCTGATTATAGCCTGAGAAACCATCCATAAACGAAAGTAAGGCATGTCCTGCCGTGAAATCTATCAATTCATCAATGTGCGGCAAGGGAAAGTCGTCCTTCGGACTGGCCCTGTTCAAATCTCTGAAGTCTACACAGACCCGAATTCTGCCATCCTTCTTTGGCACCGGAACAATGTTGGCCAACCAAGTAGGGTATTCAGACACCAACAGGAAGCCTGCATCAATCTGCTTGGTGACTTCTTCCTTGATCTTAATGGCCCAATCAGGGCGGATCCTTCTGAGCTTCTGTTTGACAGGTCGGGCCTCGGGATCAAGAGGGATCCGGTGCTGTACAATCTCAGGATCGATTCCAGGCATGTCTTCGTAGGACCACGCGAAAACATCTTTGAAATCTTTTAACAAAGCGACTAAGCGCTCGCGTTCCTCAGAAGACAACGTGGACCTGATCTGGACCAGCCGCGGGTCCTTCTCAGTACCAACATTCACAGTAGTGATTTCATCCATTAAAGGTTTAACAAATCTTTCCTGCTCTTGATCAATTAACCGTTGTAAAACCGGAGGAATTTCTTCCTCGTCGTTTTCATCAAAATTTTGAAAATCCTGATTTAAGCAATAAATCAAAGGCACAGAAAAATACTCCGAAACCATATCCACGTCGTTCTCATTAAATACTTCCGAGCCGTCGGATTCCTCTGTTACAACAGACTCAAAAGAAAATGAAAAAGACGACCTAGACAGGACTGTGGTATCCGGGTTATCACCCCCGGGAATACCGGACTCAGACTCAGTTGAGCTGGAATCTGATTCCGACGTACAAGATTCGGTAGAATCAGATTCCGGCTCACTACCTGACCCGGTGCTGCTTGATAAAAAGCCTTCTTCATATTGCCAGATGAGAGAAGGTGCGATGGATGCATCCAAAATAGCTGATGGTAGGCCCGCAGCCGCTTCATTCCCAATCACACATACCGAGGAGCTATCCCCCAAGCACCTCTGTTCGATCGGAGGATCTGAAAGCAGACACACCAGCGCTGCCCCCATTTCATTTTCGGCGTCCTCAGACTGTACTTCCTTACTTTCCTCAGCCTCAGCCAACAGATCTGCCTGCCCTTCGGCGATGTCATCCTCAGGTAACTGTAAGTCAAAGAAAATCTCAAATCCCGGTACGCGTTTCTTCTCTGTGTTGAGCCACGGCTCTGGGAAGCCGCAGAACGGAAAGTCCTCCCCCTCCCGGACGAAACGTCCGTTCAGGGTCCCCCGAATGGGCTGGTGCATTAAGTCAAAGGGCTTTCCCATCTGTTTCGCCCTGGCCCTTCCGGCCATTTCCTTTCCTTTCCTTATCCAATCCTCTTTGGTGGGTAGGTAGCCCAAACCAAAGGTATGGGGGTTATGTGGCACTTCGGTCGATGCTGCGGCACCTTTCCTACCGCTCTTGCCTAATCCCATCCCGGGGATGTGCTGGAGTTTGTTCATGAGATAAACTGCTTGGGCGCTGACATACACCCCTTCGTTAGCTGCCATGATGTTCTGTACAACCCGAGCCTCAGCCAAGGTAAAACCTGATATGAACACATCTTCTATACCGTGCTCAATTTCTAGAACAGGCGTAGATACCTCTGGTGGTGGATGAATTGATGAGTTTCCAAAAACAATGGCTACTCCCTTCCCATAGGGGTATTTCACCACTTGATGTAAGGTAGAGGAGACCGCCTTTACCTGATGCAGCCACGGCCACCCCAAAAGCAAATTGAACGTTGCAGGAACCTCCAAGACGTGGAAATCTATCTCGTGCTGCCCTGGCCCAACCTTTGTTTGAATCCTAACTGTCCCCATTACTTCCCGGCTTGTGTTGTCATACGCCCGAATCACCTGGGCCGTTGGTATAAAATCCGCGACTTTCAAACCAATCGCATAAGCTGTCCTTGCCGGGCAGACGTTGATGGCGGACCCCGTGTCGACAAGTACCACAGGTATCCATTTATCTTTGCACTCGACAGAGATGTAGAGCGGCTTGTTATGGTTCGCACCCTCGGGTGGCAGCTCTTTGTCAGAAAAACTCAATGTTGGGGAATTTCCTCCCGAAAAGACTAAGCCCACCAGTTGTTCGGGCGTGGTGTCTATGGACAGCTTGGCCTTGTCCATGGCTGTAAGGACGGCTTGTCTATGTACTCGAGAAGCCATAAGCAGTCCCCAGATGGAGATGTCTGCTTGTATCTTTTTCAATTGTCTCAATACGGCCTCATCTTCGAGTTGCTTCTCCTTTTGTTTCTCTGCTTCATTATCTTTTCCAGACGTCTCTGGTTGATCTAGGTGTGGAGGCTTGAAATACCGTCCACTCCTAGTCATGTGATCGACTTCGCCGATATACCAGGTATCATCTGGTTAGTTACCTTCCCAATCCTCGTCCGTGTGGGCAAGACACAGATCGTCGTCTTCCCACCACATACCATCTGCAGCTGACAGGCATCTGTCTGGTTCTGGCACAACTGTCTCGATATTTGCAGTACCTTTTATCCCTATGCTCGCAGCATCCTTCGTTTCCGTACTTGTGGCGGTTTCGATCCCCACGTGGCCTTTTGCTTTCCTGATCCTCTCAGAATCCTCGAATCTTTCTTGTTCTGACTGTGTCAATGCAGTAGATTGCTCACTGATCCCTGTGCTCAAAATGCTCCATTCCCGAGCGAAACTCTCGACACCGGCGCTCTCCGGCGATGTATTCTGCTTCTCCACCGTCCCGGCTGTTGTTGACATTCCTGCCCCTGCTGGGTCTTGTTTTGACTGGAACTCCCCTATTACATCCGGCTGATCATCTAACCACCCCGTGGCCTCTGCTGGTTCTTCATTATCATACCAGTTGATGGCCGAGTCTTGGTCATCGTGGAATTGGAACTTGACAAAATCCTCTTTCACGGCTGTCAAATCATCCGTTCCCTGTCCTGAATTGTCCCCTCGGATTACACATAGCTCTCTCCCGACTGGAAATTCGACATCTGGTCTATTCTGGCCCACTAGTGAAATGTAGTCACTTGGACTGTAAGCATTCCCAACATCATTCTCAGACTCCGCAGACTCTGGTTTGACAATCTCTTTCTTGTTCTCGATGGTCACCACCACTGGCTTGGGTTGGGTTATGGAGACGTCCATCATGCACAAATCGGTGCAATCAGGGAGGAAAACTTTAGGTTTAGGTAGGTAGGAGGGTGTGATGTAGATACTAGGATCGTAGGATGCGACCCCAGTGTAGATGAAGTTGATTCTTTTGGGTGGTGGAACTTGGTTATGTGTGGGGAGAGGATTTGTGGTAACATTGGGTTTCTCAGGAGGTAAAATCACCCCGTTATCAATGAGATCTTGAATCTCATGACGTAAACGAAAGCATAGGTCGGTGTCATGACCGTGCTGCTGGTGGAACGCATAATATTTGGCTGGGTTGTGGGTGGCGGGTAGTCTTTCGGGTAAGGGCCGCGGCTCTAGGGGCTTCAGATGCCCTTTTCTGATCAAAACCCCCAAAGCTTTGGACAGGGGCATATAAAGTGGAGCGAAGGTTCTGGTGTTTCTGGGAGGGTATTTGGCTGTTTGTGAGTTGCTTCCGGACGCACCGGAGAATGGTGTGGCTGCCGTGTTTCTTGGGGAAGGGTTAGTGGTGACCATACTCACTTCGGAGGTCCTGGCAGTCGTAGCGCCACTCGGGCCTGCATTAGTACTACGATTGAAATTTCTGCGGGGTTACTCCCGGTCATTATCAATCCAACCTTGTCTCAAGGCGTCCTCGATCTGCACCCCCATTTCATGCAGATCAGCAAAGGTGGGAAAGGGGACTACAATCATCTTTTGCATTAGCTTCGGCTGAAGATTGCGCACAATCATCCGAATCTGGTCTTTGTCTGTGGGTCTCAAGGTCATCATTGAAGCCTTAGCCCGCCATCTAGTTACAAACTTTGAGAAGCTTTCCTTGGGTTCTTGTCTCGTTGTCTCGAGATCCCGGGTCGTGATCTCGATTTGTGTGTTATACGAGTACTGTAGGATGAAGGCCTCAGCCATCTCGTCCCAATTTCTCTTGACGTCATCCTCCAACTTGGCGTACCATGCGGACGCCACACCTGACAAGGTCCGGCCGAATAAAGACAGCTTCTGTAATCTGGTGAGGCCCATTGGCCTTAGGACGTCTGAAAACAGTCGCAGGTGTACCATGGGATCCTCAGACCCGTCAAAACGATCAATTTGGGGCATCTTAAACCGATCTGGCAGCGTCACAGCTGTGTCGATGTACCCATCTCCGATGTCCGGAATGGACTTCGCACCTTGAGATTTCTTGAACAGCTTTTCAAGCTTGTGCATTTTTAACGTCATGGGGTCTACCTCAGACTCAAAGGGAGAATCCGATACATTAATGGGAGTGGGTGCCTTGGATTGTTGAGGCGGAATCGGGGGTAGAGCCGGCCTCGTTGGGATGTCTGTATC
The DNA here is from genome assembly GCF_055761805.1 of Camellia sinensis. NCBI lineage: Eukaryota > Viridiplantae > Streptophyta > Magnoliopsida > Ericales > Theaceae > Camellia > Camellia sinensis. Next base: position 41,224,937 of record NC_138975.1, on the reverse strand, counting down.
TTCTTGGACATTCCGGGCGTTTGGTGTCTCTTCGGGTATTGGAACCCTTAATGGAGGAGGGATTTGCTGCGAAGGTGATGCCCCAGTTTGCTGTTGCAATCTCCCAATTAAATCCGCTTGCTCACTCATAACTGTAGCCTGTTGCCTGGCAAATTCTGCCTGTCGGGCAGCATCTTGCTGCATCATTTTCATGCTTTCCTGAAGTTGGCGCACCATCTCCTCTAAGCTTGCCATACTGTTCTGCTCTGGTTGAATTGCTGGTATGCGTTCCCTCTCTGTGGGTGAAACGGGATCCTGATCCCTACTGTACACAGGTGGGGTAGACGAAGCCCTCTGTACTGACTGTTGAACCGATATCCTCTGCCTAGTTGCTTTCCGTTTAGTAACCGGGGGTAGAGAATGGTACAATGGTTGTCCTTCTATCAGATCCTCAGATCGATGGAGCCGGCGACCTCTGATCCAGAGTGCTTGGGGAATGTCTACTGGGTTGGACGCAATGATGCTAAACTACCTAGCAAAAAGATAAATAAAGCAATAAATAAACCAACAACTGGACAGCACAACGGCATAAAATAAACAAATAATATACAGTTGGATATTCAAAACACATAGTCGATGAGCCGAACACACTGTTCCTCGATACCGATCACTGTTCTCAAAATCTCTATTCCCAATACTGAACCCTGATACCCGCAGATAACTGATTCTCTTAAAACTGATACTAATGCCCTCAGGCCTGATGCCCAAACTTACAAACTGATGTGTTCATTTCCCTGCAGAAATACATTCTAAAAGCACATAGCAGGTAAAGAGAGCCAAAACACCCCTATGTTGGGGTAGGGTTTCCCTGTCCTATTTTGTCAGGAGCTAGGGTTTCACTACGCACGCAGCGGTTTCAAACGACTTAGCATCGGGTAAGCAACCTGTCCTAGCTTGGATGGTCACTATGGTTCCGAATATGCACTAGGTCGAATGGTCAAAAAAAAAAAGGGTGCCCCGGTAAACTGGGGTTTGTGTTCCCATGCTGTCAGAGCCCATAGCCGGTCAGCCTTATGGACATGTCTTGACAAGACAAGCCTCCGGCAAACCGTTCAGGAATGGCAGATGGCAAACACTGTGTTCCTAGGCGCACCAATGCACATGCAATGCAAAGAAACTCATAAATGAGATCAAAACAGGATATCACGAGTTTGAGTCAAGCTCTCTAAGTCCCCAGCAGAGTCGCCAGAAACTGTAACAGCGCCCGCGTGGGCCTCGTGCTACAGTTCGGACTCGATTTGTGTCACGGTTCTTAATCTGAACCAAAGAGTCCAAATCTGGCAAATCGTTTTGAGAAATAGGTTTTTTGAAGAAGTAGTGCCAAACATGGACTGCTTTGCCAGATACAGAGTCGCCACCTAAATATTTTAAAATGGGGAAATTTAGGAAACCCTGACTCGGTGCCGACGGCCACATGTCCGTCATCACCGGAATTGTCTCGGCTCGGGAGCTTGGGTACGATCGGGGAAGGTCAGCTATGAGCACCCCCTTTCGCCCGGTCCGAAGACCGGCCTCTATTAACCGTGATATCCAGTTTTGAAAACGTTATGTGTTCTTTATTCCAATTATTAGCCTAGGATTACTATGTTGTGCGCGCAGCAAACAAGTATAGACCAAATTGCCCAAATTGGAACAAAACATTCCATGTTCGTTTTGAAAATGGTTTGCTACTCGCAAGTAGGCTAAAACGCAGATTTTGCCACCCTCAAGCGGGTTTTTTGGAAAAGACGGTTTTGCCACTATCCGGTGGGCTTAAAACAAATATAGCTTTAACGCATTATCCCAATTTAAGCAATTTAACCTCCACCCACAGGCATTCAAGCAATTTATCTCATGTAAACACTTAGCCGCATGGCAAGCATACTATTATGGCAACATTCACACGCATGTTGGATGCTAAAGCATAACCACTTACATTGTACTCCGTGCCAAAACAATAAACTAGTTAGCCAATGTGCGTGTCCTAGTTCATGTTATTTTGCCTAATGCAACACATACAAGATGCAATTTTAGTTTGGCTCGGTTAACCTAAATATGGCATACGATATGCAACCAACTGATTCATGTATTCAATTTTGGAATTTGAAAATACGAATGCGGTTAGTATGATGTACCGAGCCCGGTGCATGTCAACAGATGCATGAATGCACGCATGCACATCATAAGGTATGCTAATTTCAAAAATGCCTTAATCTACCATCATAAGCAGGTAAATAAAAGGAAAGAAAGAAATGGGGATTGGAAGACATACACACACTCACCCACACTTATTACATGTTTACCCTCACTCAGAGGGTTCGAATTAATATTACAGTCCCAAAATAATGAACAAATGAAATTATTACAAAATTTCCTAATTAATTAAAAGAAAGGAAGCAAAAGAAAGAAGAGGGTGGCCACAGCCTCTGCCTCGGGGTGCGCAGATGACGCATGCTCGAATCCGTCCTGCCCGGAAAACCCGTACTATACTCCTGTCGCCTCTGTTTGTACTGCCTTGTCTTTCTGAAAATTGCCAAAGTACTAGAGCAAGCTCCTTGCATCCTGCAGAGCACCACCGGCCGGACAGAATTACCACCGGCACTTCACAACTGCCATCGGCACTTTATTGGATTCATCAGCACTCCAGATAGTGCCGGTCGGCACTAAATTCTGCCGGTCGGCAGAAACTTCCTGCAGAAGACAATTTGACAGCAAACAGAGAACAGACAGTGCATGGCATGGAGTTCTTAGACACATGTGAGCATGGTCATACTTCTTATCATATTTTGAACTCAAAGAAGCGTGACTTCCGATCCTTGAACCATCAATGGTACATGGCGGGTCAAAGGATCGAATTTGCCATTTGATATGAAGATGTATGCAACAAACAACATGAAAACCGGGGCCTTATCAAGTTGGAGTCAAAGGTCCCGATGACCGGGAATCGAGGCACATTGCATCACTTGAAGTATGAATGGTCCTTGATTCCCACACTTAGTTTGACACCCCAAACCAAGTAAATGCAATGCATGTAATGCTCATAAGGCTCAAATGCACCATGCCACCAAGATGTAAAGCACAACAAGCATTATGCAATCAACATGACAAAATGTATGATGCCAAGCATACAAGGTGCAATCATGATACAAACATGGACCAAAGTGACCATGGGATTGATGTGCTACAAAGCTTAATGGAACAACTATGCAACAAACATGGATCAAGCATGCAAGAGGGCTTAAAATGGCAAAGGGGCAGGCCCTCACCCTTCTCAAAACAGTGGCCAAAGGTGCTCAAAATGATGGACAATCAACTCATGTTAACAAGCAAACTTATGGTCCCAAAGTTAAGGCACAAAAAGGAAACATTTCACCCTCATTAACATGACCACTCATGGCATGATTAAAGCAAAGCAAAAACAGAAATTGCATGCAAAGTAGGACCCCAAAAACTCCTAATATGGCAGCTAAAACATCTCCCATGAAGCATATGCATTAAGGCTCATTCTTAGGCATAAGAGGACACACCCTCAAGGCATGAAAGAGGCCATGCATGCACACATACAAGCATGATTCTTGGACTAAAATGTGGTCCTTAGATGATGTTAAATCATGCGGATAATCACAAACATACATACTAGAGGCCAACATGCTCAAAGCTTTTAAGCCAAAATACAAAGCAACCTTAACACACATGTCAAGCATGACTAAATGGATAACCAATGAACCTTAAGCATGGAAAAACATCACTAAGAACTTCATGGAACTAAGCCAACTCTCACAAGAATCATAGCCTAATCATGATATGTACTTCCAAGCAAAGATGGAGCAATACAAAGCAAGTATTACAAGCATACAAGGAGGCCCAAATCCGACCAAAAACAGAGGTTATATATGACCTAAGATGCCTAAAAAAATGCTGAAATGAAGCCAAGAAACATCAAGCACACATGCTCCCCTTTTGAGCCCAAAAAGCAAGTAAACAAACCATGAAGGGAGAGGGGTGTCCCTCCCCTATGCAAGACTTCAAACCATCCTTTTTTGACACTAAAATACACTGATTTTCAGTGGTCAAAAGACCAAAACACTGAGGTGAACAAAACCTTATCAAAGAGGCACCAAAATAGACCAAACAAGGCCTATGAGGGTGAGTTTCCACTCTAACCACAAAATGACCTTAATGAAAGTGCTAGAGCAGGAAAATATGAGCCTTTTTTATGTTATGCACAAGAGCTAAAACAGTAAACAAAATAGGTAGAAAACCAATGCAAGTTTGGGGAATAAAAAGGAAGTTGCTCACCCTTGAAGAACCCTTGAAGAACAAATAGTCTAGCCTCCTTCTTTGGATCAAAACCAGTCCAAAACTCAAGAAACAACTCCTCCAAGTCCCTCAATCTCGGAGTAAGGTGTAATGGTGTGTGTAATGGTGCAAAAGTAAGGTAAAACACACCTTTTGAGCCAAGAAACACACACAAGAAGGGAGAGGGAGAGAGGTATAGAGATAATATGTATCTATATCTCTAAAGGCTGGTTTTTGCTTCTATTTTTCTAACCTAGAACCAAGAGGAAAGCCCCTCTCTTATAGGACTCCCTCTTGCAAAGCTTATTCAACAAGCTTGGCTAGAGGAAAATCCCTCCATACACGTGTATGGAGGGGAGAGGAGTTGGTGCTAGCTATCACAGCTGGCACAAAATATCTCCAAAAAGTGGATGAACAGTGGTCGGCTGCCCAAAAAAGCTATTCCGGCAAAAAACAATGCCGACCGGCAACAAACTATGCCGACCGGCAATAAAGTGTGCCGACCGGCAAACAAAAGTGCAGATGGGAAAAAATGACCAGCCGGTGGCCTCCAGCCACTGCCGGCGGTGTGTGGGGATGCCTCACAAGGCATTCCCTGCCCCTCTAAGGCAAAACAAAAGTGTTTGGTGCAAAACCAGACACTAAACAGTCGAGTTCGGGGATCCTGAGGCAAGGCGCGCGAGCTGAGACCTCCGGGAACTCCAAACGAACACAAACAAGGATAATCACCGAGTGTTCAAACGGTGACGTCCAAGTCTTGAGGACGGTCAAAAATGGGGTGTCTACAATGTCGTTTGGAGTTCTTTTATTTTTCTTGAGCTTAGGGTTGATACTAATTTATGTATTATTTTTTTTATTGACTTTAATATTGGAATAATTTGGCATGGTTTATAACCGTACTTTATTTAAGTTGTTTTGACTATTTATTGTTACCTTGATGTTAAGGTATTGGTTAGTTATGAATTTATGGTGGATGGTTTGGTTTGCGTTTAGTTTTTTTTTTTGTTTCACCCCTAGGATTTGGATGATGGAATATTGATTGGGGTTAGTCCTAATATAATATTTAATTGTCTGAATTTTGGAGCGTGACAGTAGGGGTGCATTGATGGCCGGCAGGCCTTCCCCTATGGCCGGCAGCCTTTCCCTAATGCTCACTGACCTTCTTGGTGAAAATCCAGTTGTTTACTGCAGTAGAGTCCTGTTGTTTGTGCCTTTTAAGGTCTTGTTTTTGTCCTGTTGGACTCTGTTGTGTCTCGTTTAAGACGTATTAGTCTTCATTTTGTATCAAGTTTCAATCATCTTCCTCTCATTTATCGAGTTATTGTAATTTGCTTATCGAGTTGTAAACTTGTTAAGGTCTCGTCATTGCTTATTGAGTTGTGTTGTTTTTGTTTGTCGTGTTGGTTCACTACTTGACTTGGCAATGCACGGATGTTCAATGTTCATCAATCTTACTTATATGCAAAATAGTGCGATGCGATGCTTAGAATACAAAATGCAACACTTTTTCAACAAAAAAGGCTATTTTCATTCCGTTATGGATTCTTTTTACAAAAGAGCATAAGTTTTATGGAAAATAAAACTACCTAAGGCTATACAATATGCAAAAACTACTAGTAAAAAGAGAAATAAAGCAAAAACAGAACATCTGAATCGGTGCTATCCAGCTCAAGATCGAGAAGCCCTCTTCCCCCTCTTCCTCAGCTGAGCAGACTCTGCGCCATCGCCGTCGGCACCGCTGTTTGACCTGGATCCGTCGTCGTCTCCCTCATCGAATGACTCGGACTGTCGACTCACCGCCTTGGCCTCCTCACTCATCTTGTCATCAACATCACTCGGCACGAGCTTTGAAGGGCCACTCTCGCTATGGGTGCCTCTCCCTCTACCTCGGCCGTGCGCCTGAGCCTGTTTCCCTCTCCCCTCTGCTGATGGAGAAGGTGCTGAAGGACCCGCCTCTGCTCCTGCTGGGGCACCTGATGGTTCGGGCATTAAGAAGGGAATCTGAAAAGGGCAATTCGCCAAAATGCATTAGTAATGAAATGTATCAGATGCAAAGAATAATGTGTTGTGAGTAATGAATAATTTGTAGTGTGTGTGTACCATGAGCAGTGTATGGGAGCAATGTATCAGATCAGTGCAGTGTGGAACTGTGCAAATGCTAGTGTGTCAAGAAAAGACTTTGTGGCATGAAGTGCAATTTGAAAGAACTTACTGGAATACTATAAATACTGAGTAGGTCCATGCTCGTCTGTAGCATCCCCATCACCGAAGCCGACAGCTCCAAAGTCTGCCCAGTGTACTCTATGGAAGCCTGCAAAAGTGTTGAGATAATTAGTAACCTGTGGGATATCAATTGAAATGAAATGAATGCGTGAAATGTAAAGTATGGCATATACCGGGATCGAGCCTCGAACTCCGACGAGCTCATGATCAGCTGGGAGAGGAGCAATGGAAATCTGATAAGTCTCTCCAGCCCGCCATCGGTATGTCATAGTAGAAGGCAGCTCTGGCCATCCAGTCCCCCGCTTCTCCTCAGGATCTCTCCTCCTAGGAGATCTGGTCGCTCCGCCTTTTCTTCTCGCAGCTGGAACCCTCGCTCCCTCTCCCCCCCGGACACCAGACAACGTTGGCATCAGATGCGTCTGAATGAAGGTCGCGTAGTCACCCTCTGCGCGGAAGTAATCCGTCTCCAGTCCTACCATGAACTAGATCACATGCTCGACAAACAACCTGTGTGTCTCCCTTATCGATGGTGAAGGTGCCGTTGGTACAAATGGAGCAAGCAATCCCAAGGTCTGCCGTACGAAGCGCTTACTCAAAAACCAAGCGCGACAGATCGGACCCTCGAAGAGGATGTGGTAGCGGGAGACAGTCCGGGCAGTGTGGTACCGATCTCAGAGTCCTGACAGAATCACATCCCACGGCTGCCACGTAATCTGAGAAAAGAGAATGGACAAAATGGTCAGTCGTCAAATAACTAATGTGGGTGCATCAGGTTAATTGAAATAATTTCATTGCAGAATTACCTCGCGCACTGTGACCGAATCGAAATACTGCCGGAAGAACATAAAGCTCTCTCGGGTCCTACGACAGAACTGGCTGTCGTATACATCAGAGAATGGGATTGTCGCTGGGGTCTCCTCCACAGGCTCTGGAGCAAGTGTCGGGAAGTATGCATACACCCACAGCTGTAAGAAAGATGTGATCAATACAGTGTATGAACAGAGTATAGAACATACAAAAAGCAGAACACAGTACAATGCATAAGGAGTGCAGGTCTAGAGCAGATGTTAGACTTTGTGTGTGCAATGTATGGTATGTAGTGTGCAGTAGGCATGGTGTGCAGAAAATGCAAAGCAGAAAGCGTACAGTGCAAGAGCAGATACAGAGAATGCAGAAAGTACAAGTGTTGAACAAAGTAAAAGCAGGAAATGCTAAGCAAATAATGAAAAGGAAAAACTAAGCTGTGTACCTCCCAAGCTCACTAGTAGACGTCGATCAACCTCCCGCACATTCGAGAGGTCGAGCTCATGTATCCGTAGAGAGTGGTAAGGTCGACTGCGCCTCAGTCATAGAAATGGACCCGCTGGAGCACCACCAGAGTGCCCAGGAAGTATAAACCCACAGTATTCCACCTGTTCGAAAACAAGGTGGTACCGAAAAGGAACAAGAGGAAGTCCCTGGTGTACTGCTCCGCCTCCTCATCAGTCTTGGAATCCTCCCCTCTGTAATGCTTCTCGAACCAGGTATATCTAACCATGCCTGCTCGAAGTGTCGGTGGACGCGCTCCAAGTAATGTATCCCATGCGGCCATCCACTCTCCCATGTCGGGATCAAGAGGAATCGGATCACCTCCTATACCCAGGCCAGTGATCATGGCAAAGTCGAAGGGAGTCATCGTCTTCTCTCCCGTCGCGGAGGAGTGGAAAAAGTTGGTGGTGTCCCACCACCTATCTACAAGAGCCCCTAGGAGAGGGCGACTCATTGTGACCCGTATCAAGCTGGAGCAGAATAAGCCGAAGTCAGTCCCGTCGATGATCTGGTGGACCCTCGCGGGAAGCACATCATACCAATCTCGAGCTGTCATTGCACCATAACCTCTGAAGGAGCGGGATCTGTCCTGTGGCAGTACATATGATGAAATCAGATCAGCGATGTATTAAAAATATAGTTGAAATCAAATCAGTGATGTATTGAAAATACAGTTGCATTCAGAGCAGTGATGTATTGAAGATACAATTGAATTCAGAGTAGTGATGCATGAGGTACAGTCATATACAGTACATACAAGGCAATGATGTATGGACTATAGTTAAATGCAGAGCAACAATGTATGAAATACAGTCAAATCAAAGCATGTAATGCAATCAGATCAAAATAGTGCAAGAAATGCAAATAGTTGAAAGTAATACTGCAGAAAAGTAGAGTTAGTACCTCCACAGCAATGGCCGACAAATAAGACCTGGGCTCTTTCAGCAAGAGGTCGTTTGGCGTGTCCTCATCAAAATCAGTGAAAGCATGGATGCCTCCCGCCACTGGTATAATGTGAGTCTCCGAGTGATACCTCGCGAGGTCAAAATGGCATACGCTCAGTGGTAAAGGCTGAGGCTCAACCCCCGGCTCAGCCGCAAAGTCCGCGGCAAGCTCTACTAGAGGAAATGTGGGGAAGCCCCCGTCATGCAGAATATCGTCAGCCATCTGAAATAGATGCAAAAATGAGCAAAAATGGGGAAAAGGGTGAAGCTTTGAATAAATCAAACCCTAAGAGAGAGAAAATTCAAATAAAGTTGAAAACCCGAGAAAAACGCACAAACCTTGGGAGGAACTCGAGGGAAATGATCCTTGGATGGTGGAAATGACAGAAGAGGCGTTAAAATCAAATTCTGATCAGTTCAAATCGAAGAGAATTAAAGGGTTTTCGCGAATAAAGTTTGTTTAGGGTGTTGGGAAATGCGTAGAACGCGCAAATCTAGAGAGAAGACATGCCTAGAGGGCAAGGGAAATATTTTCTATGCAAGGGTTTGTGAGCAAATGAGGTAATTTTGGGTGTATATGAAGACCCACGGCCAAAAAGACCAAATTACCCGAATCTGCCATCGATGGCCGGCAGGAGCACATCAATGGCCGGCAGTGCATTGTTGATGGCTGGCAGTGGCCACTGATGGCCGGCAGCTTCGCCTAATAGCCGGCAAGCCTCCACCAGTTTCCCCTGCCTCTTTTACCTTGGTATGTGTCCTCGGGTTCCAATAATTTCGAGGAGTGTTCAAAATTTGATTCAAAATGCCTTCGTGGAAGCCCGGAATCATGATCTCAATGTACGGTGGTCATCGCCCATCAACCCACACAAGGTGTATCCTTTTAATGCACCGCAACTCTTTCGGGAGATAAACCGGAAGTTGTCTTCAAGTTGTCTTTATCAAGCATACTTTTGTTGTCTCATAGCATTTGCTTGTTGTATTAAACATCCATTCTATATTCTTGCATTGAATATGCATCATTGATTATCTTGCATTGAATATGCATTGTTAATTATCTCGCATAGAACATGCTTCGGTTCCACTTTTTGCATGTTAAGCATGGCTTGGCATTGTGTTGCGTTCATTCATCTCGCATGAGATATGCATTATATTGTATCGTACCTTTCGAGTTTCCCTCTCATACATACACGATATTGTATGTACGGTTCATTTAGAGGAATTCTGGGTAAAACCATTCCTCCCTTTCACCTCGTCAGTTAGAGACATTCGGGCACGCCCGATGTCTACAGTGGTATTTCGTTGGTTAGAAACACCCGGGTGTGCTCGGTGTTTACACTAATACCCTTGTTAGAAGCATTAGGACACACTCTGATGTTTATGCAACTCCTCAATGCTTGCACTGTTGTCATTTCCTCTCTCACGTGTGATACGCTGAGAGGTGTACCTTCCCTCTCTCACGTGTGATACGCTGAGAGGTGTGCTTTTCCTCTCTTGCGTGTGAGACGCTGAGAGGTGTGCTTTTCCTCTCTCGCATGTGATACGTTGAGAGGTGTACCTTTTCTCTCCTGTGTGTGATACGCTGAGAGATGTTGTTTTCTCCTCTCCCGCGTGTGATACGCTGAGAGATGTTGTTTTTGACACTCCGGGTATTCTCGGTAGTCGCTTTTATCCTTCTCCGCGTGAGACATAGTGAGAATTGTTTAATTTTCCTACATGCTTTCTGCATGAGATGTAGTTTGGTTCGTGTTTACTTGCTTATGTACGGGTTTGCTATAGCATTTCTTCGCATAGCATTCGCTTAAAATGTTGCATTTATTTTACATAATTGCTTTATCACATCTCTCTTCGCATAATCATAAGTTATGCTCTTGCATCATGCATGGCATTTGTATTTTTTCCCAGCCTGCGGGCGCATCTCTCTATGATTATATCGATTGTTTGCCTGAGTCTTCGGCCTTGTCAAAAATGGGTCGTCTCTGGGCTTTGACATTCACTCCCGTCACTTTGTGACTTTCGAGTTCTGTCAAAGAGGGGCAACTGTAGACACACTATTTTTTACCATTCTCAAGAGTTGGATATGCTTGCAGGTACATCCAGGGACAAGTTCGATTGCTCGTCGAGTACTCAAATTTCGTGGCGGAACGTCACAGGTTTGAGCTTTCCAAACCCTGTATCCTTTCTGCCCCATTTTTGGACCATGTGTTGGTCCTTTCAGCATGCTTATTGTAGTGCACTGTCGGCCACTTTTTGGCACTGTCGGGCATGTATTTATCCCTGCCAGCCATTGATGAAGCCTGCCGGCCATCAATGAGGCATTGTCGACCACCACTGATGGCCGGCAGAACACCTTGTCTCAGCAGATTTCACGCTAGATCTTTTGAGCCAGCTGGTTTTCACTTATCCCTCCTCCATACACATGGAGGGATGAAGCCCATTTCAAGCTTGTTTAACAAGCTTTGCATTACATGCCTCTATATAAGGGAAGGCTCGTCCCCTTTTACAGAGGTTCAGCAACTTTAGAGACAATATATATCTCTCTCTCTCTCTCTATATTTCTCACACTCACTCTCTCTCTATATTAAGCTAGTTTGTGCCTTAAAGTGTATTTTCTCTTCACTTTTGCACTACAACACCTAGTAACACACCACCATCTTTGAACTGAGGTTCTTGGGAGTGTTATTTGAGCTTTGAAAGTTGGTTTTTGCCTCAGAAGCTGCTGGATTCGAAGTTATGCTTCAAGGGTGAGTATATTCCCCTTCTAAGCCTTTGTTTGTATACCATATTGGCCATCCTTGCATATTGTTTTAGGCCTTTCTTTCAACTGAAAAAAGTTTTGTATTTAAGTGCTTATGATGATTGTTTAAGGCCTCTTTGGTGTTGAGGGTGTTCTACCCTCTTGTATACCTTGTTTGGCCTTGTTTTGAGTCATCTCTTAAGGCCCTTGAGGCAATCTTTATTTGGCCTTTTAACCACTGAAATCCAGTGGATTTTCAGTGGTAGAAATGTGGTTTTGAGGCCTCAAATGAGAGGGGGTGGTCCCCTCTCTTCTTGTCTTGCTTGTTTGTGTTATTGGCCTATCGAATGAGCATGTATTTCTATCCTCTTGAAGCTTAGTGTGAGCATGTTTCTGTGAGTTTTTAGGTCTGGTATAACTTTGTTCATGGCTAGTTTGGTCATCTCATGTTTGTTTCTTACACTTGTAGTGTAAACCTTGCTCACTAGACTAGTATACTTGGTGTTTTGGCCCATTATTCTAGCATGTTTTGGCTCAATTCCAGCAAGTTTTCACTCATGTTTTAACATGTTTTAGCTCTATTTTGAGGCTTCTTGGTCGAATGATGCTTGTTATGCATGCTTGTAGCGTAATAGCTTTGACTAGCCTTAAGTTTTGAGGTATCTTGCATGTTTGACTTGAGGTATTTACATGTTTTGGCATCATTTGGAATGATATTTCAGAGCATATAGTGTTGTTACACTTCTATATTTTTCACTCTTTAAATGCTCTTGAGAGTTGTACCTTTATGCCTTGTTGGTGAGTCATTGCATGAGCCTCATTTTCTTGCCTTTCAAGCCATCATCTCAGTCCATTTTGGCTACTGTTTTGGCCTGCATAAGGTCTGTTTGGGGCTGATTTGGCCATTTGAGCATTGTCTTGTATGCCTCTAGTGTAATACACTTCACTAGCTTCGATGCTTAAGCCTCGCAACATGCATCACATGGGTTGTTTGCATGATTTTAAGTCATTTAGCATGACATTTCAGTGCTGGAACATATGCCATTGTACTTCATGTTTCACTTTTTCGATGTCTTTGGAGAGTTGTGTCGTGTGCCTTAATCTTACATTAACATGTATGCATGCTTGGCTAGTCCCTTGAGTCTCAATTTCAGCATGTTTTGCCATTGTTTTGGGTATGATGTAACTCTATTTTGAGCTGGTTTGAATGTTTGGGCATTGTGATGCATGCTTATAGTGTTATCCTCTTCACTAGCCTTGGTGTTCTTGGCCCCTTAACATGTTGTGCATGAATGCTTGCATGATAAAGACTTGCATGCCATCTTAACATGTCAAGATTAGCATGAGAGTTTTGCATGTCATGTTGTTTGTGTGCATTGCATTGTGTTCAACACGGCGTTGTGTTTGAACACGAGGTGGATTAGCTCATTTTATACTTGAAGTGATGAAATGAGCCAATCTCCCTTGGCCTCCATTACCTTTGATTTCTCATGATAAGGAGATGGTCTTAGTGTCTTGTTTGTCATGCATTTATTGAATTTGCACATGTAAGATCTTTGGCCATCATGCATCGAGATGCGTGATTGATGGTCTTGGATCCAATGATGCCCATTCCATTGATGTTTTGAAGTGATATGGAGTGGTGTAGTGCGTACACACCCTTGGGAGACCATCCATTTTCTCTATTTTGTGCTCTGCTGCAGCTTGGTGTCACAACGCACCAGTGGCCGGCACCCTCTTATTATTGGCCGATAGATCTTCATTTATGGCCGGCAGTGTACACTCTTGGTCGGCAGGGGGGTCAGCAGCCACCTCTTATGGCCGGCAGGCCACTGGTGCACTCCTCAGCACTATTTTGGTGAGATCCAGCAGCTAGTTCTCAAGGACACCCTGCAAACAGAGCCTCTAAAGAGTATTTGGAGAGCTTTTCGCGACAGAAATCGAGAGCATGCATCCTTCCTTGTTCAAGGCAGAGCTGAGGCAGCCTGATTTAGTGCTTTACTTGTTAATTAGCATTCGGTGTTGTAATTTAATTAATTCGTTTGATTAGTTAAAGTTTTGTAATAATTAGTTATAGCTAGTTATTCAATTTGGTTGTGTAATAATTAGTCTAATTAGATAATTAGATTAGTTAGTTTAGCTTAGCTTAGATTAGCTTAGCTTTCATTCGGACCCTCCGTCGAGAGGGCAAATGTTGTAATATGGGTGCGTATGTGTGTGCATGTCTTCCAACCCTCATTTCTTTCTCCCTTTTATTTACCAACTTTTGATGGTTAGTTGTAGGGCATGTTTTAATTAGCATCCTTATGCTAGCATGTTTGCATTCATTCATTCGTCTTGCATGCACCGGGCTCGGCGCATCATACAAACTGCATTATATTTCAATACCAATTTGAATACATGTTATCAAGTGTTGCATTCACATGACATCTTAGAATAGCTGAGCCTATTTTAGTTACATCTTTGCATGTGTTGCATTAGGCATCTCAACATAGCTAGGATCATGTATGATTACTAACTAGCTTTTGTTTTGGCTCGGAGTACACTATGAGTGTTTATGATTTAGCATCCTTGCATGTGTGTAAGTGACTGCCATGATAGCATGCTTGCCATAAGGCTAACTACTTAAGTGTTTAATTGCATGAATGCCTGTGGATGAAGGCTTCATTGCTTGAATTGGAACAATTCATCAAAATGTGCGTTTTAAGCACACTTTGCGGGGTGGCAAAATCATGTTGTTTTAACCCCACTTGAGGGTGGCAAACCAGTGTTTTAGCCTACTTGCGAGTGCACTTCCAAACCATTTTAAAAAAACAAACATAAGATGTTTTGTTCCAAATCGAGTGATTTAGTCTATACTTGTATGTTGTGCGCATCACATAGTAAGCTAGATTAATAATCGGAATAAGAACACATGTGTTTTCGAAAACAACATATCATGTTAGTAGAGGCCGATCCTTTGTTCGGGCGAGCGAGGGTGCTCATTGCATGACCTTCCCCTCTCGTACCCAAGTTCCCGAGCTGAGGCAACTTTGGTGATCACGGACACGTGGCCTTAGGCACGAGTCAGGATTTCTTAAATTTTTTCAAAATAAAATATTTAGGTGGCGGCTCTAAAATCTGGCAAAGCAGTCCATGCTTGGCGCTTTTTGATTAAAATCGATTTTTCAAAACGATTTGTCGGATTTGGACTCTTTGGTGATCTATCAGTCTTACATTGCACTTTGTCAGATTAGATTCAGAACCGTGACAGGAGTCCGAACTGTAGTAGCTATGAACTATAATTCGCGCCCTCGCACGCGGAGCGGAGTTCGGGCGGTCTACAATTATCCCTATAGATCAATTTTGAAAAAAAATAAGGTTAGGGGCAAATTTGTCATTTCAACTTTAAACATCATTTCAAATACATTTTTCAATACAACAATCAACCCAAAAATTTAACCCAACTTCCCAAACACAAAAACTAAAATAGCCTACTAAAATAGCCGAAAAACCAAAAAACCTAAAAAAAAACCGTTTCCCAATCACCCACACTATTGTCTTATTAGACAGCTAAAAAATCCAAACAAAAGCAATTATGTGTAGAAACTTCCTCAACTCCCAGAATGATTAAACCAACATAATTTCGTAATACAAATAACAATGGTATGAAGAATTTGCCTCTGCTATGATTATATTGAATGATTCAACCTTAACAGTATACGTATAGACATGGATTTGTACTACTAGCAAAACACCAAGACATGGAAATGTTACCTTCTTATATTTGGCCCACCATTCCTCAGATGCTTGTATCAAACCGGTTTGTTCGTTGTAACTTATGCCGGTTGGGCCATGCCTTGTGTCCATAAGGCGTGACCACGACTGCCAATCCTTTTTCAGCAAGCTGTACTTGTTTTGCAGTTGCTTCACCTCATGGAGCCTATTCGTACGCTCTTGGAAGGCCTTGGACACAGCCCTGTATCCATGCATTGTCATCGTATGGAAGCTGCATTTGTAACCAGCTTCCAACTCCTTCACAACAAGTTCCAAGAAAAGCAGGACTGCGTCGGAGTCCCAGATTGCCTTGTGCACATATGCGGACTGTGGCTCTAGTTGAGTTTGACGCTGAGGCTAATGCTGACTACTACCTTGCTTACACAAATTTTTTAAAGGCGTAGGCTACGTTCGGGACTGATCCATGTCGCTACTACAATGTAGCAATAATTGTGGTATTCGTGAAAAAAATCATGTCAAACGTAAAATGCAAATAACATAAAACTGAGCAATAGAATATTATGTAATCATAGAACATAGCATAGTAGACATTGTAGTCAGTTCGGAAAAAAAAAAAAAAAAAAAAAACATACCACCTGCCAACTACTATATACATACAACCTACCAACCAAAGCAAATCAACTATGAAACAACAACATTACAACAACTACACACAAGATGAACGTCACAATTTGAAGGACATGCAAAAAGTGTTACAGGTTGCGGATGTCAGCTTTTAACTGGAAGGCCATGTCCATAAATGAGTTTTGAGCGTTAGGCACGGGTGTTTGGCCATATTTGTCACACTAGCCAATCCAAGAACGATATGGCTGAATAGACACACGTATTAGTATAGGTCAAAACTATGTAAAAGCAATTTCATGTGAATACTCACCATTGCACGAGGACATTGGTAGTAAGCATGACCCAGATTTCTAGAAGATTTTGAAATCTTCACAACACACAGGCCAAAGCCACAACCACATAAGGGTGTTGTACGCACAGATGTGGCAGAGGACACAAACGAAGCCATCGTCTGTTTTGGGAACAACCATAGATGAAAGCAATGAAATTACAACATGGACATGGCTTACAAGTTTTTTTATCTATTATTTTTGCCTTGCGTGGACGTAGTGTATATGTGCAATAATTTGGGAAAACATGCATAAATGCATCCCCTCATACTTACCTTGTTGTTGCATCACATTTCATTAACCTGACAAATGCATTATCATATGTGTGGTTATTTTTATGTCCAATTTGCATGCATTTAGAAGAAAATGACAATGGCTTTCCTCATTTGTGAGATGCTATATGAATTAATGATTATGTAATGTAATACACTGCATTGAATACAGTGCATCCACAAAATGGGACAAAACGGGGAGTTTGATGAATGATTTTGCAAGCACATAGTAGTATCCCATTCCTCAACACCAAGAAGAAGTAAGACCGTATCACTATATCGAAAAAGCAATAAAGTTTAGCGACGATAGCAAGACCGTATTCTGTAAATAGTATTTTACATTGACCATGCTTTCTATTCTACATTGGCTAAAACAAAATACATTGGTAATGTTTTCTGTTTCCAGTTTTCAACAACCACTATCAAAAGGAATTCTTTATTTTCTCCTTCATTGTATTTGTAATTTTAGGGAATTGTTTTCATTTTTGTTACTTAATTTATTTATAAAGTGTGTGCGTGAGATTAATTTCACAGGTAATAAAATGTTATTGTTTTTAGTGGCCAACAGTTTTGATTTCTTAAATTCCTATAGTTTTCTATTACTACCAAAAAAAAGCACCCTTAATAAATCATGTAAATATTTTGAGATACAAGAATGTTAAAATATAATCTAATAATTCTTAAAGATAAATGATAACAAGTGTTTTTGGGTATTATTTAGGGTGAAAAGTGTTTTGAAAAACATGAAAACATACCCAAAAAAAAAAAATTAATAAAAAGTCTGTCAAATTTTGAACTTTCTTTTTTGTCTTATTTTTTTCTTTTTTTCTTTTACAAGTGTCTGGATATACTTGTTCACAAAATTCATTGTCGATTTCAAAACAAATATCTCATGCTGTTATTTAATAGGTGAGGCAGTTGTGAGATTTTAAAGTTTGTACTTCAAAGTGTAGCTAATTTCATACTTCATAGAACGTGGATTGCTTTAGGGGGTGTTTGGCAAAGGCTTTTTTTTTTTGCTTTTTGGGCTAAAATCCACAAAATGACAAAATACGTTAAAATAGTCAATAAGACAAAATGTCACTCAAACTCATAATCATTTTACTTTTTCTCTCACAAACATCACACTTAACTACAAAAAAACCCAACTATCTTCCGAAACACAAAAATTTTAGCCTACTAAAATAGCAACTTCTCAGACACCCACTTAATAGCTGAGGAGTAGAACAATTCTGTGTTTGAATTATAAATTTAAGTTAAATTTTTTTTAAAAAAAGTGACGAAAATAAAGTCACAATGTAACTTATGTTTCATTTCATATTTATGTGTTAACTTTATTTTGTTTTGAAACATAGACAAGATGAAGGGAAAGCGGAGCTGAATAAAGTAACAATTTATAAAGTAACAATACACTAATCTGAACAAACAGGGAGAAAGATGAGAGAAATAAAAACAGAGGAGAGAAAATTCATCACAGAAACGAACAAACCGGGAGAAAGAGGACAAAAATGAAAACAGAGACAATACCAACTTTGCCAAATTGTTGGCAAACCTAGAAAATTGCAAACACAACTTCATATGCCAATCCGAAGTATGTAAAGAAAAAAAAAGGTAAACAATTTGTGCAAAAGGAGGAAACGAACGAATTTTGTACATGGGCAAAAATATTGGGCTGCAGGATATATTACCTTCTACTTTGGGGAGGACGGACTAAAATGGTGAAGATTAGTTCAGCGGTAGCGCAGATTTGGACGCTGGCTGGTCTTTCCCTTCCCGTACTAGTGATGTTGTAAATGGGAGGTAGTGGCGGAGCTTTAGTGTGAGCGTGACGAACAGTTGCATGTTGGGATGGCTTTGGTGATACTGTAAGAGGGAGGTTGTGGCGGAGCTTCGGCAGTCGACGATGTGAGCGTCATGAACTGTCGCGGCTTTAATGAGAAGTATGTACACCTGTGTATGGAGAAGAATATGAGATGTTAAGGTGAGAAATTATGTGAGGTGCGAAGTTATATGCCCTAGCTGTCCTTTATTTGTGTATTCTACGAGGACCGGACAAAAGAAGGGCAATTCGGTCTTTTTACCTCTAACTAATGAACCTATTTTTCCCGCCCCTTGGCTTTTGTGAATAGTGTTAACTTTTTTGCTTTTTTAGTAACTTTTTGGCTTTTTGTCTTTTATAGGGTAACCCAAACAAGCACTTAGTCATATGCAACTGTCATATGCAACTTTATTTCCTTAACCCAAAGGATTTGGTTTGATTGATGGGACTTAGGACTTTGGGATTTGTTCTTACTAAGGTTTTAGGTTGGACTTTCCTCATTGGTAAAATTCTTATGGCCACGATCTGGAGGGAATGAATCTTCTTCAAAAGATTTGTTCAGACTGTAGAGATTTAATCTAGTGTGTGCATAACACCTAACATATAAAAAAAAAAGATGTTTTCTTCACTTATATATTTGTTATTATTGATAAAATATTTAAATAAAGGGCATTCGATCCATAAATCTAAATTTGGATTTTGTTTGTCCAAAAATCCACATGCTAAAATAGTTTGTCCATAAGGATATATTTGGGCAAAATGACCAAACTACTTATATATATTCTTATTGTTCACCTATTCTCTATTCAACTCTCATTTTCCCAAACCTAATCTCTCTATCTCTCTCTCTTTCTCTCTCCTTATCTCCTCTATCTCATAAGGACCATTGGTTCTGTGATAACCCAACCCGTATTATGCGTAATTATGCATATGATTATGTGATTGATATGAATTTGCTTGTTAATTGTTTGAATTATGTGCTTTTGAAATTATATCTGTTACTTGTAGGAAAATCTATTGCAATTGGAAATTTGAACTAAAAATTGAAAGCCTTAGAGGCGCGATAAACCAAAACCGACTTTATATCTGTGTTTAGCATGATTTTTAGATCCTTCTGTGAAATTTTGAAAAATTATGATTCGTAATGAATTAATTGAGTTTAATTAGTTTAAACCTTAGTTTTAGTTATCATGAGCTATATTAGTCAAGCCTAATTGGTTATTAGCTTAAGTTATGTATATATGTATATGAGAACCTTAGTCTTTTGGGCTCAAATAAAATATCTTTTGAGAGAAAGAGGGAAATAAGAGAGAAAAGAGAGAGAGAGAGAGAACAAGAGAGTTCTAGAATTGAAGAAGAAAGGCTTGGAGATTGAAGGGCTCAAGAGGAAATTCAAGGATTTGAGCTAAGGTATGTGAATTCAACTATTATCTTTGTAGATGACTCATCTATTACATGAAATTAAGAAGGGATGTGTAGATCAAACACTTAAATAAGCTAGGGTTTTGAGTTATGTAATTGTTTGAGCTAAATTCAAGAAATTGGACCTTAATCTCTTCAACTTTGTTTGATTTGAGTTGGAGCTTGTGATTAATGCATGAAATAAACCCTAAATTGTCCATACAACAAGCATTTGTGTAAGGATCATCCATGTGTATATATATATTTTGAACTTGATCGTGAGGTTTTGTATATATATAGAAAAAAATAAGATTTTGATTTTGACATTGAAGTAAGATTGATGTGTTTGAATTGAAATTATACTTAAATCATGTTAGTATATCAAGTTTTGAGTTAGTTTTGCATGAATTTGGGCTTGAAATTGAGTTTGGGAACTTGGCTTCAAAACTTCATTTTCGGACTGTCTGGAACTGGCTAGACCGTTCGTGCGGCTGCGAACTCTGTACGAGCAAAGTATGGACCAAATCAGGGGGAACCATTTTGCACGCTTGAGCGACCACCACCTCTGTATGAGCGGAACCTGACCGCTCGAGCAGTTGGACCAGCTGCACGAGCGGCCAGTGGGGGAGAAAAATTTTGTTTTCTCATGTTAACCTCCCCGACCTCCCGAACGCATTCCTAACCTTATGTAAACCCTCCGGTGTATGAAATGATAATTAGAAACCATTGAAAAAGGTTGTGATCACTAAAAGAAAAGTGTACGAAATGATCAAACTATTTATCGAATATGTGTGTGACATGTTTTGTGTAGGTCGTGTGCCTGAGGCAACACCGTAAGACCAAACGCACTGTGAATAATATCTTTGTAACGGTATTTTCATATGAAGTACTTTGAAATTAGCGTTCCTTTGTGATGATTTATGAAACTTATGTTGGTATAAGGCATGTGCTTGACAAGAGTTCTCTGATATGGCTAAGTATGTTTTGAATCTTCAAAATGAATATGATATGACAAGTTTCTGAACGGAATGAATACAATATGGCAGGAGTTTGAAGGATTATGTTGATAAGAATGAATGAGTTTTCTTTTTAAACAATGAATGAGTTTTCTTTTTAAACATCGATTATGATGAATTGGAAAATGCACATTGACTCTCGGTAACCGTTGTTTGTCTATGACCCGTCTTGGACGTTCTGTACAAACTAATGATTCGTTATAAACATTTTGTATGATGTCAATCTTTAATGATTGTTCTGTATAACTTTAATAGTAATCGTTATGTATAAACCATCAATACGAGGTTCTGTGTGAGCCATCAATATGATGTTCTATATAAGCCATCAAATGCGATGTTCTATATAAGTCATCCAAGTGATGTTTTGCATTCTGTATAAGCCATCAATATGATGTTCTGAATGAGCCATCAATGTGATGTTCTGTAATCTAAATGATATTCTGCACTAATATGGGTGTTTCAAATGAAGCCATTCTATATGAATGTTCTGTTAAATTCAGCAAATTAATATAAGGCCTTCAGCTACTTCGCTACGACTTGGAGTTATGAAAGGTTTGATAAGCAATATTTGATACTATGTGATTTGAAACAAGCTTTAATGTGATTTGGAACCAGACTTATATGTATCAATAAGTTATATTGTTTTGATTAAGTTATGAAACTCATTCATTTAACTCCTTACATTGAGATTACTCATTGGGCTTCCAGCTCACTCCGTTTATTTATATATATGTAAGTGAACATCAGGAAGTTCAGTACAAAGCCTTTTGGAGTGTCAGCCTTTTGTGAAGCCACCCAAGATACGCCTCCGTGTCAAGGCCTTGGCTTTTATCATGACAAGCTCAAGAAACTTTAGTTTTATATAGTTTATTATGTTATAAGTTTTACTCTTGGGTTATATATATAATGAATGTTATTAAATGTTGTGATATATGACATGAAGTGTGATGTGGGATATAACATGTATGTTCCTGTTCATGGCACGTATGCACAGCTCAATGGACATATTTCATAATTTTTTTCCGCTACAAGTCCCATATGTTAACTATATTTTGAAATTCTGTCTGAGGCCGTAGGTAATCCCATGATTATTAGCCAGTTATGTCCTAAATCTTTAGGGGCAGGTTTAGGTCATGACAGGTTCACAATCGTTCTCTTCATCGTCTTCGACAATGGCGATCACGACTCAATTGGAGAAATCCTCACCATCGTCTCAGCCCCCTCTCTCACCCTTTCTTTTTCTTCTATTTGTTTCTTTCTATCATCCCCTCCATATTTTCTCTCTATAACTTATTATAGTTATGATGTTAATGAAAGATGTGGATCGAATCAAATGTTGGACTCTCAAAGAGAGAACGAGAAGGAGGATAGTTGTTGAATCTGACAACAATAGGCTGAGATCTGAGTTAGATTCGACATAGATCCATATAGGTCCACATAGATCCATTGCCTTCGTTACCCATCAACCAACAACTTCAAACCAAACCCTTATTTTGCTCCATAACCTCCACTACTCCTATTTCTACCTCCAAGATCGATGAGCCATATAGAGATTGAGACCTATGAACTGTCACGACCCAAACCCGGCCTTATGGGTTTAGCACCGAAATCGGCCAGTAATCCGAGATTACCAAAGGCCTGCTGAACAGTAGAATAGTAAAACAGAGTACAGGGCCTGGCGGAAGCCAAAACAGTAAAGAAACAATGTCCAATGAGCTGTGATAGTCTGCATGCAAAAAGACTTTCATACATATATACATAATCAGTACAGAACAGTATGCACAGTATATACAAAATGCACAATCATTTAGACTAGGGACTCCCTCCCTTACATCACAGTACAGTAAGCATTCGGTCTATACAAAACAGTAAGACAGTACAGAAGGGGGAATTGTAAAACACCCATAAGCCTTAACATGATAGGCTCGGAACCTCGCAGTGAGGCACATAGGCTGGCTTGACAAAACTGGAGTAACCCTGACGCTCCTAGCCGCGGTCTGGTGCCTGTACACCTACATATATATATATGTGCAGTGAGCTAAAGCCCAGTGAATAACATAATGCGTAAAGGGGTTAAGAATGAATGTCCTTACAGTATGAAAACAGTTCAATTAAACAGTATTTCAGTTGTTCAGTCAGTACAGTCATATGTGGTACACCCATTAGCATAACAGTACAGTAAGCAGTAGGTCTTAAAAGACCGAACAGTAATGATGGCCATCAGTCAGTAAACAGTAGTTGTTCCAACGAGGGAACTAACAGAGAATTCTGTCACAGTAACAGTAAACAGTAGGTGCTAAGGATGCCACAATACAGTTCAGAATATAGGACATACATTCATTCAGTTAACAGTAATCAGTTCAGAAAACAGTACAGTTCAGTTGTTCAGAAGATAATCATTTGTGAACATATCTTTACACAATCGTTACTCACAGAGTTCTGGGCTACAGTATGCTAGAGCGTGTCTCCCCAGTCGCCAACCCTACACAGTTAACAGATTGAACACACTAAGCTACACAGCTGGGAAAGATAGTAACTTAATCCCTAAATGCCTCGGTGTGTTCTACATCTATATCCTCAATAAGATGCCTTAAACTAGGCCTAAGAATGCCTAGAATGGGATGAGGATGCAAAGATATACTTAAAAAGCAATTTCAGAAGTTTCAGAAAAACAGAGTCCCGCTCGAGCGCAGGTTTACCTGCTCGAGCGGACATGCAACAAAGGTACACGTTCGAGCGTCAACTTTCCCGCTCGAGCGTACTGTAAAAGTATTGGATGGGTGAAATCTCCGCTCGACGGATGCTCGACGCCTGCTCGATCGTGAGACACATGCCTCCGCTCGAGCGCCCAATCCTCCGCTCGAGCGGACTGTAAAACAGTGCAGACAAAATACTGGATGCTCGGATTCCACGCTCGAGCGTCACTAGTCCCCGCTCGAGCGGAAGTGCAAAATCTGGGAATTCCAGATTGCACCTCCAAGCCAAAAACCAAGTTTTAACAACTAAAAACTCGACCTCTTGGGCTGAATTTCCATAAAACATTTGCAAACACATAGAATAACATGGTTCAAAGCTCAATTTGAGAAATCAAAGCCCAAGGGTGTTTAATTCAAACTCAATTTCAAATCAATATCAAGAACAATAAGAACATGCAAACATGCATGAATTTTAAACAACTTCAAAGTTCAATTTGATGCTCTAAAGGAGCCGATTGATCCAAAAACAGGTTGAAAACATGGACCATTACAAGGTTATGGACATGCATGTACCATTTTACCATGAAATCAACTCACAACTCAACAATTCAAACATGCATGCATGAAATGAGCTTCAATTCACCATTAATGAACCAATTCATGACTTAGCTCTACAATTAGACATGAACCATGCATGAATCAACTTAAAGACAAAATCAAAAAGATGAAATTCATACCTAGGTTCCTTGAATGCAAGTCTAGAGGCTCAATTAAGCACTTAAGCTATCAATTCCTCAAGATTCAAGCCAAATCTCTATGTTGAATTCACTACCCTCCCTTCCTCACTCTCAAGGTCGGCAGGAGTTCAAACAAGGCTGAGGAAATGTTTTGATTCAAGTGTGGTGTAGCTCAAAGGTGTATAGATAGTGGCCCACTCAAGGGCAAAGTTGTAAATGAGTCAAACTCTGCAATTGGTCAATATTTAATCTAATTTAATCATACCTAATCAGTTTTCAGATAATTACACCGTAAAATCACATTAATTATGAGGATCATAAAACATCAATCAATTCCCGGTTTGGCCGCCGATAAGGCCTTCAATTAGCAGTTTAAATATAAAACGTGAACAGATAAATAATCAATCAAACAGATAGAATATAGATTAACACACATACTCAGTCAATTCAGTTCCAGTTTTCAGTCAGTCAGTTCAGTATTTCATTCAGTTCAATTATCAGTCATAATCAGTTCAGTTTAACGGTAATCAGTGTTTATCGGTAAGCAGCGATGAGGGTTATTACATGAACATACCATGATCGAGATCAAACCACCACCTCTGATCTGTGTGTGTGTGTATGTGTGCGCTTTCGGCATTATCACCTTATTCTCTATTTCGTTGTCGTGGATTTGGTGGGTGTGATCTCTCTCTCTCTCTCTCTCTCTTTTTATTTTTAATTTTGTTTTTTGAATTTGATTTTGATTGTGGGCGGTTGATTGTCGTGGTGTTTTGATCTTGTTTTTAATTGTTTACTGAAACCAGTTCGAAATCAAAAACTGTATCAAATCTAGGGAGAGGGAATTTGATAATACTCTTTATTTATTTATTTTTGAACAGAACATATAGGGGTATAGTTGGTATTAAGGTAAGGATTCAAAGAGAAAATGGAGAAACTCATTTTTCTGGATAGGAGTTCAAAGAAATGGGAGGCCAATGTAAAAAAGTCAGGGCAAATAACAGTCCTCTTATAAAGGGACGAACAACAATATTAGTTCACTTTAAATGGCACCTTATGTTCAATTATAATTTTACCCTTACACATTTTAAATATGAATAATGTAATGAGTGCACACAGACTACATGGTATAATAACATAATTTGAGGATGAGTTGGTCTTTTAATTCACAAATTTGAATCTCTTATTTTCACATTTTGTATTCCAATTTTCATAGCATTCAATAATCTCATTCCATTAGAATGTGTAATATACTTCTTTCAAGAAGTATGTATCATAAAATTTTTGCAATAATGGTTATTCTCGTCCCACTTTCTTATAAATGCATTTGAAAGAAAAAAAAAACACATTATCTTTACTATTTGAAAGTATACCTAACCTAATTTTCAATGCATATTACCAAAAAAAAAAAAAAATTTAGAGTGTATTCAAAGATAGACTCACGATTTTAATTGGAAACTAATATATTAACAAAATTTAAAAAGAAAGTATAACGAAGGGGTCAAAATGCCTAAATCAGAAGGACCATTTAAATTTAAGCAAAGGGATCATGAAGGTCTATCAAAGGGACCATAAAAGTGTAACAAAAGGACCACACGGGTCTAACATTAGAGATCTTTGTAAATTTAATAATCGAAAGGTCATGGTATTATATCCTTCAAACAAGGTCTCAGTAAAGGATGCCACGAATACTTTTAACAAGAAGAATCTTCATTAATTCATATAAAATAATATTTCATAAATAGCATTCTTACAATAATTTTTAAAATACATATTGAACATATCTTTATAGAAATATTACTCAGTGAGTTTGAACAAATGCTAGATTTTGGGGTGTCTGACCTACAAAAAACACATAACAAAAACATATTGAAACATACCATTCATATAATTTCCCAATTCGTAATCCAATTTCTTAGGTGGGTTTCTAACTTCTTAATTTACTTAATAAGACTTAAACAATGTCTAAAAATGTCTAAAAGAACATGAGAGCAAAATTATGTGCATGAGAATGTTCTTCAAAAGTTACTAAAAATAGAGTGTCTGCTCGAGCGAACATTTTTTATCAACATAAAAAGAAAAAAATAAAATAAACAAATTTATATTTTTTGTATTTATGTTTGAGTTACAAAATATAGTAACTGCAAAATAATAGTGATTCGTCATTTTTAGTTGTATTTAACACTCTTTCATATAAAATATTTTTGATAGAATTAACACTAAACTTCAAAAAAAGAATTTTCTTAATAAATGTTTTATGACAAAGATGTTAATAAGCATCAAAACAAATAATCTATAACAATAACATAACAAAATAATTTTGTAACCTAAATAATATGACAACATAACAAATATTATTATAGGAATGTGAAAAATTATTAGTTGGTCTTGAGGCTCTATGTGGTCATGTCTCACATTAATCATAATTCAGCATGTTCCTTTATATTTTTCAATCATTTAATACAAATTCGTTAAACTTATCCTCTCCATTAATCACAATACCATTAGGGTGCCACTTTTGAGAAATTAGTTAAAAACTGATTTTTTGGTTTTTTTGTATTGTCAAAACAGTTGATAGAAAAAGAAAAACTGTGTATCAGTATTATATTGAATTGAATGAATGGATACAATAGGAGAAGCCTATATATATAGGTTGAAAAGAAATCTAGATAAGTATAGAAGAAGATAGAGATACAAGAAGATGGAGATGGAGATAAAGATAGAGATACAAGGAGATAGAGATAGAGATACAAAGAGATAAAGATAGAGATAGAGATAAGTATAAGAGATAAGTATAATATAATAATATACATTAACAGTCCCCCTCAAACTCAAGGTGGGTAGGCATCAACCAACTTAAGTTTGGAAACTAGATCACTGAAACGACCAGGTGGATGAGTCTTGGTGAAAATGTCGGCTGTCTGGTTGGCAGAGATAACAAAGATAAGATGAACAGTGCCACTAGTAACATATTGTCGTATGAAATGACAATCAATCTCAATATGCTTTGTGCGATCATGGAAGACATCATTATGGGCAATCTGAATAGCACTCTGACTACCGTAATAGAGGTTAATCGTAGTAAATGAGAAACCCCCATATCAGAAAGAAGCCAGTGAAGCCACACAAGCTCTTGAGTAGTGTCAGCAAGAGTACGATACTCAGCCTCAGTACTAGATCAAGCAACAAGAGTTTGCTTCTTGCTACGCCAGGCAATGAGAGAGTCACCCAAGAAGAAGAAGAATCCTGTAGTAGAACGGCGATCAGTAGGGTCCCCTGCCTAATTAGCATCAGAAAATGCATGTAACTGTAGGGAAGAGTGAGCGAAGTAGTGAAGACCATGAAACATAGTGCCTTTGAGATATCGTAAAATGTGAACTAGAGCATTATAATGCAGAGAGCAAAGAGCAGACATGAACTGACTAACAATATGAACAACATAAGTAATGTTTGGATGAGTAACCGTGAGATAGACAAGACTGCCAACTAGTTGACGATATAAAGTAGCATTAGACAACTGGTGACCGTCAAGAGGTGTAAGACGAGTTTGAGGATCAACGGGAGCAGAGGCAGTCTTGTAATCGGTGAGACCAGCACGAGCCAAGAGATCAGAAGTATACTTGGCTTGGGAAAGAAAGTAACCAGACAGATCATAAGAGATTTCCAAGCCGAGAAAATAGTTGAGAAGACC
Organism: Camellia sinensis; assembly: GCF_055761805.1. Lineage (NCBI taxonomy): Eukaryota > Viridiplantae > Streptophyta > Magnoliopsida > Ericales > Theaceae > Camellia > Camellia sinensis. The sequence continues at coordinate 41,197,109 of NC_138975.1, read as the reverse complement.
CAAATCCTTCATCTCAAACTAGAGACTGAGAAATTGTTTGAGACTAGAGATATCCACTGTGTCATCGCCAGTGATGATCATTGCATCCACATAGAGAATAAGAAGAATAGTACCACACTCTGTCTTACGAATAAAAAGGGCAGAATCATAAGCACTGGAGGAGAATCCAAAATCATAAATGGTGGAGCTAAACTTGGTGAACCAAGCACAAGGAGCTTGTTTCAAACCATACAAAGCACGGCGAAGTTTACAGACTTTGGAGGGCGGTATAGAGGAACCAGGTGGAGGTTGCATATAAACTTTCTCAATGAGATCGCCATTGAGAAATGCACTCTTCACATCCATATGACAAAGTTTCTAGTGGCGAGCAGCAGCAACGGCAAGTAAGCTACAAACAGAAGTCAGACGGGCAACAGGAGCAAATGTTTCTTCATAGTCAATCCCATATTCTTGAGTAAACCCTCGGGCAACAAGACAAGCTTTGTAACGTTCAATAGAACTATCAGAATGAGTCTTGAGCTTGTAAACCCATTTGCAACTAACAATACTTTGGCTAGGAGGAAGATCAACTACATCCCAAGTATGAGTTTTATCAAAAGCGTGTAGTTCATCAGTTATAGCTTGCTGCTAAAGAGGGTTAGAACAAGCCTTGCGATAGGAAATAGGTTCATGAAAGGAAAATGCAGTAAAACCAACAATGAAATCACGGAGAAGGACAGAAGGTTGTATTACTCGAGTAGAATGACGAAGAGGTATCTCAAAAGCAGAACCAAGAGGTAGAGTAGGAGTAGGCGCCTCAGGATGGGCTGGAGGCAGCATGGCAGGACTAGGAGCAGGATTAGGAAGTGAAGTATCAATAGGACTAGGAGACGGAGCAGGATCCTCAGGATAGGCCAGAGGTAACATGGCAGAAGTAGTGTCTGTATCAAGCTCATCAAACAAAAGAGAAGGATCTGTGAAGAATGATGTCGTGGGAGAAGTGGACAGATGAAACTTAGATATAGAAGAGAACATCCTGTCTTCCTAAAATACCACATGACGAGAGACACGAAGACATTGAGAAATAGGATCCTAACAGCGATAGCCTTTATGTTCAATCTCATACCCCAAGAAGCAACACAGATGGGCTCAAGGTTCTAATTTGGAATGCTCATGTGGTGGAAGGAGGACAAAACAAGCACATCCAAACACACGGAGACGAGAAGAGACAGGAGGTTGGCCATATAAGCGCTTATATGGGGTATGATTATTGATGGTAGGAGAAGGAACACGGTTGATAATATAGGCAACTGTGAGAGCGGCTTTCCCCTAGAAGCACTTAAGACAAGAAGAGGAAATTAAAAGAGCACAAACAGTATCTAAAAGAAAACGATGTTTACACTCAGCACGACCATTTTGTTGGGACCTACCAGGACAAGAATAGTGAGAAAGTGTGCCATTTTGATGAAGGAATCTCAAATAATTTGTTTCTTTGTGTTCTTGGGCATTATCAGCACGGAAAACTTTGATGGTGGAAGAAAACTAAGTTTTGACCATTTGTGAGAAATAATAGTATATTTGTGGTAACTCAAAGTGAGACTTCATAAAAAATAACCAGGTAAAACGAGTGAAATCATTTACAAAAATGACAAAGTATTTAGATCCCCCCATAGTGGTATTAGGTGCCGGTCCCCAAACATTAGAGTGTATGAGATCAAAATGTGCATGAGACATAGAGGTACTGGATGGAAATGGTAAAGCAGATTGTTTTGTGAGTTGACAAGATAGACAATCTACTTTATCATTTGGAACATGACCTAACTGACCACTGGAAACTAGAGATCGTAAACGACCAAAGGAAACATGACCTAATCGAGAATACCATAAAGCAAGAGGCGAACTAGGAGTAGTAGGAGTAGCAGTCTGGACAGTGGAAGGACTGGAGGGGGGAATGCGAAGATGGATGAGCTCATATAGACGATCATGTCTACGACCGATCCCAAGAGTCTGTCCTGTCTTCGGATTTTGCACAACACAACCAATTGGAGAAAAGAGAACAGTGAGACCAAGATCACAGAGTTGACCAATTGAAATAAGATTAGGTGTAAGATTGAGGATTAGATAAATGTAGAGTAGAGAAACAGTAGAGGTGGATATATGACCTATATGACTAACATGCATTGGAGAGCCATCAGCAGTGTGAATAACAGGTAACGTAAAAGAAGATGTAATAGAAGAGAAAGCGGAATCAAAATACCAAGAAGAGGTACCTGGAGTAACTAAGACGACAGTTGAGGGTGTACCAGAGATAGAAATAACCTTTTTGACAATAGCTTCAATGTCCTGAAAAATGTAGGGTGATGATGGGGTAACAATGGATGATGAACCAGAGGCAATTGTAGTAGATGCAAGATGTGCTAAAGGTTGATATCGGCTGTATATTGTAGAGGGTCCAGAATAACGACCGTGCTAAGGATAACTGTCTGAACGAGTCATAAGGTGATTAAATAATGAATCACAAAGGAGAACCAGTGGCTACGGAGTAGAACTGGATCAAACAAAGTGCCCTAGTGAACCCGGAATGTAGAAAATAGGTGGAAACCAGGCCAAAATGATCAGAAAATGTGCAAAAAATAAGCGAAACAAGCCAAAAATTAAATTTTGGCCAAATAGGGTGTAGGGCTGACGTCAACAAGAGGGAAACTAATGTCAGCAGAGGCGCGACTCACGTTAGCACGGCTAAGGCGTGGCGCACAATAGCAGAAAGGGCACGCGGCGCACAACAGCAGATTGGCGCACGTGGGCGTACAATAGCAGAACGACGTACGTACGGCGTACAACGGTAGGAACAGTGCACGCAGGCGCAGGGTTGATGTCAGGTGATGACGTGAGCAAGCAACTGAATGGCGCGTGAGGCGCGGAAGGCGGAGACGCGCCGATCACAAAAGTTGTGTGTGAGGGTGCGTGGCTAATTTTTTGGTGACGTGGTCGGTGTCATTGGAACCGTGAAGAGATTCCGATCAATTTGGTGGTAAGGGAAAAATATTTGGATGAAAATAACGATGAAGCAATGCTGGAACAGAGATAATAAAGTGTATGGGTGATGGAATGAATGTTGTAGTGCCACTGTGTACGGGACTATGCACAAAGAGAAAAGAAAAGGGCTATAAGTGTAGAACTTAGAGTTTTGATACCATGTTAGAATGGTTGATAGAAAAAGGAAAACTGTGTATCTGTATTATATTGAATTGAATGAATGAATACAATAGGAGAAGTCTGAATATATAGACTGAAAAGAAACCTAAATAAGTATAGAAGAACATAGAGATACAAGGAGATAGAGATAGAGATACAAAGAGATAGAGATAGAGATAAGTATAAGGGATAATATACATTAACATGTATAAAATAATAGAGAAACAATGTGATCCAAAAAAGCTAAAATATTTAAAAAAAATTAAAAAATTAATCTTTCCAAATTACTCAGCAGTACTCCAAAACCAATCAATAACTCCTCTCGGAATACATAGAAAGACAGAATATATATATATATATATACATATAAGTTAATTTAATAGTTTAGATTATTTTAACATATTCAACCATCAATATTTTAATATAATTATATTTAAATATGTAATTCCGTTACAAATTGTTCTCAAGACTTATGGTGTATCTGCCACGTTATTTAAACTTCCAAATTGCTGCCTATGCCCACACCTATTTTAAAATTTCACAACAAATTTATTTTGAGAAATAGATTAGATTAATTTTTTAATTTTTTTAAAAAATATATAATTAAAAAAATGAGTAATGTGATATAAAAAAATTTAAAAATTAACTTTTAATTAACTTTTTAAAATAATCCAAAAATATTAGAAAATTTTCTGTTCAAATTTTTACTTTGGTACCACTGAAGTTGTACCTGAGTAATTATTGTATTTGGTTTTAATTTTTTAAATTTAATTTTATGAAAATTAAATTTTTTATTTTTTATTTTTATTTTATTTTTTATGGGCGCTCTGTCTAATGATCAAAATCCAAATTTCTTTAATCCAAAAATCTAAGCCCTATTATATTCATAAAGATATACTTTTGCATAATAACTAAATGAGTAAACTATAAATAAATCTTCAAGATTTGATTAAAATATGAATCGCCCTTAAAATTTTAAAAATTACATTTCATTCCTTAAGATTTTTAATTTAATAAAAAATCACTCATTTTATTAATAAATTATCAAGTCAATTAATTATTTTTAGTGATGTTAAAAATATATTTTAATTAATAATTTATGTAATTTTATTATTATATAAAAAAACAATTATAAATTTTATTTTTTAATTAAATAAAAAATTTTAATAAAAAAATATTTATAATATTTCAAACCATAAGAACAATTTATATTTTAAACAGAGCTTGTGTATTTGTAATTTAGGCGTGGTTTGAAGTGTTTCAAAAAAGTTAAAAAGTCAAAACGTTATAAAAAAAGTAAAAAGTTATCACTATTTACAAATTAAAAATATTAAAAAATTAATATACATAATATTTTAATTAAATAAACTTTATACAATTTTCGAGGTTGAATTGACCCTTTCGTATGGTGAGGGGAAAAAAAAGAATTACATATATAAAATTACTAAGTTTGATGGAAATATTGGGCTCATGGGGGCCATCACGGGTCCCGTTTTGATAATCCGAACCGTTAATATGTAAAACTCATCCAGAACTATATACTTTATAAAAATCACGTTGATCGAAAATCGCTAATTACATGATCAAATCAATTTTTTGTATAAAAAAAGGATGGTGTTATAGTTAACAGTCAAGAAAAACTAACACGATCAGATTAGTTATGAATATCCAACCAACGTGATTTTTTACAAGCATATAGTACTTGACGAATTCTACACATTGTACGGTTCCGATTAGCAAAATGGGACCTGTGGTGGACTTTCATAAGCCGAACAACACCATCCAATTCAAACTCGAAAAGTAGGCAATCATTTTCCATCTCATACCAACCCATCAGCCTGCCCAATATGTACGGCCGAATCGATAACTTCTTCTACATACTTATTTATATAATTTTTTAATACACATTTTTTTTATAAAAAATATTAAAAAATTAATCAAAACATCTATATTTTTCTCTCAACTTTTTAATTTAAAAAGACAAAAAATACACTTATTTAAGATATCATAAACAACCCCTTACTCTAACTTACCCATATATTTAAAACCACACCTCCTATTTAAATTCACAGCCGTAATTAAGACCCCCTCATATTCTCATCCCCACTACTCCTCCCCACACACACGTGGGGTTGGTGAGTGGCGGAGAAGAAAATAAAAGAATAAAAAATTTTTATTTTTTTATTTTTTACCAATAAAAAGGCAAAAGGGGTCGTGGGGTAGACTTTTCTTAAACCCGTCTCTCTGTCTCTCTCTGTTGGGTCTCCTCTCCTTCAACTGTGTCTCTCTATTCTCGCTCTCATGAGCATCACTGACGACCGGCGCCAGCGGAGCGCGGTGAAGCCGATCTAGGATGCGGTGAACCCGTAGGCCGATGACAGCAGTGAGGAGGCCAATGAACAGACTGAGATCCAGATCTGAGATCTAAGATCGCGCCGACGAACAGCGGCGGCTCCGGCCTTCTATGGCGCATGATCTCTTCCTCCGCCGTGCGCCACCGCCGAAAAAGTCAGTCACGGAGGAGGTGACTGCCCTTCCATATAGATCGGAAAGGCTTACCCGACTGCGCCGCCGATTTCATCGTCGGCAACCACTCGGCGGGGAGAGTACCGACGTTTACAAAGAGAGCGTCGGGTGAAGTCGGGAATCTCATGAAGCGAGTGTATCATAGCTGGAAATGCGCCGGCGGAGAGAAGAGTGTTGGCCATGAGATCCATGGAGACGAAGTTGGTGATGCATTGGAAGAGGAGTTTACAGTGCGTGCGGTTAGGGAGAGTTTGGTTGGGGCTGGAGTCGAGGCAGAGGAGTCTCACATGTTTTCTAGGTCAGTGTTGAATAGATCTTGATTTTTTGATTCTCTCTATCTCGGCATATATATATATACTAGCGTATGTCCGTGCCTTTTGGCACGGTATAATCAATTATGAGATTAAAATATAAATCAAAATTAGAGAAGAATGTATTCAAATTTTTTGTTTTTTGTTTTTTTTTTTCCAAAGAGTAGGTAATGAATTCGGAGAAAAATTCCTAAATAAAGACATGAAACTTAAATGAAACACCAATTTATTAGTAACTTAAATAAATTTCAGGAATCTCCAAAATTAGGAACCTCCATGACTCCTAAAATGATGTAAACCAATCATATATTTTTATTTTTTTTCTTTCCTTCCTGAACCAATCATAGGTGAGTGAGAGTTATAAAGTTGTATTTTTTTTAAGAATATGTAGCATTTTTTATATTTTTAATAAAAAAAATCTTCCCAAGATAAATTGCACTTCTCCAAATTACAATCTCTCAATTTTCTCACCCACTCTTTCTCCTCTTCTCTATTACCTCAATCTCTCTCCCCCAAAGACTGTAATGAGTTAACGTTGGGCACTAAAATGCTATGAACAACTGATAAAAAAAACAAAAAAAAAAACAAAACTCCAACTATCCATTTGGTTTGCTCAGATGAACACACCATGAAATTAGATCAAGGGACTGGAACAATAAAGCAAGGACTACAACAACATCCATCTAGCAATATAGCTAAAGAGAGTGAATATCCTCTATCCAAAAAAAAAAACAATACGGCTATGTAAAAATAAAAAATAAAATAAAAAAATTTAAAAAGCTGAGAGTACCTTCGCAAAATCCACCCCTCATTTAGTCCTACGGGTCTGTGAGCTTTGAATCTGATGAATAAATGGAGAAGATGACCATGGAACTTTTAGGGTATTCTCTAACACTGTTTCCACCATTGTTGTGGGTCAAGAAATTTATCAAAAAAGGGAAAAATAAAACTTGAAAGATAAAATACATATTCTCACACACATAAATAAACATAAACCTTTCTGCCAAGTTTTTGAATTAATTTTTATGAACACAAACACAAATGCAACAAAAATGACAAAATTGGAGCTGATATGCACAAATAAAACCGGTAATTTTATCACACTTCAAACAACTCAAACCCAGATTAATAAAGCTTAACACATAAATTGCAAGATAAATTCCACCAACAGAAATGATGATCAAGACCTCAATTCCACCAACAAACTTAAAGATATATCACTCCTGGGCCAAACAAAAATTTGGCTATCGTTAGAATTAGAATATAACCCGTGCCTTAAGGTATATCACACTTGGACCAAACAAAAAACAAAATTTGAATAGGAGAAAAAAAAAAAAAAAAGTGGAAATATACCAAACAGATAAAACTACATAATCATTCTGTTCTGGAGAGGTTGTTTTCGAATTGGGTAAGAGAGAGAATAGTAGAATCTCAGATAAGCTCATCATTTAATTTTTTATTTTTTTAGAGAAACAAAAAAAGAAATTAGTTTTTGGATATAGAAATGGTAGAGACTAAGAAATTGACTACAGAAAATATAACACACACACATCTATTTTGATCGCCAAATAATCACAAAAGATTAGATAAAAGAAACACAAATGTAGATATTAGATGAATAACTGATACAAATGATAGAGAATCACAAACCCATATCGGTTTCTTGAACATATAGAAAAACACAAATGATACAAATGATAGAGAATCAAAATGATTGAGAATCACCTAGAATACCTACAAAACTCCATAGCAAATATTACCACCAAATGATACAAATGTAGATATTAGATGAATAAATGAAAGAGAGAACCAGAGTGTTAACCATAGTAGACTTGTGAGTGTTTCCAAGTTAGCCATTTTAAAACATTTGGCTCAATTCAACCAAATTCTAACTCAAATTGGACCAATAGATATTGGCTAAACCAAATGGGTTATGTATAAACTGTACAACAACATGATTCCAATATATTCTAGGTGTTTTGATTTACGATTTAGAAAAACAAAAATCAAAATGAGGGCCAAACTGCAGGTGACTTTTGCAACTTGGCAACCTAAAAAGAGTCCCAAAAGAACCACTTAAAAAATGCCCCAGTAAAAACATCACACCCAGATCCTCTCCCTAAAATCACACCAAACCCAAATCATAAAACTAAAATTCTTGGGTTCAACACTTACTACTAAATAATCACAAAAGATTAGACAAAAGAACATAGGCTTATTGAAAGAGATACAATTCCATTTAATCCAAAAACAATAAAAAAAATGATACAATTTCTCCACAATATAAAACTAAAAATCAAAACTACAGAAAGAGGATATCATAAACTAAAATGGCATCAAGTTGAACCAAACTTGTGTGTTTCAGAACAATGTAAATACCTAAAAATAACCCAAGTCAATTAAGAACAAATCGAACAAATAACCCAAGTCAATTAAGAAAAATACCTAAAAATTGAACAGATTGACAAATAGTCCAACAACCCAATTCAATTAAGATCGTCAACACTCTAATAGTTAGTTTCCTTGATGAGTCCAAAGCTTTTCATTATCAAAAGGCTACCCATAAGACTCAAAGTAAACGCAATCCCAACTTTCAGAGCAACTAAACATAGTAACCAATTATTAGCCGAAGGAAACCCAAATTTCACTTTCTTTACAATTTCCCACACTTTCTCACCAACCAAACAGGACATAATTTTTTTGGTACAAACTACTGATTTATGGGCTGATAAAAATCTAATGCCATTTTTGGAATACTTGATAGTTAGTTGCCTTAAAAATCTGATTTATGATGGACTAACCCAACACATTGAAAAAAAAAACTAACCCAACATATTGAAAAAACAATGGAAAGTTTGAAAAATCTAAAATCTAAATTTAAAATCTAAAATCTAAAATTTGATGGAAGTTTAAGTATTCATGGGATGAAAGTATTCATGACAGAATCTTTTATTCAATTTGGTCTGATTTTGATAACAAAAATACAACAATAATTTCATGGCTTTTCATAGATATCCATAGAAAGCAAAATAAGAGAGAGACACAGAAAGAGCATACCATTTCTGCTCACAAATTCATATGTTTATAGATTCATATATCTATAAACATTTCTAGGAGAGAGAGAGAGTAAACTCACGGGGATGTGCCGGAAAGCACTGAAGCCGGAAAACTTGTTCTCGGGATGATGTCTCAAGCGAAACGACTTCAAATTTCTGCAGATTTCTGCGAATAAAACCCATCAAATCCATTTCAAATTTCAGAAATCTCAACCCATCAAACTTTTTTGGTACAAACTATTGATTTATGGGTTGATAAAAATATGATGAAACTACTAATTTATGGGCCGATTTGTGGTGGAATACTCGACATATTTATGGGATGAAAGTTTAAAAATTTGATGAAATTTTAAATATTTAAACTGATAAAGAAACCTACAACTAACCTAACACATTGAAAAAACAATAGAAAGTTTGAAAAATCTAAAATCCAAATCTAAAATCTGATGGAAGTTTAAGTATTCATAGGATGAAAGTATTCATGGCAGAATCTTTTGTTCAATTTTGTCTGATTTTGATAATAAAAATACAACAATAATTTCATGGCTTTTCATAGATATCCATAGAAAGAAAAATAAGAGAGAGACACAGAGAGAGCATACCATTTCTGCTCACAAATTCACATGTTTATATATTCATATATCTATAAACATTTCTAGGAGAGCTAGAGAGAGTAAACTCACGAGAATGTGCCGGAAAGCGCCGAAGTCGGAAAACTTGTTCCCGGGGGTGATGTCTTAAGCGAAACGACTTCGAATTTTTGCGGATTTCTGCGAATAAAACACATCAAATCCATTTCAAATTTCAGAAATCAAAGCCCATCAAACCTCAATAAAACCTCAATAACTGTAAGCTGCCATCTGACCATCTCACAAAGCGTGCATTGCTTTCATACTGCACATGAAAAGAAAATGTCACAATCATTTCCAATAAAGCATATAACAAATTCTTAAATACAAAAGAAAATGTGTTCTTCCTGCATAACTGCACAGGTGTTGGATCAATTCCAGCATTAAAAGGTTTTGCACAGAAAAACGTTGTTGAAGCCAAATGCCAAATAAGAAACCAAAACTGGGCATTTCTAAAAGTATTAAATCTTATTCCTTCTTTTGACACCTTTTACTTTCAATCCTTACTTCATCTCAAAAAAGTGTAAATTTATATCCTACTTTAGCATTTTTAATTTCCATATTTTAGCCCCTTTAGTAAGGTACCAGAGAAAACAGCTATGAATTTGGTGTAGCACCAATAATCAATGCTTAGTCTTTGATTCTTGGTGTGTTTGGAGTAGTGCGGAGTAGAATTTTTATCTCCTGTTTTTTCTTGGGTTTTCAGGTTGAATTGATCCATCCTTAAACCAAATTTTAAGATTTGTAGATTCTTTTGAGCAGAGCCCATTTGTTTAGTTGCTTTCTTTGTTTTTTTCCATTCTTGTACTTGGGTAGCTCCCCTTTCATGTCATTGTAGTCTCATGTCTTACTTCTCAAAAAAAAAGTTGAACAATATATTTTTATCGAATAAAAAATGTCAGAAGATAAGAGAGTTGAACACAACAAATACAACCAAACGTCTAACCCACTCCAACAAAAGCAAGTGCAATAAATTATATTCCTCACCGTGTTTAGAAAATCTTAATGCAACAATTATATAAAATTTATAACATTTACAAACAAAAATATCAAGATATTGTTCATGAAGCCCAGAAAGTAAAATTCACAATAGTATAATATTATGTGTGTGGATAAGTATGGCATATGATATGAACTAAAATATGCTTCCATTTATTCACTTACAGATTCTGTGCCATCTGGATTTCGTACAATCCTCCAATGGACAATGTTGTTGTCTAGACGAATACGTTTCTTAGATCCAGATTCATCGGCCACAAAGATGTCTTCTTCTACATATGTCTTGGGATCAAATGGCGTTGGGTCAATGCCTATTATATTAGAAACCTTAATCATGTTCATCTGTAACATAACAAAAAAGAGCATTAAAATTCCTAAATCAACATAACCAATTAATTGAAGTAACGCATGAGCAATAATACAACCACTACAACCTATGATACCAATCAAATCCATCAAATCCATTTCAAATTTCAGAAATCAAAAGCCATCAACCCATATACTTTCTTTAGGATTACAAAGAATTATTTTTTGCTGGTGCGTTTAAGATTACAAAGTTAATTACAGTTTGCTTAGGATTACAAAGTTAATTACAGTTTTTTATCAACTCAAATTAACATTCCTTTGTGAATTAGGAGAGGGGAGGGGAGGGGGGATCTAAATCAACAACCAAGTGTGTGTGCTATTTTGACAACTGAGAAGAAGCAACTTAGAAGTCTCTCATAGGCAAACTATCAAACATATTGTGGCCATGGCAGAATAAGCCAACATATCAACACTTTTCTTCACCCCCATTGCCATTCTGCTTCTCATATCTAACTAATGTACTTGAAAAAAAAATAAAAAGAAGTCAGCGAACCCTAGATTGCAACTCTGTTGTAATCTCTAAAACCGAAGCCTCAACTCTGATTGATACAGAAATTAGCCCTAAAACCGAAGCCATCAACTCCGATTGATACAAAAATTAGCCCTAAAACTGAAGCCTCAAAGAACTGAATAAATGTAAAATACCTCTGATGTTGGGAGGGTGGGAGCCGAGAGAGAGTGGGTGTCAATCAATGGCGACGGTGATGATGAGCAGCGGTGGTGGTGGTGAGCCCTGTTGAGACCATCGTCTCTGTTTGAATCAAATTATTGGAAGATGTTTCTCTGATCTGCTACCTCTGTTAGCCAATTTCAGAAAAGAAAGAATTTCGAACATGAGAGAGAGATCATAGAGGGAGTTGAAGAGAGAATGTGAGAGATAACGTGTAGAGAGGGAGTTGAGGAGAAGGTGTTTGGGCAGACGTGGGAGAGAGAAAGAGAGCAGAGAGTCTTTGGGCGGGAATAAAAGTGATCTCAACCCTTAGATAGTATATAGGAATCATCTCAACCATTAAATCGAAATGTATCTCTGATACATTTTGATACATTTTTAAAAACAGTTTTGTTTTATTATGTAGATATTCATATGCATGTGTGTTTGATGTGTTGGTTTGAGTTTCTGAATATGGTGTTGTTTGAAATGTGTAGTTCAAGCTCTCCTCGAGGTGTCTTCCTGTAAGAAATGGACTTATCACACTCGTTAAGGTGAATAATATGGTTGGTGGAGAGGTCTCTGATTTGAAGCTTAATGGACATATCAATGTTGTGTTGTGTTGTGTTTTGTTTTTTTTTTGTTGATGATTTTTGTCTATTATTGTGGTTGTTTTTGTTGTTAGTTATTTCTCTGGATGTGTGTATTTGTCTATCTGTTGTGTTTTGGACAGAAAATGTTGTGTTTGGTACAAAAATTGAACAGATAGGTCAAAAAAATGAACAGATCAAAATTCCGGATCAAAATTTAGACAGATAAAATCAAAAAATTTAACAGATAGGATCAAAATTTGAACAGATAGATTAAAAAGAAGCTTTTAGTAAATTTAACAGATAGATTAAAAAAAAATTCACCAGATTGAGAGAGACAATAGAAGAGAGAGAAACAGGTAGAGAGAGACAGAGGTGGAGAGAGAAAGTTTGAAAATAGTGTGAATTTGAATAGATAGAAAAAATAAATTATAAAAATTCAATAGATAGGTTACAAGAAGTCAACAGATAGACAAAAATTTGAACAGATAGAAATTTTTTTGAACAAATTGATAAAATTTAAATAGATAGTCAACGAAAAGTCAAATAGATAAAAACAAGTCGAGGGATAAAGTTAGAAATAAATGTTATCTAGGACCTCTCATCAATAAAAAATATCTCTTGGATCTAATGCCTTAGACAATTGTTAGAGTAGATTTTTCACCAATTTTTTCTTTTTTTTTATGGTTAAATTTTTTTTATTGAGTTTAATGATTAAAATATTATTTTCTTATTAATTAATAAAAATCGATAAATAATCATGTATGATGGCTAAAATATATATTTTTTAGGGTGCTCAGGCCAAAAAAATTTTGTTCGTAGGTCCAGACACCAAAACACTTTGTCTATGAGGACAAGCTAGTGTAAAAAGACCAAACTACCCATTATATATATATATATATGTTAATACGGTCCTTCACACCAATTTTTCAGCTCTCTCTTTTTACTCTCTCTCTTCTTTCTACTCTCTTTACCTCCCTATTGCAGTAGAGCGCCTTTGCCGCTTGTCTTTTCTCTCTCTCTCTCTCGCGCGCGCGCGCGCAGCTGCTCCATCACCACCTTCTCCACTTGTCTCCCCTCCTCCCTCCCTTGTCGCCACTTGTCTCCCCTGGCTCTCTCACAACCGATCCACCACCGCCTCTGTCGGTCGCCTCCCTTCCTCTCTATCTCAGAAATGATTGCTAAGAAATGTTCATTGTGGCTTAGATATGGAAGGAGCTCTCCATCGCCAATCTCTCTCTAGACTTCACCACCACAGCTCCGTCGCTGTCTTTGACACCACACCTCTGTCGCGGCCGACACCACCACCTTTGTCCATTGATCTAGATTCTCTCTCTCTCTCTCTCTTTTCTCCACACACACCGTTGCCTTCATCTTCGCCGTTGTCGATCCAACACTGAAATCTACAGATTTGTAGATCCTCCGCACTTGGTTCGAACTTGCCGATCCATGGGACATAGTGACGATAGTCTTGAAGGCCTCTATAGTCTCTTCTCTCTCTCTCTCTCTCTGCAATCTCTCTCTCAAATCTCGATCTATTTTCTCTTCTCAAATCTCAATCTCTCTTCTCTCCTCAAACCATGGTTTCCACAAGAAGTGGGTCTCTCAACTTCGGCGGTAATTCCACTGGAACATGGCTCTGTTGGTCCTTCGATGGCCAGAGGTGGTGGCGGATAAGCTCCCAATTCCAAAAAGAGGATTCAAGGTTGCTCAAGGTAGGGAAAAAATAACTTTAACTCTGAGAGGCATAACTGTGTTCGTACGTTTTTTGCGCTGTCTTTTTGAGGACATATGATTTGGTAATGGAAGAGGATAGTGAGATTGGATTTGGTGTGGCTTGGCGTTGGTTGCCTCTCAAAGAGATTGCTCTTCTTCATTGTCCTCATCTTCACGAACTCTAATAATGATGATCATCTCATGATGATATACATTATTTGTATATGATCATATCATTATGTTAATTTTTTTTTTTAGATTGGATATCATTGTGTTATTCGAATTAGTTGTTTGTTGTTGATGATGATGATTATGATGATGATGAAACATATTGCAACCGATTAAAAAAACATTTGGACATATTTGTTCAAGATAGGTTTAAAAGAATTTATATTGGATCTATTCAATTTTGAACAGATAGATTTCAAGAGATAGGGAAAAATAAGATAGGTTTTAAACAAATAGAGAGAAATTCATAGATTTTAAATAGATAGAGAGAGAAATCTACAAATTTGGAACAAACGGGGGAAAAATTGATGTTGATGATTGCAATAGATAAACAAAAAAGTTAATACAGATTTTCAAATGATAGAAAAAAAAATTGAATAGATAGATAAAATTTAGGAAAAAATTTGAACAGATAGATAGAATTTAGTGGGGAAATTGAATAGATAGTTAAAAATTTTGAACCAATAGATAGAATTTACGGTACAAAATAGAACAGACAGATATAAAATTGAATAGATAAATAGAACTTAGAAGAAAAATTGAACAAAATTGGGAAAAAATTGAACAAATAGCCAAAAAATTTGAACAAATTAGACAAAAAAATTGAGCAGATTATACAAAAAAATTGAACAGATAATCAACGAAAAGTGAAACAGAAAAAAAAAAGTCAAGGTGTAAAATAAAAAACAAAATGTCTTCTAGGATTTCTCACCAAACTATTTCACAAAGCGTGAACCTTTTACCAACAAAAAATATTCACTGAACCTAATGTCTTACACTCTCTTTAGATTGGATTTATCACCAATTTTCTCTCTTTTTTTAAAAACATTTTGTATATATAAATTATTATGCTCCTCTACCAATCCCGAAAGGAATAAGGATCATTTGGTCATGCATAACTTCTCCAACCATATGCACATCTTCTTTCTCTACAGCACTTAGCTATCCTTTTCGTTTTCTCTCTAACACATGACAATCACCATCTCCTCCTCAACACATCCAGCTAATTTCTATCCTATACATGCATATATACATACATGCATAAGCCTACTTATGTGTTTATAAAGTGAGGGAGAAGGGAGAGCAATGAGAGAGAAGCAAGTGAGAGAGGAGCTGAAGGAGGATTGTTGCAAGTAATGGGCTATTTCTCTTAAGGTTACACTTCTCAACTCAACTATTTCTGTTGCGATTTATTCTAGTGAAATGCATGTTTATTTGCAAAATAGTATACTCTCACACTCTAAACCTCAATTCGTGGATTTCTGTTGATGATTTTCTCTCATTTAATCCTACTCCCACTAAAGTGATAACTTTTGGAGAATTATCTTCAAACGCAAACCCAACTATAGGCCAGCTCAGGGAGTTGGTATCCCCACTCTAACCACAGAAGAAGCAAAGTGATAACACCAAGGAGAAGCCATTATCACCCTTCGAAGGTAAAGGATCGATTTCTTTTCTCATTTAAGATCTGTGGTTTCAGCTTGGGTGCTGCTGTGAGAATACATTGTGAATCTTACAAATTAGGCATGATTGTGATTGTGGTTGTACATCTCTACTGTTCCTCCTGAGCTTGTTCTATCTTCTCATCTTTCTTCACCTCTAGTTGCTTCTCTTCCTCCATTATTAGTTTATTCTAGTCGCAAGGCTTCTCTTCCACCAGTTGTCTTTACCCCTGCTGCTGCTCCTCCTGCTTCTAACAACATCGATCTTGCTGAACACTGATATCCTACTCGAGCGCGTCAACCTCCAAGTAGGTTGAGTTGGTCTAATATGTGTTTTTCTACTTCCTATCGTACTTTTTTGTCTGCTATTCACTCTTTCAGAACCCCAGTCTTACAAGGAGGCATGTCAGGATCCTCATTGGATTCAAGCTATGGAGGATGAGTTGTCTGCTCTACAGAAAACTTACATAGTATCAGAGCCACGTTCGAAACCCTAGGTCTGGCCTTGATCATTCAAATCATTCGAAGTTCTTCGTTCCTGCTTGCTGGGTCTTTCTGGGTCGATCGAAGCCAGCCCTCTGGGTCGTGACAATCGCCACAGCTCTCTCCAAAAGTCTTCTCTGAAATTGCGACAGCCCTCTCTGTTTTCGTCGACATCGCGATTGCTTTCTGGTGCATGGTCTGAAGTCGCGAGTCTAGTTTGGGCTTGAGGGATCTTTCTCACTCTCTCGCGACCTCTGCCTTGGCTCTCTCTCTGGTCTCTGGCCTCTGGTCTCGTTTGGGCTTGAGGGATCTCTCTCACTCTCTCATAACCTCTGCCTTGGCTCTCTGTCTCTGGTCTTTGGTCTCGTTGTCTGGTCTTTGCTTTCTCTATCTTCGGTTCTCTATGTTTTGTTTTCAAGTCCACTAGTAAATTAGTAATTGACCCTTCTATCTCAAACTTTGGATTATTACAGGTTGACCCCTCAACTTTATTGGGTGTTATCACTGTGCCCCATCAGTTCCTTTTTCTTTTATTTCTGATTCATTGCAATGTCGGAAGATAAAATCCAAGCTATTAAATGCAAGTTTACAAGTGACAACTATGCTTATTGGTCTAGTGTTATGAGAAATTTTTTTCTCGAATATGTTTTTGTTTCTGGTTCTGTTCCTTGTTCATCAGATTCCAAACAAGAAGACTATCTGAGTTCCTGTGACACTTGGGATTGTGACAATGCTCAAGTCTTGACTTGGTTCCATAACTCTGTAGATGATCGGATTGGGATGATGTTTTCTAAATATAACGTTGCCAAAGAGGTGTGGGATTACTTACAAAGTGTTTATCAGTAGTCCAACTTTGCCAAACAGTATGAGTTGGAAATAGCTATTCAGGGAGCTCGTCAGTGGGATCTGTCTATTCAAAACTTCTACATTGTGATGACAAGCCTCTGGGATCAACTGGCTCTCACGGAACCATCTATCCTCAAGACACTTGACGCTTATGTTGAGTTTCGGGAGCAAGGTCGTTTAATGCAATTCTTAACGGCTCTCTCCCCTCAGTATGAGGCTATCCGTGGTGGCATCCTCCTTCAGTCTCCTCTTCCCTCTGTGGATGCTATTGTTCGTGAGCTCCTCTTCGAGGAAACCCGTCTTAAGACGGCCAATCAGACTCTATCTCCATCTGTCTTCTTGGCTCCTACTCCGTCTCCTCTGTTACTGAACCCCCCACCTCATCAACTTCAGGCCAATGCAAAGTCGAAGAAGGGGCCACTAGCCTCTGATAAGTGTGCTTTTTGCCATCAAAAGGGCCATTGGAAGTACAACTGTCCCAAGAAGGGTCGTCAGTCTGCTCAGTCTTCTCAGCCGCCTCAGCCACCTCAGCCACAGTCCTGAGGTCCTGCTCCGAATACTTTTCGCCCTCCTGCTGCTTATACTGCCTCTGCTCCAGCTTCTGATCCTGACTTGGAGTGCTCAAATTGCTCAGCTTCAACATCTCTAGTCCACCTCTCAGTCATTTTCATCTGCCTCTGTTCTCATCTCTCCTCATTCAGGTTTGCTTTGGTCCTCTTAAAGTATTCCTTCCTCTGTTTGGCTTTTTGATTCTGGTGCCTCTCTTTATATGACTCCTCACCTCTCCTTATTCCAAAACTGTGTCCCCCCTTCCCTTTCCTATTACTATAAATACTGCTAATGGGTCTAGTATGTCTGTCCTATCTATTAGGTCTGTTTTACCCTCTGCTATGTCTGCTGTTACTATTCCCGCTGTTCTTTATGTTCCTCAACTGTCTGTTAGCTTGCTTTCTCTCAGTCAGCTTGATGCTTCTGGTTTTGATGTTATTTTTTCTTCTTCTGTCTGTTGTGTGCAGGATCAGGTATCTAAGAAGCAGATTGGGACCGGCCGTAGAATTGGAGATCTCTATGTGGTGGAAAGCCTGCATCTTCCTCAGTCTACATCCCTCGCTGCACTTTCATCTTTTCAGTTAGATTCTCAGTCGAGTAAGTTTTATTTATGGCATTCTCGCTTGGGTCATGTGTCTGTTGATCGCTTGCGGTTTTAGCTCAATCAGGATTGTTAGGTAAAATTTCTACTAGTCAAATTAATGAGTGTCGAGTGTGTAAACTTGCTAAACTGATAGCTTTACCCTTTAATCACAGTACTTCTATTGTGCTTCCCCTTTTTCTCTTGTACATACTGATGTCTAGGGACCTTCTCCTGTTCTCACTAAAGGGGGTTCTGCGTATTATGTGTCCTTTATTGATGATTGTACTCGCTATACCTGGGTTTATCTTATGGCTCATAAATCTGACTTCTACCAGATATATCGTACCTTTCAATCTATGATCAGTACACAATTTGGGGCCATAATTAAAATACTCCGGTTTGACTTGGGTGGGGAATACTTTAAAACTGAATTCTGTGAGTATTTAGCCAAATTGGGCACTATTCACCAAACCTCCTGTACTGATACACCTGCCCAAAATGGTCGTGCTGAGCGTAAACACCGTCATTTCCTTGAGACAGCTTGATCTCTTCTTCTCCCTGCCTCTGTTCTGGCACCATTTTGGGGTCAGGCGGTTCTTACTGTAGCTTTCCTCCTTAATCGCATGCGGACTCCCTTACTCTCCAGTCGATCCCCTTATGCGGCTCTGTATTCCCAACCTTCCAATTATTACCTCATGCGTGTCTTTGGGTCTGCTTGTTTTGTCCTCCTTCCTCATAAAGATAGAACCACAATCATGCCTAATTTGTAAGATTCACAATTTATTCTCACAGCTGCTTATACAATCGTTTTTGTTGCTTAAATAATCATGCCATGTCTGGTTTACTTATTAATATGGTATTAGTAGTTGTCAAGTGGTAGCAGTGCTATCTCTCTTTATAAACCTCCACCCCGGGCCTCACTTTTGGCCAGCTGGTTGCCGCCAATGGCTATGGCGGTCGGCTGGCCAAGCTTTCTCTTGTGTTTATGCATTGGTTTTTCCTTTTAATAAACTTGAATCCCCCATTGTTTTCCCACCCACATGTGCTTTCTTTGTTGCTGTTGATCTTGTTCATTGGGGTTTACATATCAGATCTACCAATCTCAGGGATTTTCGTATCAGATATATCACTGTATCTGCGATGTTTGCGGCAGTGGGGGTTGATGGATGGTCGATGTAGCAGCGGTGTTTGTTAACCACATAGTGAAGAAGGAGGTCTTCGATCGGTTTTGGGTCGGCAAAGAGGACGCTCTAGATTTGGTTGGGATCTTCGTTTGGGCGCTCCTATGCGAGTGGGAGTTTTAAGGGGTGGCACTTTGTTTGGGGGAAAACATGGGTGTCGAAGACGATCCAGATTTGTTTAGGTCTTCATTCGAGCGCTCCTATGCAAGTGGGAGTTTGAGGGTGAACTCCGTCCAGATGCATGGAGGTGTCTTGGCGGTTGCTTCGATTAAGAGGAGGTCGGCGTTGGGTCAACAATATAGGGGTGGTGGAGGAGCTTTAGCAGTGGGTGTGTTTGGTGTTTGGGTCGGAAAAGAAGAGGTTTTCCGACCATGGAAGTGGAGGTGGCAGTGGGTCTTGTTCGGCTGTGGTAGTGGGTCTTGATCGTCCATGGGTGTGTCCGGCTTCGGCCAAGGTAGCTTCGGTCAGTACTATTTTGTTCCTAGTTCTTTAGTTCTGTCACACACTTGCTATTATTTATGAAGTAATAATCACACCATTCGCAGATCTATAATTATTATTAAGTATCCCATAATTTCATCACATTCTATTCAAATTACTATGATTTGAATGTTTGTGGGTGATTTCAACATTTGTTGAAAAATTGTATTTAGGTTACTACATATTTTTAAATTTTTTTTTATGCAATTCCAAAGTCACGTCTGCCTAAATAAAAAACCTATTACAATTTTATTTTAATATGTCAAAGAATTGAAATTAGCTTGAGTTGTGGAATCATACTTCTAAACATGATTTTTATTAATCAAACATTGTGTATCAATAGAAGAAAATTATTAGGTAAATTGCGACAGCAGTCCTTATACTTTGGTTTTCGTGTTATTTTGCTCCCTATAATTTCAATTGGCTTTATTTTGACTCTGAATTTATGATTTTGTTTCAATTTGGTCTAATTGATTACAAGCCTTTAACATTTTATTATGAAAAATATGTATGGCTTCGTTTGGGAAGCCAAAAGCCAAGCATTTTTTGGCTATTTTAGCCACAAAAAACAAAATAGGATTTTTAGCCCAATAAGACAAAACATCATATTCAACCCATAATTATTACATTCTTTCTCTCACAAAAAAGCCAAAAAAGCCAAAAGCCCTTCCCAAACCAGGCTTTTTAGCCCCCAAGCTAAAATAGCCAAAAAAGCCAAAAAAACCAACCCACTTCCCAAACAAACCCTATATAAGTGGCATATGTCATATTTTTTAAAGTAGAATTATAAATTTATTAAACTCAATGGGATAAACTCAATTATTTTTCATCAAAAATACTAACGATATTGTCAATTGGACCAAAATGACACAAAATTTGAAATTAAGGGTCAAAATTGGGCCAATTGAAAGTGGAAGGACCAAAATGACACAAGGAGCAAAATATAAGAAACACTGGTGTAATTTATCAAAACTGCTAACCATTGACTTTCCTAAGATCTAAATCTCTAGGGGGAAGTCATGAGTTTAACTCTCCTTAGGGGGAGTTGAATTAAGGGGGCAAACACTTGGTGCTTTGCATAGAGTGGGGAGACTAACTCTCATAAATATTAGTCTAACAACTAATAACTGACTTTCACCGATAAAAAAAAAACTATTATAGGTGTTAGTCTTATTACTAACAACTAACTTTAGCCGATAAAATAAAATAAAAAATAAAGAAAAACTGTTAAACTTTAGTTAGTATGTCAGTATTCCCTCCAAGTGTTACCCCAGAAAATCCATAAACTATGAGCAAAAAAATTTGAAAAAGCTGCAAACTGGTCCAATCCAAATTCCGGACCAAATTGCATGGTTTGATTTGATTTTCTTAATGCACGGTTTGGTCTGAGTTCTTGAAAGAAGCGAACCATACTTAATGGTTTGATTGTAGTTTTATAGTTATGGAACTGTATGGAATTGAATCGGACTATTTAGCTATACGTATATATATATATTTTATTATTTACTATAAACACTCAAGTACCTGATTTGTATCTTATTTTTATACATAAATTGTCAATCATCTATTCTAGCAACTTGTTCTTGTATAGTAATAGAATTATCTAAACTATTATTATTAATAAAATAATGGCATATTGCTTGATATTTGAGCAGGTTGTGAGTAATATTTTGTTATCATGTTATAAACAAGGTTTCTAGAAACCATGGCTCCAAACCGAACCAAATCATGTTTTACTGGTTCTTTGGTCTGGTTCCAAATTTTTTATGGTTTTGGTTTGGTTCCAAATTTCTTGGAACCGTAGGTGGTGGTTTGGTTTTAGTCTACTCCTAAACCGAACCAAACTGAACCATGCTTACCCCTAATCTGGACACAATATCCATCGTATGTCTCTGAATTTCAAGAAATGGGTATGAGAGATTAATGAATTTCAGGAAAATGGTAGGATATAAAGTGGAGCACCACAGTGAATATGGACTATCAATTCCATCTCCAATGTTAAAATAGATCGTCAAAGTCATATTTTAGCATTGCTAAAGTATGAAAATACTAAGTAGTTGTTCGGGATGTGTTACAAAGTGCACTTTTTGACTCTTTGGTTAAAAAGTAGAGAAAAAAAAGATGTATGTTTGAGATAATTTTTTGACTTTTTATGAAAAGATGTGTAATAAAATATTGTAGTAAAATCAAAATGACCATTTTATCCTTTTGACTTTTAACTTTTTGACTTTTTGGGTACTTGAATTCAAAGGGCAAAATAATAATTTTGCCTTAGTGGCTTCCCTCACAAGCTACCCTTGAATAGTATAGACTTTTTAGTTTTTTAAATAACTTTAGTTTATCCCAAACAAGGCCTTAAATTTTAACAATTTTGCTCTAATGGTACACTAGTCATTTCTTAAATTTTGTACACAAAATAAATCAAAATGCTATTTATGGACCCGTTGTGTGTGTGTGTGTGTGTGTGAGAGAGAGAGAGAGAGAGAGAGAGAGAGAGAGAGAGGAGCTCTAGCCAAAATTTAGTATTTTGCCAAACCTTCCGCCACATTTGACACAAAGTTTGGCATTGTCATGTTTGGACAACCTATGTGGCATATTTTTACTTGTTTTTTTGGATGAAGTTATAATTTAGGGATAGCAACTACTATAACAATTGCATTGCAGTTACTCTTATAATCTTGAGCCAGTCCAAATATGAGATAGGATTCACAATCGAAAGGGATTGATAATCCAATGCTAATCCGTCTAACTAATATGTCCAAACAAATATGGTCTTAACTCATTTGTGTAAAAAAAGAAAAAAAAGAAAGAAAAAAGGAAACAATTGCAAAAAAGTGGTATAAACTCAAAATAATTATAAAGAGATGAAAGTATAAGACTTAGTTGATGCATAATTTGGTTGTACTTCTATGACATTGTAATTATTTTGTGTTGATGCTGCTTTTTTATAGTTCTCCCAAAGAAAATAATAATGCCTGATTGTTATCATGTATAGTACACCAACATCAATCTTACATAATGACTTTATCAAAAAAAAAATATTGATTGGCAACTTTTATTTTTTTATCAGGAAAAGAAAACTTATTA
The DNA here is from genome assembly GCF_055761805.1 of Camellia sinensis. NCBI lineage: Eukaryota > Viridiplantae > Streptophyta > Magnoliopsida > Ericales > Theaceae > Camellia > Camellia sinensis. Next base: position 41,174,214 of record NC_138975.1, on the reverse strand, counting down.
CTAAATAAAGCGATTACAATAAGGAAGCCTAGTGGAGATTGATTGCAACTTTGAGATGTTAAAGGGGTTTTTTGGGAATAGGTTATTTTATTAACTTTTTTATTTTTTTGCTAAAATAGTTGGGAAAAAAAAAATGGTACTTTTTGACTTTTTAGAAAAAAACATGATAATTAAATAATATAGAATTGTGAACTTACATTTGCCCCTATTGTGAAGTCTGATTGTTTTTTTGTTTTTTTTATTTTTAATTTTATGTTTTTTGTTGTGCAGGTGCGGCAGAGGTAGAGATCAAATCAGTAGTAGGGCAATTGCGTCTTTTCACAAGAAAGACTTTCCCAGGCATGCTTTCCTTAATTTTAGGAAAAAAATTCTAGCCTTTTGACTTTTTTTGCAACTATTTGACTTTTTGTATTAATCTAGATTATGCCAAACAACCCTTTAAAATGTTGATTGGCAACTTTGAGATGTTAAGAATAAAAAAAATATGAAAATAAAATGAACCCTAAAATGATCCTTTCATTACTCGAAGTAAACAATCTAAAACTCACTGTTAGTTTGAAAAAAGATTGATAGCTCGAATTAAGAGACTTGTATATTATAAGGTGACAATCTATTAAAATATCTAATACAACTCTCTCTCTCATATCTTTTTTAATTGTCAATCAATCATCTTATTTATATATTATTACGTCTAGGAACTGAGTTTAGAAAATAGACTTACATATTATTTTCCTTCATTTAATATCACTGTTAAAAATTCTGGAGTAACATATGTAAAATCATCTAAAGCACAACATTTTTAATATTGTGCTTTTATTGGCACTAACAATTCCCTTCCAAAATAAGAAATTATTAAATAATCCGAGATTGGTAATCTCGGCTAGTGAAAATTTTAACTCACATAGTGTGGGTCATCCCTTATCTCCTACTTACCCAACAAAGATTCACCACGTTTTACCCATAAGATTTCCTTTATGCTATTAATTTTGACTACCATACAAGTAAAACCACGTGATACTCTGGAAACACCCAATAATTACGTCAAACTAAAAGCCCTTTCTAGCTAGATTACCAATAGGAGCAATTTGAGCCTTTACACATAATCATCCGAACCAAAAAATAATAATTAAGAGACATTTCATCAACATGTGAAATGCAATAACATCAAAATAAAATGGTCAATTTTATGTGCACACCATGAAAGGAAGTTGTATGTTGGGGTTCTTGTGGATGTGGGTGGATAATCTTTTCTTAAGTACTTCACTCTTGGGTAGGTTCATGGGAAGCAGTCGAGGGAAGGACTCAACTACTTCTTTCCTAGTTGTTTGCTCTGGTTCCTCTGGATGTTGCTGCTGTTTGATTGATTTTTGGCTGCTAAATTTGGTAGGATGTATGGCTGATTCAAGCTTTTTCTGCTGTTTTTGCTATCCTTGGGGTGGTTCTAGGCTAGGGTTTGGTTGATGTTGTAATTTGAGATGGGCTTGAATGCTGGTTGTTTCTATGGTGTTGTATTGGTTGGTTCCTCACCAACTGTTGTGTTGTGCTTTCAAATGATTAAGTGTATCGGTGTCGATCTAGTTAGAATGGATTTACTTTGTTTTATTTTGATAATTTTTGCACTATTTTTATTATTATTTTTTAATTTTTTATTGATGCTGCCTTTGTATTATGTGCCTTTTTTTTTTTTCTTTTTCTTTTTTCTTTTTGCTGATCCAAAAAATAAAAAATACAGAAAATGAAAGCCTTCACATTTCTGTAACTTAAAATTAACGAACATTGCATATATGTTTTTATATATATATATATATGTATATAAATAGAAAGTTGAATAGGAAAAAATAATAACGTATATTAGTTATAATTCACTGCAATAGTATTTTTTGAATTTGAAACAACTTAAAATAAAACACCTAATAAGAAGAGGGCTGTGTATGTTTGACAGAGCAATTCGGCTTTGAGTTTTTAGGTCATAATTAGTTGTAGTGAATTGTTTATCATATTTGATGATACAAATTTAAACAGTGGTCTGGGGTGAGACTTGAGAAGAAAGAAAGATTTGAAGAGCAATTCCCCTGGCTGTACTATGGTCCTTGTGGAAACATAGGAATGAATGTGTGTTGAAGGCAATTGCTCCTAATCTGGCTGAGCTATGTGAATTGATCAAAATGAGAGTCACATTATGGATGAATTCAAGCACTAAGGAATCTCAATTCACAATTCACGACTTTATTTATAATTTGAGGCAGATTAGAGTTTGCTTAGGAGGAAGAGTGGTGTAGTTGCTGCAGCTAGATATGTAGGGTTGATGTTGGATGGGATGAGGGCCTTGGCTGCTGTGTCTTTTTATTTTTTTTATTTTTTTTTATTTTGTCCTTTCTGGGTTGTTTTGTTGGTTGGTGCCTCACCAACTTGGTGTTGTGCTAGCAAATGATAGGGTTTGGTTTTTGGTGCCAACCTAGTTGCAATCATTTTTAGTGATGTATGTCATTTGTATTGAATTTTGATTACAATCAATAAAGCTTCTCTTTTGTTGATAAAGGAAAAATATGTCTTCCTTTTAAAAGTAAAAAATTGTGGAAATTGTTAGGATTATAATTAGATTCTAGTGATTTGCTTCTATAATTACTGTCACACAAATTTAAATTTTGAAATGGTTGAATATACCTCCCATTTTGAAGTAAGTCAGATTATTAACAAAAGCAGATTGAGATAAACTAAAAGTAGTTAAATTTTGTTAGGAAAAATAGATTAGTTTACAATAAGGAAGCATGGTGGAGATTGATTGGCAACTTTGAGATGTTATATTAAGAATAAATAATATGAAATAAAATGAACCCTAAAATGATCCTTTCATTACTCAAAAAAGTAAGCAAACAAAAACTTTTTCATGTTCACTGAAAAAAGATTGGTAGCCCGAATTATTTCCTTCATTGGTAATGCCACTTAGGTCCAAAAATTAGACTTAGGGGTTGTTTGGGATGATCTAAATAAGTGCACTTTTTGACTTTTTATGAAATATGGGTTGGGTTTGGGTTTGGGTTGGGTTTGAAGTGATGTGTTAGAGAGGTGACGTGACTTAAATAAGATAATGTGACTTAAATAGAATAGTGACTTTTTGACTTTTTGTCTTTTTTCAATTATGCCAAACTTGGCCTTACTTTTCAAATTTAATAATGTGATGGTCTATTAGAATATCCAATACAACTCTCTCTCTCTTATGCTTTTTTAATTATCAACCAATCATCTTATTTTTATATTATTAAGTCTAGAAAGTGAGTTTAGAAAATAGACTTATATATTATTTTCCTTCATTTCATATCACTATTAAAAAATCTGGAGTAGCATATGTAAAATTATCTAAAGCACAACATTTTTAATTTTGTGCTTTTATTGGCACTAACAATTCCCTCCCAAAATAGAAAATTATTAAATAATTTGAGATTGGTGATCTCGGCTAGTGGAAATTTCAACTCACATAGTGTGGGTCATCCCTTATCATCTCCTACTTACCCAACAAAGATTTACCATGCTTTACCCATAAGATTTTCGTTATGCCATTAATTTTGACTTCCATACAAGTAATACCACATGATATTCTGGAAACACTCAATAATTGCGTGAAACGAAAAGCGCCTTCTAGCTAGATTACTAATAGGAACAATTTGAGCCTTCACACATAATCATAACCAAACCAAACCAAACCAACATAATCATCCAAACCAAAAAATAAAAACTAATAATAATTAAGAGACATTTCATCATGTGAAATGCAATAACATCAAAATAAAATTGTCAATTCTGTGAGCACACCATGAAAGGAAGTTGTATGTTGGGGTTCTTGTGGATGTGGGTGGGTAATCTTTTCATAAGTACTTCACTCTCGGTTAGGTTCATGGGAAGTAGTTGAGGGAAGGACTCAGCTACTTCTTCACTGGTCCTTTGCTCTGGGTTCCTTTGGATGTTGCTGCTGTTTGATTGATTTTTGGCTGCTAAATTTGATAGGATGTATGGCTGACTCAAGCTTTTTCTACTGTTTTTGCCGTCGTTGGGGGGTCTAATGCTAGGCTAGGGTTTGGTTGATGTTGTAATTTGAGATGAGCTTGAATGCTGGTTGTTTCTATGGTGTTGTATTGGTTGGTTCCTCACCAACTTTTGTGGTGTGTTTGCAAATGATTGAGTTAGTATATCAGTGGCAATGTAGTTTGGATGGATTTATTTTTTTTTATTTTGATAGTTTTTGCACTTTTTTTATTGGTGTTGCCCTTGTATTGTGTACACTTTTTTTCTTTTTGCTGATCCAAAAAATAAAATAAAATGAAAGCGTTCACATTTCTGTAACTTAAAATTAATGAACATTGCATATATATATATATATATATATAAATAGAAAGTGGAATGGGAAAAAATAATAATGTGTGTATATGAGTTATAATCCACTGCAATAGTATTTTTGGAATTTGAAACAACTTAAAATAAAATACCTAATAAGAAGAGGGCTTTGTATGTTTGATAGAGCAATTCAGCTCTGAGTTTTTAGGTTATAATTAGTTGTAGTGAATTGTTTATCATATTTGATGATACAAATTTAAACAGTGGTCAGGGGTGAGACTTAAGAAGGAAAGAAAGATTTGGAGAGCAATTCCCCTGGCTGTACTATGGTCCTTGTGGAAACATAGGAGTGAATGTGTGTTGAAGGCAATTGCTCCTAATCTGGCTGAGCTATGTGAATTGATCAAAATTAGAGTCGCATTATGGATGAAGTCAAGCACTAAGGAATCTCAATTCACAATTCACGACTTTATTTATAATTTGAGGCAGATTAGAGTTTGCTTAGGAGGAAGAGTGGTGTAGTTGCTGCAGCTAGATATGTAGGGTTGATGTTGGATGGGATGAGGGCCTTGGCTGCTGTGTCTTTTTATTTTTTTTTATTTTGTCCTTTCTGGGTTGCTTTGTTGGTTGGTGCCAACCTAGTTGCAATCATTTTTATTGATGTATGTCATTTGTATTGAATGTTGATTACAATCAATAAAGCTTCTTCTCTTTTGTTGATAAAGGGAAAAAAAATTAATTTTGAAATGGAATAATTGGAGTTTTATTGTTAGGATTATGATTTCTATAATTTCTGTCACACAAATTTAAATTTTGAATGATTGAACATACCTCCCATTTTGAATCAAGTTAGATTATTAACAAAAGCAGATCGAGATAAACTAAAAGTAGTTAAATTTTGTCAGGAAAAACAGATTAGTTCTACAATAAGGAAGCCTGGTGGAGATTGATTGGCAACTTTGAGATGTTTTATTAAGAATAAATAATATGAAATAAAATGAACCCTAAAATGATCCTTTCATTACTCAAAAAAGTTAGCAATCAAAAACTTTTTCATGTTCACTGAAAAATGATTGGTAGCCCGAATTGTTTCCTTCATTGGTAATGCCACTTAGGTCCAAAATTAGACATACTTTTCAAATTTAATAATGTGATAGTCTATTAGAATATTCAATGCAACCCTCTCTCTTATACTTTTTTAATTATTAATCAATCATCTTATTTATATATTATTAATCTTGTGCTTTTTTTGGCACTAACAATTCCCTTCCAAAATAAGAAATTATTAAATAATCCGAGATTGGTGATCTCCGTTAGTGAAAATTTCAACTCACATAGTGTGGATCATCCCTTATCTCCTACTTACCCAACAAAGATTCACCATGCTTTACCCATAAGATTTCCGTTATGCTATTAATTTTGACTACCATACAAGTAAATCCACGTGATAGTCTGGAAACACCCAATAATTATGTGAAACGAAAACCCCTTCTAGCTAGATTACCAATAGGAGCAATTTGAGCCTTTACACATAATCATCCAAACCAAAAAATAATAATTAAGAGACATTTCATCAACATGTGAAATGCAATAACATCAACATAAAATGGTCAATTTTGTTAGCACACCATGAAAGGAAGTTGTATGCTGGGGTTCTTGTGGATGTGGGTGGGTAATCTTTTCATAAGTACTTCACTCTTGGGTAGGTTTATGGTAAGCACTTGAGGGAAGGACTTAGCTACTTCTTTGCTAGTCATTTGCTTTGGGTTCCTCTGGATGTTGCTTCTGTTTGATTGATTTTTGGTTGCTAAATTTGGTAGGATGTATGGCTGATTCGAGCTTTTTCTGCTGTTTTTGCTTTTGTTGGTGGTTCTAGTGCTAGGCTAGGGTTTGGTTGATGGCCTGAATGCTAGTTGTTCTATGGTGTTGTATTGGTTGGTCCCTCACGAACTTTGGTGTTTTTCTTGCAAATGATTTAGTATAGTGGTGTCAATACTTTTCTCTTTTTTGATTGTTTTTGCACTTGCCTTTTTTATTGATGTTGCCTTTGTATCATGTACACTTTTTTCTTTTCGCTGATCCAAAAAATAAAAAATAAAAAAACACTAAAGCCCTCACGTTTCTTTAATTTAAAATTAATATATAAGTAGAAAGCTGAATGGAAAAAAAAATAATAATGTGTGTATATTAGTTATAATCATTGCAATAGTATTTTTTGAATTTGAAACAACTTAAAATAAAATACCTAATGAGAAGAGGGTTGTGTATGTTTGATAGAGCAATTTAGCTTTGAGTTTTTAGGTTATAAGTAGATTGCAGTAAATTGTTTACCATATGTAATGAATGCATATTTAAATTTTGAAATTGAAAAATATGTGTTCCTTTTAAAAGTCAGAAATTGTGGAATAATTAGAGTTTTATTTTTAGGATTATATTTAAATTAAAGTGAACTGCTTCTATAATTACTGTCACACAAATTTAAATTTTGAAATGATTGAGCATACCTTCCATTTTGAAATAAGTTAGATTATTAACAAAAGCAAATTAAATAAACTAAAAGTCGTTAAATTTTGTTAGGAAAAAAAAATTAGTTTATTTTGATTGCAATAGTTTTTGTAATTGAAATTGGGTGCTTTGGAAAGTGCTGTGGCTGCTACTTCAAACAGGAGGATTTTCTTATATGTGAGTTGTGTGCTTGGTTGAGTGTGGGGAGGATGGAGCTTAGCTTTGGATTTTTATGGGATCTGTTGCTGTTTGTTGGTTGCTTTCTCTTTTCTACTTCTATGGCAGGAGATTTGTGTTGGGCTGATTTGAAATCGTCATTCTTTGAGTCAGCTCTTGGATGCAGCAGAAGAAGGTACAGTTTGCTCAAATTTTGGCTTTTTGTTGTGTTTGCATAAGTATTTCTTTGTTAGCAGTAACACCAAATGAATGGTTTGATCATCGAAAAGAGACGTGGTGAGTCCCACAGATCCGAACAACACAACTCAATTGTGCTCTCAATCCCTTGAAAAATGTATTGCAATGTATAAAATGCTGAAGAATTAGTGTTTTAAAAATCTGACTTAAGTAAATATATAGGTGATAATCTTAATTAAATTATTCATGTGTACGTGTATGCATATAATTTTATTTAAAAAAATATTCCATAACGTACGTAATGCAAGAGAGTAATTTTTAAGTTAAATGAATTAAAAGGTTTAGGAAAATTTTGTTTACAGGCACTATTTAAAACAAAGGAATAATTTTGGTCAATAAATAAGCAAATTTTGTATTATGTTTCTATTTTGTTTCTTTGCCTTTAGGTAGTGTTTGGTTTACTGGAATGAAACCGAATGGAATTATAATTTTATCAAAATGTCCATTCTCATGTTTTATTGACTAAAAAATAATGACAAAATGTATTTCAAATGGAGCATTATTCACCATTAATGGTCATTCTATATTAGAACTTAAGGAATGATTATTCCATTCCATTCCAACTCGTTCTAGTGAACTAAATAGATAGGATTTCTATGACAATGTTACTCTATTTGTTTCTTCGTTCATTTTCAAAATTTTCTATATATTTTGCTCCATGGTTTGTGTCCTAGCAACTATTTTGTATCGGTGATTCACACTTGCATATCTATACTAAATTACTTTTCATTGCAGTGCTGTGCGACTGATAAATACCATGGGTAATACGTTACCTATCCCAGATAGCTTGATTAACCAGGGTTGGCTTTGCATATCGAAGCAATCACAATATATTATTAGTCTAGACAGTCATCTTGATGTTTTAAGGAATTCATTGGAACATTTAAAACGATGCTGTAATGATGTGAAAAGAAAAATTGATGTAGTTGAAGGGAAGCAAGTTGAAGGACAGCAGATGAAATGATTAGATGAGGTAGAGTGGTAGCTTTCAAGGGTGGAAGAAATTGAGAAAGAAGCTACTGAATTGATAAGCGGGAAGTGAAGCATTTAAGAGAAAATGTTGTGGATGTTTTCCAAAACTTAGCAAGTCTTCGTACAAATTGGGGCGAGAAGTGGTGAAAAACCAAGAACTTGTAAATGATTTGATAGATGAAGGACATTTTGAGGTGGTGACAGAGATATTACCTTCACTTGCAGCTGTTGAAAGACTAATGGAGATAACTGTGGGCATAGATCAGAAGGTTGATGAAGTATGGAGCTATCTTTAAATGGATAATGTGGGGATTATTGGTTTGCATGGATTAGGTGGTGTTGGAGAGACTACTCTTTTAAAGCAAATCAATAATAAGTTTATCAACAACGGTCATGCTTTTGACATTGTGATTTGGGTTGTAGTGTCCAAAGATCTAGATATGGATCAAGTTCAGGTAAGTATTGCGGAAAAAGTTGGGATTGATATGGAAGCATGGAAGAATAAGAGCGAAGATGAAAAAGTTCAACAAATATTTAAGAAGTCGAGTCAAAAAAGGTTTGTCATATTGTTACATGATTTATGGGTACGGGTTGAACTATCAATTGCCAAACATTCACAATAAGTCAAAGGTAATAATTACAAGTCGTTCAAAGGATTTATGTGGTCGCATGGACGTTGATGTGCAAATTGAAGTGGATTGTTTGTCACAGTTTGAAGCTTGGGATTTGTTTCAATTGAAGCTTCGAACAAACGTTCTTGTAAATGATGCAAAAATATTAGAGTGATTGTTTGTCAGAGTCTGAAGCTTGGGATTTGTTTCAATTGAAGCTTCGAACAAATGTTCTTGTAAACAATGCAAAAATATTGGAGTGATTGTTTGTCAGAGTCTGAAGCTTGGGATTTGTTTCAATTGAAGCTTCGAACAAACGTTCTTGTAAATGATGCAAAAATATTGGAGTGGTTGTTTGTCACAGTTTGAAGCTTGGGATTTGTTTCAATTGAAGCTTCGAACAAACGTTCTTGTAAACAATGCAAAAATATTGGAGTTGGCCAAAAGAATTGTAGAAAGATGTTGGGGTTTACCACTTGCTCTGATTACCATAGCCCAAGCAATGGCCAGCAAGAAGAGCCCAAAAGAATGGAGTTATGTCATGGGGTTGTTGGATAATTCACTTGCTGAATTTCCAGGTATAGAGAATGATGTGTTTATGATATTGAAGTTTAGTTTTGATAGTTTACCAGATGACACAGTGAAAGAATGTTTTTTATATTGTTCGTTGTTCTCGGAACAACATACAATAAACAAAAGAGATCTAGTATATGTTTGGATTGGCGAGGAACTTGTAAACAAATCTGGTGATTTTGATTCAATAATGAAGTATAGGTATTTCGTTATCAGCATTCTTTGAGATGCAGGTTTCTTAGAAGAGATTTCTAGTAGATGTGTGAAAATGCATGGCTTAATACATGAAATGGTGTTGTGGATTACTTCTGAAAAGGAGAGGATAAACAAATGTTTGGTCAAAGCAAGAGCCCAATTGATTGAAGCCCCTAAAGTTACAGAGTGGAAGGGGGTGAAGAGGATGTCATTGATGGAAAACATCATTGAAGAATTTGCACGAATACCTGAATCCTTTAATCTTTTGACTTTGATATTACGAGATGCTAATTTGCAAAGGATAACAAGTGGCTTCTTTCAATCAACCTTTTGATCTATGCCTACAATTATCTCCATAGGTCTTTCATCAGCTGCAGGTGAAGGTAATTTCTCAACCAACACCTCAAAATGTCCTTCATCTATCAAGTCAGTTACGAGTTCTTGGTTAACGTTGTGGATGTTTTCCAAAACTTAGCAAGTCTGCATACAAATTGGGGCGAGAAGTGATTCCAAAACTTAGCAAGTCTGCATACAAATTGGGGTGAGAAGTGATGAAAAACCAAGAACTCGTAAATGACTTGATAGATGAAGGACATTTTGAGGTGGTGGTTGAGAAATTACCTTCACCTGCAGCTGATGAAAGACCTATGGAGATAACTATGGGCATAGATCAAAAGGTTGATTGAAAGAAGCCACTTGTTATCCTTTGTAAATCAGCATCTCACAATATCAAAGTCAAAAGATTAGAGGATTCGGGCATTGGGCTCCTCTTGTTATCCATCAATGGCATCCTTTTCACTTCCTTCCATTCTGTAACTCTAAGGGCTTTAGTCAATTGGGCTCTTGCTTCGACCAAACATTTGTTTATCCTCTCCTTTTCAGAAGTAATCCACAACGCCATTTCACGTATTAAGCCATGCATTTTCACGTGTCTACCAGAAATCTCTTCTAAGAAACCTGCATCTCGAAGAATGCTGATAACGAAATACCTATGCTTAATTATTGAATCAAAATCATCAGATTTGTTTACAAGTTCCTCACCAACCCAAAAATATACCATATCTCTTTTGTTAATTGTATGTTGTTCTGAGAACAACGAACAATATAGAAAACATTCTTTCACTGTGTCATCTGGTAAATTATCAAAACTAAACTTCAATATCATAAACACATCATTCTCTATATCTGGAAATTCAATAGGTGAATTATCCAATAACCTCATTCTTCTGGGCTCTTCTTGCTGGCCATTGCTCGGGCTATAGTAATCAGAGCAAGTGGTAAACCCCAACATCTTTCTACAATTCTTTTAGCCAACCCCAATATTTTTGCATCGTTTAAGCTTCAATTGAAACAAATCCCAAGCTTCAGACTGTGACAAACAATCAACTTCAATTTGCACATCAGCTTCCATGCAACCACATACATGTTTGACAAAGGAATACCTATCCTTGATAGTTCAACCTGTACCCATAAATCATCTTTGACAAACCTTTTTTGACTCAGTTTCTTAAATATTTGTTGAACTTTTTCATCTTCGCTCTTATTCTTCCATTCTTCCATATCAATCCCAACTTTTTCCGCAATGCTTACCTGAACTTGATACATATCTAGATCTTTGGACACTACAAACCCAAATCACAATGTCAAAACCATGACCATTGTTGATAAACTTATTATTGATTTGCTTTAAAAGAGTGGTCTTTCCAACACCACCTAATTTGTGCAAACCAATAATCCCCACATTATCCATTTACAGACAGCTCCATACTTCATCAACCTTCTGATCTATGCCCACAGTTATCTCCATTAGTTTTTCAACAGCTGCAAGTGAAGGTAATATCTCAGCCACCATCTCAAAATGTCCTTAATTTATCAAATCATTTACAAATTCTTGGTTTTTCACTTCTCGCCCCAATTTGTATGCAGATTTGCTAAGTTTTGGAAAACATCCACAACATTTTCTCTTAAATGCTTCACTTCCTGCGCTTATCAATTCAGTAGCTTCTTTCTCAACTTCTTCCACCCTTGAAAGCTACCATTCTACCTCATCTAATCGTTTTATCTGTTGTCCTTCAACTTGCTTCCCTTAAATTACATCAATTTTTCTTTTCACATCATTACAGCATCGTTTTAAATGTTCCAATGAATTCCTTAAAGTATCAAGATTACTGTCTAGACTAATAATATATTGTGATTGTTTTGATATGCAAAGCCAACCCTGGTTAATCGAGTTGTCTGGGATAGGTAACGTATTACCCATGGTATTTATCAGTGTCACAGCACTGCAATGAAAAGTAATTTAGTATAAATATGCAAGTGTGAATCACCGATACAAAAAGTTGTTAGGATGCAAACAATGGAACAAAATATATAGAAAATTTTGAAAATGAATGAAGAAACAAATAGAGTAACATTGTTATAGAAATCCTATCTATTTGGATCACTGGAACGAGTTGGAACGGAATGGAATAATCATTCCTTAAGTTCTAATATAGAATGACCATTAATGATGAATAAAGACTCCATTTGCAATACATTTTGTCATTATTGTTTTAGTCAATCAAACATGAGAATGAACATTTTGATAAAATGATCATTTCATTCGGTTTCATTCCAGTAAACCAAACACTACCTAAAGGCAAAGAAACATAATACAAAAATTTTCCTATTTATTGACCAAAACTACTCCTTTGTTTTAAATAGTGCCTCTAAACAAAATTTTCCTAGACCTTTTAATTCATTTAACTTAAAAATTATTCTCTTGCATTACGTACGTTATAAAATATTTTTTTATATGTATGTATACATACAATAAATAATTTAATTAAGATTATCATATATATTTATTTAAGTCAGATTTTTATAGCACTAATTCTTCAGCATTTTATATATTGCAATATATTTTTTAAGGGATTGGCTTCTCTCGAATAGAGAGCACAATTGGGTTGTGTTGTTTGGATCTGTGGGACTCACCATTCTCTTTTTGATGACCAAAACTGTTCAACAAAAAGCCACCATTTGAGCAAACCAGGTACCTTACTCTGCTGAATCCAAGAGCTAACTCAAAGAGTGATGATTTCAAATCAGCCCAACACAAATCTCCTGTCATAGAAGTAGGAAAGAGAAAGCAACCAACAAGCAGCAAGAGATTCCATAAAAATCCAGAGCTAAGCTCCATCCCCCACACACTCAACCCAGCACGCAGCTCAAATATATAGGAAAATCCTCTTCTATTTGAAGTAGCAGCCCCAACACTTTCCAACGCACCCAATTTCAATTAAAAAACCATGGCAATCAAAAAATAAACTAATTTGTTTTTCCGAACAAAATTTAACTACTTTTAGTTTATCTTGATTGCTTTTGTTAATAATGTAACTTATTTCAAAATGGAAGATATGCTCCACCATTTCAAAATTTAAATTTGTGATAGTAATTATAATTCACTTGAATCTAATTATAATTCTAAAAATAAAACTCTAATTATTCCACAGTTTGACTTTAAAAAGGAACACATTTTTCAATTTAAATTTCTATTAAATATGGTAAACAATTACTGCAATCTAATTATAACCTAAAAACTCAAAGCTGAACTGCTCTATCAAACATACACAACCCTCTTCTAATTAAGTATTTTATTTTAAGTTGTTTCAAATTCAAAAAATACTATTGCAATGGATTATACTACAAGAAATTGCAGTTTTAGCGACTACTTTTGGTGACACTATCAAAATTGCATAGTTAAAACATCCTTCCCGTGACACAAAAATCATTTTCATCGCTAAAAAGGTTTAACATTAGCGATGTGATCAACAAGTCGTTGCTAAAAAGTCAAATATTAGGCATCTAAAAAAAATTAGCATTCCAACATGAGGAAAGTTTTAGCGATGATCAATGAGTTTCAACGGCGAAACAGTCCCTTGCTATTAGTATAAGGGTTACGGCGACCTAGATGGCACATTGGCAAAGGTTTAAGTCTTTAGCGACAAACGTGCGTTGGGTCGTTGTAGGTTTCTATCTATACAATATATATACAATATAAAGCATCAATGAGAAGTGAACAGTGTTTTCAGACCTTGGGTGAGTGTTCTCATCATGATAAAGTCTTATTTGCCCTTCTTAGTCCTTTTGTGTTAGGACTTTGGTGGGGTTAATAATGGTAAATCACTAAAAGAAGAAATGGTTGCTATTCTACCACCTGTTTCTTTTCCTTATCTTTCTATTTTCCTCTTCTCTTTCCTCTCCTCTCCCCCTTAATCGAACTGCTTTGTTTGCTTAAATAAATTAAAAAAAACTCTTCTTCTCTCTCTTCCCTGCTGATATATGGCTTCACCGTGGGTTCACCGCCATTAACTTCGACATTGGATATTGCTCAATGAGTTCAACAGGTTAACCGAAAATTTGGAATTTCAAGTTATATTGATTTTGTTCAGTTTGCATTCATAGGGTTTTCTATAGAATTTTGTTGATTTATGTCTGATTTTGTTTTTCCATTTCTTTTATTTTTTCTCTGTTTTCAGATCAGATTGATCGTACCTTAGATTCGTTAAGATGGATTTTTGCCTCTGTACACGTTGTTGATGATTTTGTTAGGGTTGTTGTTCTTCTCTTATGTTTGGTTTTTTGCCCTTTTTCAATTGGTTGATTAAATTTATTCACACGTTGTTTTTGGTTCTTTGGGTAACATTAATAATTTATTATGATTTTGTTTTCTATTTAATGATAGAAAACTAGGGTTTTGATTTGGGGATTTTCATTGAAAAATTAGGAATTTTATTGAGGAGCTAAAAAATTAGGATACTATTTTAGGTTGTGAAATTGTTTTTCATTTTTTTTTTTTTTTTAAATTTCTTAAATGTGAGTTGGGAAGACTATGAATTTGAATTGGAAAAATTGGAACCTTATTGTCAACATAATAGTCTCTCTATTTCGATCCATCTATATCATCACGTCTCATCGTGAAGTAATTATTAGGAATTGTTTTTGTTCTTTACCCATAATAATTCTTGTTTTTTTGTTTCTCCATTAGATATTTTTTATTCTTTTCTTTCTTTCTCTGATGTTTTGTAGTTTTTTATTCTGAAGTATGAGCTTATCATAGTTTTTATGGTTTCAATTAATTTTGTTTTAAAAGAAAACTTATGAGTTTTGGGTTCTATTATTCTATTAGGCCTAATGGTTTGGTATTGAAAGGGGTTTTGAAATCTCATGATTTAATTCTCATATTGGTTTTTATAGGGTTTAATTCATTGTTTTGGTTGATCATGTTTGTTATTTTTCGTATTTCGTATTATATTTTTTATTATTCCACTACTTTACTGGTTTATTATTTATTTCATAGGGATGTTTTGAAATTAATTTCTATAAAAAGCTTGTTATTATTCATGTGTGTATTTTCCTTTTTTATTATTTGTTGTAATGATGTCAATAGTGCAGTGTAATAATGCCTTTGTTTAATGCATTAAACAATCTATATCATCACATCTCATCGTGAAGTAATTATCAGGAATTGTTTTTTTGTTCTTTACCCGTAATAATTCTTGCTTTTTTGTTTCTCCATCAGATATTTTTTATTCTTTTCTTTCTTTCTCCGATGTTTTGGAGTTATATTCTGCAGTATGAGTTTATCATAGTTTTTATGGTTTCAATTAACTTTGTTTTAAAAGAAAACTTATGAGTTTTGGGTTCTCTTCTTCTATTAGGCCTAATGGTTTGTTATTGAAAGGGGTTTTGATTTATGATGATTTAATTCTCATATTGGTTTTTATAGGGTTTAATTCATCGTTTCGATTGATCATGTTTGTTATTTTTTGTATTTTGTATTATATTTTTTATTATTCCACTGCTTTACTGGTTTATTTATTTCATAGTGATGTTTTTGAATTAATTTCTATAAAAAGCTTATTATCATTCATGTGTGCATTTTCCTTTTTTATTATTTGTTGTAATGATGTCAATAGTGCAGTGTAATAAACGATTATTTTCCATCTCTATCTCTTCTTCCTTAGTTTTTTGGTAGGTTTTTTTGTTTTCATTGCTTATCTTCTCCATGTTTTCTTCTGTTTTGTGTTTTCCAGCAAATGGCACAACTTGATTCGGGATTTTTTTTTCCTTCTATGAATTAACGATTTCTCTTCTTCTCTTTTCTTTTGGCTTTTCTTTAATTTCATTGCTTATTTTCTCTTCTGTGTTTTCCATTGGAGCTAGAATCAATGAAGTTGATATCCTCTTCTACAGATGTTGGCTTTATGGGTTTGTTTGTTTGTTTTTTTTTTTTTTTTTTCAATTTTTTTCAATTTTTACGATTACTCTGAATACTCTGTTTCTTTTCACTTATATTTTCTTCTCCTTTTTCATTTTATTTGATTGCTTACCTTGTCTATCTTTTTTCCTTGTTTGATTTAAGTGGATCAGCCGGACTTGGGAACTTTATAGTTAATCTTTCTTCTACAGGTGTTGATTTTCTCCGTTTGGAATTGAAACTTTATCTCGTAAGGATTGAATACTAAGCAGTTTATCTTCTACAAGGGGTCTATCGAGGTTCGCTATGTGTGTTTTATAGTACACTTTTTTGGTTTATATTTTTTTCTCATGATTTATTTTGTTGGTTTATATTTTTTTGCTAATGAATTGTTGTGTTACTATTGTGCTTGATGTATTTACTTTTCTTTTTCTTTTTTCACTTTTGAAGGGTTGTGTGGTTATTGTGTTTGGTCTTCTGCGTTTTCCTCATGGATTCGATTTCTTTCTGTTCAGGTAAGAAATGTTTTAGTTTTTGTGTGGAGATATGTTTTGGATTAGGTTGCTATCCCCAGGAGCATGGTAAGTCATGGATTTTTGGTGTGTTAAGAATAACATATTCTGAAAATTAAATTTAATTACTTATTGACTGACCAGACTTTTTATTATTGTTTATTATTGTGGTGACTTTGCTTGGTGCAGTGTCTAGGTGATGATGAATAAACAGACACGGAGGTTATCTAAGATTCTAGGTGAAGTTCGAGTGGAAATAGGTCCATATTTTCTGGATTCACCTCCTGTTCTGGACAAGAACAACTGATAATTGCCGAAGCTTAATGAAAGC
The DNA here is from genome assembly GCF_055761805.1 of Camellia sinensis. Lineage (NCBI taxonomy): Eukaryota > Viridiplantae > Streptophyta > Magnoliopsida > Ericales > Theaceae > Camellia > Camellia sinensis. The sequence continues at coordinate 41,157,534 of NC_138975.1, read as the reverse complement.
ACAACAGATTATATTCGTACTGGTTTAACTGTAAGTTAAAGACTATTTGATTGTAATGATTATTTACCTCTGTTATGCAGCATTTGACTGCTTTTTTCTGCTCAAACTTTGGTTTGGTTATATGATTTGTGCATTTGAATGTCATGATTACCCTTTTGTTTTCATTTTTCTTATCTATCGAGTGCATTTCTAATTATGTTGAAAATCATATGTTCTGTTTTGTGTCTACATGTTGAGAGGTGGAATGTGATGATTTATTTGTATTTTTTTTCAATTGATTATTGAAATCAATTTTTGTTGTTATCCATATCAAATCAGGTTAGTTTTACAATTTTTTTATAGCCAGTTCAAATATAAAAAAATGATGTACAATCACTTTCTTGATCTCTTATTTTTATTTTATTTTTTCTTTTACAAAATGTCTTAAATTATTCTAACCATCACAACTAATCCCACTGTAACAATCCATCTGGATATTGTTACAGTCCTGTGATGCACAAGATTTGACAGGCAAATGCTGAGACTGCACTTGTGTCATGTGCTACACTTGTTCTTTGAGTTGTGCAGTAGATTGTAGCTCAGGCTCTGACTAAGGTTCTAATTTTGCTCTTGTGTTTAAGATCTCTTCAGATTGCCTATGTGATTTTGCAATAGTTTACACCCGAGGTAAATTCTCTAATTATGTATCTTCCTCTTTTATTGCTTGGAACTGTTATTCATGTATATGGCATGATTAGTGCTGAAACTGATTGTTGAGCCACTAGTATATGATTAGAATTTGGTTGATTTTGATTGGTAGTTATGCTAGAATTCCTCAAAAAGGATCTTGATTGATGATATGCTGAGAAGAAAGTAGTAGGGAAATCTCTCATTAGAGTACTTTAATAGTCAATTTAGTTGCATGGTTGGCTTTGGAATGTGCTCCAATGCTATTGTTATACTGATTCAAGATTTTAATACTATCATGAACAAGTAATTTTGGAATGGTGTTTGCTTCTAATCCCACTGTCACGATGATTATACATCATGAACAATTCATGAAAACAACAGACTACATGTTAGAGGTATTTGCAAAACCACTTAGAATTAAAACTCATGACTTCTTTATGTTTTGTGTTTCAGATTGTCGTTAAGTAACACATTATATTGAAATGGTTTGGTTGTTCAAAGAAGGAAAAGAAGTTACTAGAAGAAGCATCTCTTGCCTCATTAACCTTAGAAATGCTAATTGCCATGGTGATTCGACAGTTGCAGCAACATCTGTAGGTTACACTAAAGGCCATTGTAATAAACACATTGTTTTAATTGTGAATTGACTTGATTTTATTTTTATTACTTGGTGTCTCTTGTAAGTATTATTGTGTTTACACTTAAATTTTGAATTGTAAGAACACATGTGATCTGTTGTTGTTACTTATATAATTAGAGTTTTTTTTAATGTCAATGCATTGATGTGTGTATGTAATTTATTACTATTGAACAATACATATTTCTTATTGAAAAGTAATTTGTTATTTGTGATGGTAATTTTTGTCATCCCAAATAACAAATTTTTTTTTTAAGAACAATTAGACGTTTTGCCGACGAATCCTATTTGTTGTCAAAAGCCTACTTTTGTCAACTAATATTGAGTCACCAAAAGTATTATTTTTGTCGATGCAAATTCGGGTCAATAAAAGTGTCACACAATCATTTTATTTGAGCCAGTTTTGCCAATGCAATGGTAAATTGGCGACAATAAATGAAGGCTTTTACTGACTAAATGTTTTTTGCTGATGCAATGATATATTTGTCGGTAAAAGTCTTTCCCGACACACTTTTGCCAACGGCTTGCTAGCACAGCTTTATGTGTTGACAAAACTCTTTGCCAATGATTTTTACCTTTTGCCGACAAATTTCCTTGCATAGGCAAAATTGCTTTTTGTTAATATACACATTAATTTTTTTTCCCATTCAACTTTACATTAATTTTAAATTAAAGAGATGTGAGGACTTTCATTTTTTTTTAGATCAGCAAAAGGAAAAAAGTGTACATGATACAAACACAATAAAAAAGACAAGTGCAAAAACTATCAAAATAAAGAAAAGTAAATCCATCTTAACTAAATTGGCACCGATATACTAATCATTTGCAAGCAAAACACCAAAGTTGGTGAGGGATCAACCAATATAACACCATAGAAACAACCAGCATTCAAGCTCATCTCAAATTACATCAACCAAAGTCTAGCCCTAGCACTAGAACCCACACACCCCGACCAACCCCACCCCCCCAAAAAAAAATAGAGAAGCAAGAACAGCAAAAATAGCTTGGTCCAGCCATACATCCAACCAAATTTAGCAGCCAAAAATCAATCAAACAGCCGCAACATATCTAGAGGAACCCAGGACTAGCAAAAAAGTAGCAGAGTCCTCCTCTCAACTGCTTCCCATGAACCCACCCAAGAGTGAAGTAGTTATGATAAGATTACCCACCCATATCCACAAGGACCCCAACATGCAACTGCCTTTCATGGTGTGCTCACAAAATTGACCATTTTATTTTGATGTTATTGCATTTCACATGATCAAATGTCTCTTAATTATTAATTTATTTTTTTATTTTTTTATTTTTTGGTTTGGATGATTTTGTGTAAAACCTCAAATTGTTCCTATTGGTAATCTAGCTAGAAAGGACTTTTCGTTTCAAGTATTATGTAGTATTACTTGTATGATAGTCAAAATTAATGGCGTAACGAAAATCTTATGGGTAAAGCATGGTAAATCTTTGTTGGGTAAGTAGGAGGTAAGGGATGACCAACACTATGTGAGTTGAAATTTTTACTAGCCGAGATCACCAATCTCGGATTAGTTAATACTTTCTTATTTTGGAAGGGAATTGTTAGTGCCAATTGATAAAAGGCCAAGATTAAAAATGTTGTGCATTAGATAATTTTACATATATTAGTCTAGATTTTTTAACAGTGATATTAAATGAAGGAAAATAATATCTAGGTCTATTTTCTAAACTCACTTTCAAGACTTAATAATAAATAAATAAGATGATTGGTTGATAATTAAAAAAGTATAAGAGAGAGAGTTGCATTGGATATTCTAATAAATTATCACATTACTAAATTTGAAAAGTCAGTCTAATTTTTACACCTAAGTGGCATTACCGATGAAGGAAATAATTCGGGCTACCGATCTTTTTTAAATGAACATATAAAATTTTTTGGTTGCTTACTTTTTTGAGTAATGAAAGGATCATTTTAGGGTTCATTTTATTCATATTATTTGTTCTTAACATAACATCTCAAAGTTGCCAATCAATCTCCACTAGGATTCCTTATTGTAAAACTAATATGTTTTTCCTAACAAAATTTAACTACTTTTAGTTTATCTCGGTATAATCTAAGTTATTTCAAAATGGGAGGTATGTTCAACTATTTCAAAATTTAAATTTGTATGACAATAATTATAAAAGCAATTCACTAGAAAATCTAACAATAAAACTCTAATTATTCCACAATTTATGACTTTTAAAAGAAAGACATATTTTCCCATTTCAAAATTATTATTTTTTTTAATTAGCAAAACAGAAGAAGCTTTATTGATTGTAATCAAAGTTCAATACAAATGACATACATCAAAAAAACGATTACAACTAGGTTGACACTGAAAAGCAGACTCTATCATTTGCTAGCACAACACCAAGTTGGTGAGGTACCAACCAACAAAGCAACTCAGAAAGGACAAAGCAAACAAAGACACATCAGCCGAGGCCCTCATCCCATCCAACATTAACCCTGCATATCTAGTTGCAACAACTACACCACTTTTACTCCTAAGCAAACTCTAATCCGCCTCAATTACAAATAAAGTCATGAATTGTGAATTGAGATTCCTTAGTGTTTGCCTTCATCCATAATGCAACTCTAATTTTGATCAATTCACATAGCTTAGCCATATTAGGAGCAATTGTTTTCAACACACATTCATTCCTATGTTTCCACAAGGACCATGGTACAAGGAGTGGAATTGCTCTCCAAATCTTTCTTTCCTTCTTCTTACGTCTCACCCCAACCCACCATTCAAATTTATCATCAAATATGATAAACAATTCACTACAGCTAATAATAACCTACAAACTCAAAGCTGAATTGCTCTATCAAACATAAACAACCCTCTTCTTATTAGGTATTTTATTTTAAGTTGTTTCAAATTCAAAAATACTATTGCAGTGGATTATAACTAATATACACAGATTATTATTTTTTCCCATTCAACTTTCTATTTATATATATGCAAAGTTTGTTAATTTTAAGTTAAAGAAATGTGAGGGTTTTCATTTTATTTTATTTTTTAATTTTTTGGATCAGCAAAAAGAAAAAAATTGTACATAATACAAAGGCAACATCAATTAAAAAAAAAAAAAAAAAAAGTGCAAAAACTATCAAAATAAAACAAAGTAAATCCGTCCTAACTTGATTGGCACTGATGTACTAACTAAATCATTTGCAAGCACAACACAAAAGTTGGTGAGGGACCAACCAATACAACACCATAGAAACAACCAACATTCAAGCTCATCTCAAATTACAACATCAGCCAAACCCTAGCCTAGCACTAGACCCCCCAAGGATAGCAAAAACAGAAGAAAAAGCTTGAATCAGCCATACATCCAACCAAATTTAGCAGCCAAAAATCAATCAAACAGCAGCAAGATCTAGAGGAACCCAGAGCAAAGGACTAGCAAAGAAGTAGCAGAGTCCTCCTCTCAACTGCTTCCCATGAACCCACCCAAGAGTGAAGTAATTAAGATAAGATTACCCACCCATATCCACAAGGACCCCAACATGCAACCGCCTTTCATGGTGTGCTCACAAAATTGACCATTTTATTTTGATGTTATTGCATTTCACATGTTGATGAAATGTCTCTTAATTATTAATTTATTTTTTTATTTTTTGGTTTGGATGATTTTGTGTAAAAGCTCAAATTGTTCCTATTGGTAATCTAGCTAGAAAGGACTTTTCGTTTCACGTAATTATTGGGTGTTTCCAGAGTATCAAGTGAACTTGTATGGTAGTCCAAATTAATGGCATAACAGAAATCTTATGGATAAAGCATGGTGAATCTTTGTTGGGTAAGTAGGAGATAAGGGATGATCCACACTATGTGAGTTGAAATTTCCACTAGCCGAGATCACCACTCTTAGATTATTTAATAATTTTCTATTTTAGAAGGGAATTGTTAGTGTCAATAAAAGCATAACATTAAAAATGTTGTGCTTTAGATAATTTTACATATACTACTCCAGATTTTTTAACAGTGATATTAAACGAAGGAAAATCATATATAAGTCTATTTTTTAAATCCATTTTATATTCCTAATTATGTGAAAATAAGATGATTGGTTGGCAATTAAAAAAAAATGAGAGAGAGTTGCATTAGATATTCTAATAGATTGTCACCATATTAGATTTAAAAATTAACTCTAATTTTTGGACCTAAGTAGCATTACCCAAACAAACTAAGCCTAGCTTAGTTGGCCATCATAACTCTTCTAAGGGTTTAGTTCTCCGGGACAAGTCATAGGTTCAACTCTCTCTAAGGGGAAGTTGAATTAGGAGGCAAGTACTTGGTGTTTTGCAAAGGTGATAAGACTAATTCTCATAGGTGTTATGCTAACAATTAATAACTGACTTTCATGAATATTAAAATAAATAAAGTACCATTACCCATGACGGAAATCATTCGGGCTACCAATCTTTTTTTAAATTAACAGTGAACATGTAAAAGTTTTAGGTTGTTTAGTTTGAGTAATGAAGGGATCATTTTAGGGTTCATCTCATTTTCATATTATTTTTAGTCTTAACATCTCAAAGTTGCCAATCAATACTTTAAAGGTTTGTTTGGCATGATCTAAATTAACACAAAAAGTTGAAAAGTTACAACAACAAAAAAAGGCCAAAAAGTTAGAATTTTTTCCTAAAATTAAGGGAAGAGTTCATGGTTCGGTTGCAGCCGGAAAATCTTTAATATGCCATTCGTCCGCCGAATTGACAGATTGGATGGAAAGCTCTTTCTTGCGAAAAGACGAAGTTACCCTGCTACTAATTTGATCTCTGCTTCTGCCGCACCTGCATAACAGAAAACATAAATTTAAAAAAAAAAAAAAAATGTTGAGACTTCATAATAGGGGCAAATATAGTTAATTTTAAAATTTTATATTATTTAATATCACGTTTTTTCTTTAAAAAAAATCAAAAAGTGCCATTTTTTTCTCAAAAAAATTTAAAAAATTATTAAAATAACTTATTCCCAAACAACCCTTTAACATCTCAAAGTTGCCAATCAATCTCCACTAGGCTTCCTTATTGGGATCATTTTATTTAGTAATAAATTTCTTTTCTTGATAAAAAAACAATAGTTGCCAATCAATATATACATATATATATATATATATTTTGTGGTAACTTCTAGGATTGATTTTGGTGTAATCATGAGTTATTTGGCCCACTTATTTATTTATTTTTGAATTAGAAATTTTATTTTTAAATATTTTTTTATAACAAAAATAGGAAATATGAGCATCCACCTTAATTAGCAGTTGTTTAAAATGTTATGTTTTTTCTTAATGTTTCTTTCCTTCAAATAAAATAAATATATCCATATTAATTTTTCCCCTATTTTTGAGGTCCTTTTATTCAAGAAGAATCTAAACAATTGAAAAAAAAAAAGAATAGAAATAAAAGACAAAAAATAAAATAAAATAAAATAAATCTTACTTGAATTTTTCTCAATAACAAAAAATAACTTTTTTAAAAATTTATCAGACGCACCAATTTTTTTCTCCAAAAAGTTCATTCTAAAAATAAAAATAAAAAACAAAAAAAATACTAAAACTGCATTCAACAAACTATTCATGCAATACAAGTTTGTACAAAAATATTAAATTAGGAATTTCTACGATGACGCTTAAAAAAATCAAATATGAACACTAGATAATATATATATATATATATATAAAGTAAAAAATTGAATACTTTATTATATACCTGCATTCACTATTCTTATATTGCAATTCATACAACCTTTACACCAAAACAAAAAAATAATAAATAATAAAAGTCAAAACAAATAAATAATAAGAAGTTTAAAAATTGAACGCTTAATTATATACTTCCATTCACTACTCACAGATTAATTTTTTAGCAACTTTGCGCATCAAGATTGTTAAAAAAAAAAAAAGGTGAAACACAATTCATTATGTGGTGAGAGATTGAAAGTTATACTAAGAGGAATCCTAAAATAGAAGAAGATGATGATAATTTCAATAATAATCACCTTTCACAGTTTTTCTCTCCATAGTTTTTTTTTTTTTTTTTTCTCGTCATGATTTGTTCGTACCGTGTAGGTATGAAGTGAGAGATGATAGTAAATAGCTTATGGAGGAATTGTAATGATGTTTTAGGGATACAATGCATGTATCGAAATTGTAATGTTATAGGGTTTTAAAATTGAACAAAATATAGAATGGGAGAAAGTTAGGTAAGAAAGAGCATAAAATAGAAAGTTTATATTTCCTTTTCAAAAGTTTCAAATTATGGTATAATAATTAATTTTAAGTAATTAATGGCCAATAGTATTTTTTTTAAAATAAAAAATTAACAATTTTAGGATGAGAATTTGAGAGTCTTAGAAGCTTCCTAATTAGAAATCCCTTTTTACTTAATATATATATATTAGCATATCACCCGTGTTATGCATGGAATTAAACAATGATTGATAAATTTATTTAAATTAATTAAAAATAATGAATAAATAATATTAACTAAGTTTTAACTTTTTTAACAAAAAGATTGTTTCAAATTAGCTTTTGAAGTGGCTTTTTGGATTTTTAAGAGATAAAAAAAAAAAAAAAAGAGTTAATGTATTTATGAATGAATTTTTTAATTGTATGCAAAAATGCAAATATTTTTGTTTGTTACTTAAATTTTTTGTTTTACCCTTCCAAAGGTGTAAATACCTACGCACTCACTCACAAGAATTGTTTGGTCTTTTCAAATTGGTACAAAGATTTTCAAACTTTTTGTTTTTTGGTTAATTACCAAAAAAAAAAAAAAAAAACCCCAAGGTTGCACACGTTTTTCACTTTAAACCCCAGTGTTTCAATTTCAACAAATTAAACCCTGAGTTCCATGCGTGCTTCAATTTGCCCTCTCCGTCCATCTTCGTCTATGTAAGGTAACAGAGAGGATTTAAAGTGAAAAATGCGTAAAACTTTAATTTTTTTTGCAATTAACCAGTTTTTTAAAATTAAAATCACTAAAAAAAAGGGTTAATTACAAAATAAATCTAAAGATTTCACGTATTTTTCACTTTAAACCCACTCTGTTACCTTGCACAGACGAACATGGACGGAAAGGGCAAATTGAAACACGAATGGAACTCCAGAGTTTAGTTTGTCAAAATTGAAACACTTAGGTTTAAAGTGAAAAACACGTGAGACCCTAAGTTTTTTTTTTTTGTTGGTAACTAACCCTTTTGTATAAATGTCGAACACATTTTAGCACTCTTTAGTTTTTTTACTTTTTAATAAAAAAGATAACATCCCAAACATGGCATGAGTTACACAATTTTTATTTTATTTTATTTTTTGTTACTATTAATGTTTTGTCCTAAGTATTACATAACAAATAGATATATAATATTCAATAGGTAAAATTAAAACAAATGAATTTTCTAAAATTACAAAAATTATACTTTCAGTCAAGTATAATTACATTATCAACGAAATTCGTAATCATAATCATCCTACCATAGTTTGTCAAGTAATATAACAATCTTATCTTCTTTTTTCTTTTCTTTTTTTTTTCTCTCTTCCTCTCTCCTATTCATCTTCTATCTCTCTTTATTTTTTAGATGATGTGGCAAAAAAATTGCAATGAAATATTTAAATTTTTATATTTATTTTAGTAAGCACATTAGAAAAAATATTATCGTATTAGTAAAATTTGGTTTGTCAATTGATAGAGTATGATAAATTTAAAATGACCGTAAAATGTAAGGGTATTTTTAATTTTTTTTAAATTTTATGAGATGATCGAGGTACTTAAGCCATGTTAGATTTATGTCAATCAACACAAATTGAAAAGTCAATTGACCAATTTGTTTATGTAAACATTTTTTAAATTGGTAAACATACATCATTAGTAAATTTTTTTTTCATAATAAAATGTACATATTTATGCATATTTAATAGTTTGGAAAAAATAGATTAAATGTAATTTTTTTTTTTATAGTGTTGTAATTATGGCCGTAACTTCACTTTAATTTAAACAACTGTAAATATTTTTATAATATTTTTAAACAAAGTTAAATAAAAATCAATTCAAATAAAATTAAGGAAAAAATATTTATTTATGTAGATATTTTTTGAATTGATATTTTTAAACAAAAGCAACTGCAGATAAAAATATTAAAGTGAAGTCATAAAAATATTAAGGAAAAAATTATTAGGTGCCTTTGAAGTAATGCTCTACACCAATTGTCAATTAACACATATCATGACGTAACAAAATATTATAAGTAAAAAAAAAAAAAAAGAGTAGTGATATACAAACATAAAATCAATATAAAAAAATTATTAATCGTGATTTGGCTAGATTTTGATATATCACTTTACAATAAAGAGTCCATTGACATATTTTTTTTATTATACAAATGACACTATCACATCATTTTAGGATAAAATTTTGCATAAAAATTCTAACAAATAATGGTTAGTAGATAGTAGAGGGACAAATGACACATAAAATATGAAATGCAAAAATAAAAAATAATCAGAAGTAAAAAAATAAAAAAAAAAGTGTATGTAAAGTGTGTGGGAAATTTTCCGACCACACTGCCAACTCAGTAATTCAGCTGGAGAGCACTAGCAGAATACATGACACCTGACTGACCTGCAGCAGAAATATAAGAATCCCGCGGTGGTTCGTCCACCCGGGGGCACTCCTACGATCAAGTCAGTACATCTCGCAAAGATAATCAATTATTCAACTCACAAGCTTGAGCCTAAAAAGCATACCTTAGACCCATGGGGGTGCCTCTCTTTTATAGCTAACATAAACCTAGTCCCAATAGAAGCCTAACTTCTATGGACTCAGGATTACTGCTAATCTTTGACTCCCAGTAAGATTAGGATAAACTCTGTAAGAGTCTTATCTTAATACAAACTGAAGTCTTCTCTCATTCTAGGACCCTTGTCCCTCATCCAGGTTGAGTTCCCTTTTCATTCTAGGACTCTTGTCCCTTATCCACTTATCTCGGATTTCGATATCTTCGGAGATAACCTCGTCCTTGCCGAGATCACCTTGGCGTCACGACCAGGACACGTGGCACCTCGGTTGACACGTCGGCGTCACCTTGCCACGTGTTGGTACTCAGAAAGTATATCCTCACAACTGCCCCCTAGGTTCTATTACCTCGGCATTCTGAGGTGATGGAACCTACACTGTTCGTTCATCTGTGCCCCTCTGTCCGAGATCAAACTCGCCAACCTCAAAGTTCCCTGGACTTTACTGTCCACTGGTGTCAAGAATCAAGTTTCATGCTTTCCAAGCTGCTTGAAATTGCACCTTCTAGCCGAGGTTCTGGTTCCATTAATTCGTAAACTCCAAGAGCTTTGCAACTGCTCCACTCACACTCTCTGGTGAGTTCCCGATTTACAGTCATCTATTTGACTCCAGCGATTTTCATATCGGCGTTCATTTCACTTTGTAAGTTCATAAACTCTTTACTTGCTATTAAGCTCAATCTTTCATAACTCTTCGGAATCTGTTTACTTGTCATCTGTTGCCATCTATTTTTGTCTGTTTTCAAGTTTTGAAGTATTTGAATGCCTGGCACTGTTCTTGTCATATCTGCTTTCTGTTGCTAGCATCGTGTCTGGGTCATTACTTTCTTGTTCTTCACATACTTACTTAGTGCCAGTGCACTTGGCTTTATTCTTGAACTTTGTCGTCTTCTTGACTATTTTTCTCTTTTTTCATTCAATCCTATGGCTTTTTCTCTTTCTAGCTCTTTTGCTTAAATCCGCCACTGTTCCAAGCTTTCAAGCTTCTACAACTGTCTTCGTTCCTCTCTTCCGGTGAAGCTTACGTCATTCTGTCATTGTCGTCAGACTTCGGCAATTCTCATTCCGGCTTCCCTCTTTCTGGTAAGCCACTGTTCCTCCTGGTTTTATTTCTTGTTGCTTTCCAAGAAGCTCTGTTTCATTGTTAATCACCATTACTGTTTTACCCGTTGTTTCCAAATCATCTTCTTGAATACACATTGTTCACACATCTGTTGATTTCTGCCACTGTTCTTGGCTTGACACTCTTGTGCAATCTTTTTGTCTTGATTTCCTGATAGCTTCATCACCATTCTTGATTATGAATTACATTCTTGTTTCTGTTTTCTGTGTCTTTTTCCAGATTCTTGCTTTCAATCCTTGCCTTCAAACTCTGAGGTGCCAATCGCTGAGAAGAGCCTTGATCAAACTCTTCGGGAGATCGATGCTGAGCTCGAGGCCGAGAAGGCTGCTGAGAAGTTTTCCCAACTGTCTTCTATATTGATGCCGAGTAGTTTTGTTTCCTTCTTTTACTCCTTGTACCTTGTACCTTGTACTTTGTCCGTCTTTGTATGCTTTTAATCCGGCCAACGTGCCATTTTTGTAGTCTGAATAATTTATTTTTCAATATTCAGGCCGAAGTGCCTTCTTTCTTCTTTAAATGCATTTCTCTGATTTTTTCTTTGAATGTATGTCTTCTTTTTTCTGCTCTTGTATGATTCTATACTTAGAAAAATTTGCATGTCTTCAAAGTACACATTGACTGTGCAATCTCTTTGGGTAAAATACCTCTGTCACAACTTCTAATCTTGCTTATCTCGGCCTTGTCCTAACACTTGAAAATATTGTAACAAATATTTTCACAAGTGTTGCTTAGGACTTGTCACTTTCTCAATGTCTTCTATCAAGACTTCAGTTTTCCATATTTCAAGTTTTGACAACTTGGTAGTCCCGGCAAGTACACAGATATTGCTTGAACTTGACTTTAACTTGTAAATTTTTCTCAAAAATTTCAACAAGTGTTTAACCATCATCCTTTATCATAACCTCAACTTAACTTCAGCTTGTAAATTTTTTTCAAAATTTCAACAAGTGTTAAACCATCTTCCTTTATCATAACCTCAGTTTAATTATAACTTGTAAATTCACACAGAATTTCAACAAGTGTTTAAACCAATCTTCTTCTGATACGACCTCGGTTTAACTTCAACTTGTAAATTCACACAGAATTTCAACAAGTGTTAAATATCATCTCGGTTTAACTTCAACTTGTAAATTCATACAGAATTTCAACAAGTGTTAAATATCACATCGGTTTAACTTCAACTTGTAAATTCACACAGAATTTCAATAAGTGTTAAATATCATCTCGGTTTAACTTCAACTTGTAAATTCACACAGAATTTCAACAAGTGTTTAAATATCACATCGGTTTAACTTCAACTTGTAAATTCACACAGAATTTCAACAAGTGTTAAATATCATCTCGGTTTAACTTCAACTTGTAAATTCACACAGAATTTCAACAAGTGGTAAACATCATCTCGGTTTAACCAACTTGTAAATTGCTACAAATTTCAACAAGTGGTAAACATCATCTCGGTTTAACCAACTTGAAAATTGCTACAAATTTCAACAAGTGGTAAACATCATCTCGGTTTAACCAACTTATAAATTGCTACAAATTTCAACAAGTGGTAAACATCATCTCGGTTTAACCAACTTGTAAATTGTTACAAATTTCAACAAGTGGTAAACATATTCTTCTTCTCTCTGCCCCCTGTATGGCTTCCACATACTCCTTTGCGAACCTTATAAAAGGTCTTCAACTTAGCTAACTGCAGTCCAACCTTGTGTGTTTTCTTTTTTATCTTCTAGGATCTGAGATTTTCTCACTGAGCTCTTCTCTTTTTGGACTTAAGTGCCGAGATCTTGTCTGCTAGAATCTTGGATCTGCTCACTCAGGTTGAGCTCTTCTCTACTCGGACCTACTCATCTAGGCTGAGATCATGTCTTCTAGGATTCGAGATCTGGAATCCGGGATCTGCTCACTTAGGTTGAGCTCTCGTCTTCTCGGGTCTACTTGTCTAGGCTGAGATCATGTCTTCTCGGATACGAGATCCAGGATCTGGAATCCGGGATCTGCTCACTCAGGATGAGTTCTTCTATACTTGAATGTTATCTCCTTGGGAGCGCTCATGCCCCCTGTCTTTGCATCCCTTCTGGAAGGGTCTTCGTTACTCCGCAGGTATCTATCCTTCCATACCTGGAGGTCATCTTCGTTGTAGTATCCGCTTCGATCTGTTGTCTTTGGTGTGTCACCTTCCTGGCCGGCGTCTTTCACTCCGTGACTCTGGTCACGAGTTTCTGTGTTGCTATTGTTCCCTTCAACGTGGAGGTTGATAGATCTCCCATTCCCAACAGGAGCGTTGTCTCCAGTCTGATCCTTCTGTCCGCCATTGGCCATCTATTCTTCTTTCTTTTCCACAGACGGCGCCAAATTGTGTAGGAAATTTTCCGACCACACTGCCAACTCAGTAATTCAGCTGGAGAGCACTGGCAGAATAGATGGCACCTAACTGACCTGTAATAGAAATATAAGAATCCCGCGGTGGTTCGTCCACCCGGGGGCACTTCAACGATCAAGTCAGTATATCTCTCAAAGATAATCAATTATTCAACTCACAAGCTTGAGCCTAAAAAGCATACCTTAAACCCATGGGGGTGCCTCTCTTTTATAGCCAACATAAACCTAGTCCCAATAGAAGCCTAACTTCTATGGACTCAGGATTACTGCTAATCTTGGACTCCCAATAAGATTAGGATAAACTCTCTAAGAGTCTTATCTTAATACAAACTGAAGTCTTCTCTCATTTTAGGACTCTTGTCCCTCATCCAGGTTGAGTTCCCTTTTCATTCTAGGACTCTTGTCCCTTATCCACTTATCTCGGATTCTGATATCTTCGGAGATAACCTCGGCCTTGCCGAGATCACCTCGGCGTCACGACCAGGACACTTGGCACCTCGGCTGACACGTCGGCATCACCTTGCCACGTGTTGTTACTCAGAAAATATATCCCCACATAAAGGATGAAAGAATTTGTTTAAAGAATGTAAGAGACTAAATATTAACTAACTTTCAATTGTTCATAAAGATAGAGAAAAAAATAATGAGTTGCATCATTGCATGAAAAATAATATTTATACGATGAGGAGGACGTAATTGACTTGGAGAATGTGTAATGTATGACGGTTAAGGTTTGGGGGTAGGAGAAAGAATTGGTTAGAGAAAGAGTACAAAAGAATGATTTTCTTTATTTTTCTTTTTCTAAGTCATAAATCATGAAATTTTTTTACTTTTAAATTATTTTTTAGACTTAAAAATTCACAAATTTAGTATGAAAACATCCAAATCAGCTTATTTAATTTATTTATAGGAAAACAGTTTAATTATAGATAAATAACCAAATCAGTTTTCCAAATCAATTATAAGGAAACAAAATTAATCAAACAAAATAATTTAAATAGATTTGAATTGATTTTTGTTTAATTTATTTTAAGGAATGAAAGATTTTAAGTAGAAATTTTAAAAGATAGACAAATAAATTGAAAGGTCAACAAACTATGTTTCTATGGTTGATTTTAGAAAATGATTATCTTTTAGGCAATGATCTTACAAGATAGACTTGAATTTTTTTTATTTTTTTTATCTTTTAATTCAAAAATTTTGTGAGACATATGAATAAGTTATTATTTTTTTAAATTAGGAAAATAAGAAATTAAGGTTAGGCACGTGGAGGTCTTAGAGGCTTTCTCACTAAAACCCTCTTTTTGTTTATATAATACTAGGGATAACTCGTGTCTAAAGGCATGACTAAGGGTGCAAAAATGGCTTGTGGATAGGAATGGCAACGGGCTGGGCTGGGCTGGGCTGGGTTAGGGCCGAGGATTACACTCCCCGTCCCCGATCCCCGATTATGAAGACCTCCTCATCCCCGGCCCCGATCCCCAACGGGGAACCTATCAACGTCCTCATCCCTGCCCCCCAACGGGGATCGGATTTCCCTGGCCCTAAAAATTCCCCAGCCCAAAAACATCATCATCATCAACAACAGATCCACTATCAACAACATCATCATCAACAACAACAACATCATAAATAGAGACATATGCATACATACACCATCTGCATCTCCGATCAAAAAAAATGGAGACATATACATACATACACTATCAACAGATCCACTATCATTATCAATTGTTTCATTTTCAACATCACATATCAAAAAAAGAAAAAAGAAAAAGGACAAACAAAGACATACCATTTTCAACATCACAAATAAAAAAAACACAGATCTAGGGGTTCGAAGCCCTAGATCTATAGAGGGAATGAGAGAAAGAATCTAGAGAGAGAGGCGAGAGAGTAGAGGGAAGACAGCGCCGGTCGCGAACAGTGACGGTGGACGGCGACAGATCTGGTCCACTCTCTGCCCTCTTCTTCTTGCGAATAGCAGCGGTAGTGTGTTTGATGATGCTTATAATGGAGGAAGGGAAATCGATCGGAGGGAGGGAGATCGATCGGTGGTGGTGATGAGAGGGTTAGAGAGATAGAGAGAGAGAGAGAGAGAGAGAGAAACCCAGAAAGAGATGAGAGAGAGACGGTGAGGCTTGAGGGGTTGTGTTATGTTAGGATTTGATTTATATATATATATAGAGGGGCATAACAGTAATTTCACATCGGGGAAATGGAACCGGGGACGAGCCAGGTCCAGGGTTGTGAAAGCTATCCCCGTCCCTGGCCCGAAACTGATTGGGGATTCAATTTTGAATACCATCCCCGTCCTCGTGGAGATATTTTTCAGAGAAAAACCATTCTAATCGGGGTCGGGGGATCGAGTCCCCGTCGGGCCGGGTTGAAATTGCCATCCGTACCTGTGGCCCATGGGCTGCCTGGGGTGGGCCTGGCCTAGTTAGGCTCAGGCTTGAGCTTAGTTCGAGACCCTAGGCTTGGGCCGTCATTTTGAAACCTGGCTTGGCATGTGGCCCAATCCATCGGTCCGCTCAAAACCCACTCAAAGTCTGGCCCGAGACCCAACTCGCTCGACTAGCCCGGCCCAAGACCCAATGTCATTTTTAGTGGAAAAGAATAAAATTTTGGTGAAAAAAAAAGAAAAAATAAAATAAAATGTTCAGGCCTGCGCAAGCCCGAGCCCAAGCGTGAGGCCCAAATACCCCCTGGGCCTAATTTTCTGGCATGTGGGCCAGTCCGGGCAGGCCCAAATTTTGGTAGGAGCCCGCGCGACCTGAAATGGACCAGGCCAAATTGGACAAAATTTACACCCCTAGGCACAACCAACAATTGTTTTTGGTATTACATCTGCTATGGAACTCGTTGTAATAAATCAATTCAAAATGATAATATCACTTCTATTTATAACTTCACAGATAAGGAGCTGAAATTATTTCTACACATTAAATCAGCAAAAACATTAATAAATTTCAAATAGAAACGTTCAAAATTAAAATTCAAATAAGGAATTTTATATTTCAGTATAGCATAAGTAAAGAATCTAAAAATATTTGCTAAAATTTAAATCCAAATTATATATAGATATAGATGCATTTTTCTAGCAAGGACTAATGTTAGGAAATGGCCTTTGGGTGGTAATACCCCTACATGGTGTGTGGGTATGACCTTTTATAGCAAATTGTAGAAATTCTTTTGAACTACTTGCACAAACCTAGCAATAGAATTCATAAGTGAATAAAAGAGAAACACATACTGCCTACTATCCATATCCTACAAAGAGTATTTTGTGAACATAATTCAACCATCATGACCAATGAATATACCAAAATAATTAAAAATTCATCCATGTAGGATATGAGACGGACTTATATGATAATTTTTTCTATTCATGTTAATGAATTGAATAAAAAATGTTACATTCCAAACTTCCTTTTACTGATGCAAATTCAATATACAAGCAATCGTCATCAAATCTTTACATTTACCTTGCGGAATTCACGTTTGCAGTGGAGTCTACTGTTGTGTCGATCTCGATCGTTTGGTTCATTTTCAAAACAAATTATTTCTACAAATTTGAGAGCTATCTAATTTGAATCTATCAGCGATCTATATTGAATGTTACAAGTGCACATCACAATCAAAATTTTCATTTGGAAGCAGATTAATTCAAATATGAAAACGATGGGAATTACCCCTAGAAACAAACAAAAACAACAAAAAAGGCATAGATCTGCATCATAAGAAAAAAAAAATTACATTAATTTGATGGTTTTAAACAATCCATATGAAATTACTGTAAGAATTAAATTATTTTAATTTGGAAAGAAGAATACCTCATGCCATGATGTTCAAGCCTTTGAATCTAATTCTTGAATGGTCAAATTTTGAATGTATAAACAAAACACACTCACAGAACACTTTCACAAAATCATATGGGAAAAGTGGAAGGAATAGAGTTTTAAGTCTATTCTATTCACAAAACAACGTATGTGTTTGATGGCTATCACAGGCATATATATAGATATGCTTGGACCCATATCCAAGTGTAACTCCTTATAATTTCCCACCATCAAGAAAGTTGTAACTTCCCATGAAACCACCATATGGGATAGTGGACATACGTTAATTACCTATTACCCATTAAACTGATTAAATATATATAATATAAATAAATAAAACAAACATGTGGCATATGGGCCACTTTATGGATATTATTACATTCTTCCACTTGGCACATATAACACACGTTGTTGATTGTCGGGTAACTAACAAACTGATTATAGCCATTAAATAAAAATACCCAAACCTTAGAGTTATAATATATGAATCATGGCGGTTATACTCTAGTATTTCCTTCCATGTATTACATTGTATGATATTCTCAACTTTATGTAGTGTCATTCTTTATGAATAATTTCTAATAAGTTATTCTAGGTCCAATGATCCCTATGGATCAATAGTCCCAATGGATTGCATAGCATTACAAATACTTTAGATGCACAAAAGGATACTTTTCACTAATAATAATCAAAATGTTATGACAAAATAAAACAAAACAAAACAATAGTTAGAAAAATTATTGAGTTAACCAATCAGTCCCATGCCCTCAACGTGTTTTGAAAACACCTTTACAAAAAGACTTTTGGTCATGGGATCTGCAACCATCATATCGGTACTAATATGCTCAATGCTAACTTCTTGCTTCTTAACACGGTCTCGAATAGCAAGATACTTTATGTCAATATGCTTGCTTCGGCTGCCACTTTTGTTGTTGTTAGAGAAAAAAAATTGCAGTCGAATTATCAAAGTAAACCTTTAATGGCCTAGAAATTGAATCCACAATTTGAAGCCCTGTGATAAAATTCCTTAACCAAATAGCCTATGATGTTGCTTCAAAGCATGCTATAAACTCTGCTTCCATTGTTAACGATGCAATTATCGTCCTTGTGGCGCTCTTCCATGAAATAACACCGCCTGCTAGTAGATAGACATATCCTAAAGTGAATTTTCTGGAATTTTGACAACCCGCATAATCCAAGTCTAAATATCCAACCACCTCAAGACAGTCAACATGCTTGTAAGTAAGCATGTAGTCCTTGGTTCCTTTTAAGTACCTCATGATTTCTTTGCAGCCTTCTAATGTTTCATTCCTAGATTGCTTTGGTATCTTCCAAACATCTCAACTGCAAATGCAATGTCAGGTCGTGTACAAACCAAAGCATGTATTAAACTGCCTACGGTAGACGTATAGGGAATGCTAACCATTTGTTCATTTTCCAATTTAGTCTTCGGACATTAACTTAAACTGAATTTATCACCCTTTAAAATGGGCGTTGCATTGGAAGTGCAATCACTCATCTTGAATTTATCTAAAGCTCTTTCAATGTAGGCTTTATGAGATAGTCCTAATGTCCTTTTGGATCTATCTCTATGAATCTTTATGCCAATGACATAAAAAGCTTCACCCATATCCTTTATTTCAAAATTTTGGAAAAGAAATTGTTTAGTATCATGCAACAATCCCAAATCATTAGATGCAAGTAAAATGTCATCTACATATAGAACTAGAAAAATGTATTTGCTCTCACTAACCTTAAGATATATACAGTTGTCCACAACATTCTCCGTAAAACCATATGAAGTAATAACATTGTGGAACTTTAAATATCACTGTCAGGAAGCTTGTTTTAGTCCATCTATGGATTTCTTAAGCTTGCAAACTAAATGGCTATCTTTATTAGAACAAAAACCTTCAAGTTGCTTCATGTATATTTCTTCCTCAAGATCTCCATTTAAAAAAGCTATTTTCACATCCATTTGATGTAGCTCTAAATCAAAATGAGCTATTAATGCCATGATAATTCTAAATGAATCATTCTTAGAAACCAGAAAGAAGGTATTATGATAATCAATGCCTTCTCTTTGAGTAAAACCCTTGGCTACGAATCTGGCCTTATATCGTTCGACATTGCCATTTGAGTCTTTTTTGGTCTTATAGACCCATTTACAGCCAACAACCTTAATTCTTTTAGGCAACTCAACAATTTCCCAAACTTCATTCTTGGCCATAGATTCCAACTTTTCCTTCATGGCATCATGCCATAATTTAGAATCATTCCTATTCATGGCATTGGAAAACGAAATAGAATCATTTTTAGGTCTGATGTCAAAATCAGATTCCATTAAGTATACAAAATAATCACCTAAAATTGCTGACTTTCTAGCTCTTGAGGATCTCCTTAATTCTATAGTCTCAATTGGGACTTGAGCTACAGGTTCTATGTTGACTTGTTCCTCTTGTGGTAGAAGTTCTTGAATTTGTTGATTTTCAAGAATATCGAGTTGGTTATCTTGAAAGACAACCAATTCACCTATATTCACGGGTGTTGTATCCGAATCCCGTGATTCCTCCCACTCTATCTTTCAAGGGTAACTTCCACTAGGGTCAACTTCCTCAATAAACTTAGCATTTCTGGCTTTAACAATTCTAAGTGCATTTGAAGGACAATAAAATTTGTAGCCCTTGGAGTTTTCCGCATAACCTATGAAAAAACCACTAACTGTTCTAGGGCCTAATTTCTTTAAATGTAAGTTATACACCCTCACTTCAACTGGACAACCCCAAACGTGTAAGTGTCTTAAACTTGGCTTCCATCATTTCCATAACTTAAATGGTGTTTTGGGAACAACCTTGGACGAAACCCTGTTTAAGATATACACAGCGGCTTTCAAAGCTTCACCTCACAAATTTATAGGCACATTAGAATAATTAAGCATACTCCTTACCATGTCCATAAGTGTTCAGTTTCTTCTTTCAGTAACACCATTTTGTTGTGGTGTGCCAGGCATTGAATTTTGTGCATTAATGCCTTCTTCCTTAAGGAACTTAGCAAATGGACCTGGTAATTGTTCCAATTCTATGTACCTCCCATAATATTCTCCACCCCTTTCTAACCTCACAATTTTAATTTTCTTTTCTGTTTGTTTCTCTACCTTTGCTTTATAAACTTTAAAGGCATCAAGTGCCTTGGCCTTATCAAACAAGAGGTAGAGATACATGTATCGTGTAAAGTCATCAACAAATGAGATAAAATATCTCTGAGCATTCAGACAATGTGGAGTAAATGGTCCACAAATATCAGTGTGTATGATTCCAAGAATTTTCTCACTCCTTTTGGCACATTTTCTGGTCTTGTTGGTCTGCTTTCCCTTTATGCAGTCCACACAAATACCAAAGTTAGTAAAATCAAGAGTCGGAAGGACTTCATCATTAACCAACCTCTTTATTCTCTCAATGGAGATATGCCCTAATCTTCTATGCCAATGTATAGAGGAGGACTCATCACCATACAAGGTTAAAAGATTTTGTTCAAAAACAGGATCCAAATTTAATTTGTACAGACCATTAATTAAAGTACCAAATCCTACAGAAACAGAGTCTTTAAACAAACTAAAATTTGCACCAACAAACTGAAATTCAAATCCAAATGATACTAGTTTAGAAACATAAATCAAATTTTTAGAAAAAGATGGAATGTAAAAAGTATTTTCAAGATCCAAAACAAAGCCACTCTTTAAAACGAGTCTAAAAGTTCCCACAGCTTCGACGTGCAAACGCATCCCATTGCCCAAATAGATGCCTTGTTCACTTCCTGTCGGTTTCCTTAGGCTGGGAAAGCCCTACATGGTATTAGCAATGTGAATTATAGAACCCGAATCAATCCACCACTCATATTGATGAGTATTAACAAAATTAGATTCATAACATACAAGAGATATAAGATTACCTTTCTTCTCAAGCCATTTTTTATACTTGGGGTAGTCTTTCGTCATGTGACTCTTTTTCTTGCAGAAGAAGCATGCATCCTTATTGCCATTATTTTTAAATGGCACTTTACCAGGCTTCTTCAATTTCTAATCACATTTTCCCTTTTTCCATTGTCCTCCTTTATGTGTTGCTAAATGAGCACTTTCCACTTTTCCATGCTTCAATCTTTCCTCCTCTTGAACACAACATGGTCAAAAGTTCATTGATAGACCATTTTTCCTTCTGTGTGTTGTAAGAAATTTGGAATGCTCAATATTCCACAGGAAGAGAATTAAGTATGAAATTGACAAGGAATGACTCAGAAATCTCAATCTCTAATTACTTAAGACAAGCTGCAATGTCCCTTATTTTCATAATGTGCTCACGCACACTCCTAGAATTGTTATGCTTCATTCCTGACAATTTGTTCATTAGGGTGCTTGCTAATGCCTTGTCAAAACTAACAAATTGTTCTTCAATAGCCCTCATGTAATTCTTGACCTTATCAGATGGTTGGATTGAGTCCCTAATGCTCTGGTTGATATGTGACTTTATGAGCATTAGGCTTAAGCGATTCGATCGCTCCCACTTATCATAAGCACTCTTTTCTGTAGCGGAAGTCTCGTCCGTGGGTTCAGGAGACTCATCTGTACGGAGTGCCAAATCGTAGTCCATGCACCCCAATGTTAGAAGAATTTTATCCTTCCAATCCGAAAAATCATCACCGTTCAAGAATAGAATACAAGAAGACTCATTAGACAATACAGAGGTAGAAATCACTGCAATTACCAAGAACATTATTAATGCTTTGAAACAATAACTATAGTCTGAATCAATCAATGTCAAATTCAGTAACAAATCTAAACCTTCTTGTGGGTAGAGGTCACTAATTTTTATTAGATTTGCTATTACTTTATAACAAGACTAATGGATTCCGAAATATTCAAGGAAAAGAAAACTCATACATGTGGGTTTAGAATGTCCAATCCCTTCAATACCCAATCCATTATCTTATTCCAATTAAATTTTATAAATAACTACTTTCCTGTGGGACCGAGAAATTATTCATAAAACATAATTGTAATATGAAAAATGGCAAATTTATTTTTTAACTTTATGTGATCAAAATACTGAGGATCACTACATCTTTATGTCTTAAGATGCTGTGGCTACTCTTAAAACAGAATCAACTTTTTAAATATGGCATAATTTATTAATGTGAGCAAATCTATATGGTTACAACAAGTACATAATCTTTTAATGCATATAATAAATAATACATGCAATCAGAATAATATCACATGAAAATCCCAAGACCAAAACCCATGTAATTCAACCTTAAACTAGATTTTTACTTAAAAGTTGGACAAAAATAAATTCCATAAGTCCAATACATAGTGTATACATGCTCTTATTTCACAAAAATTTTCATGGCATAAATTATTACTTTAATGTGTGTAATATAATATTACACTATTCAAGATAGCATGCCAATGAACTTGAAAACTTACGAGGCTTGAAGGGACATTATTTAAAATAATTTATTGTATGAAATTCAAGTGAATTCAATCACTGCCTATACATGCAACTATAATAGAATAATTTGAATAGCATATTAGTCTCACTATAAAATTCAAGATTAAATTTAAATCAATATTGGACAAGACAAGATGATGTTTCGCTCAAAAAATCACATATACAATACTCTTTTTTCTTAATTTTTTTAAAATTTCTTATAATAGAAAATCATGGTCATAGAAAGTCCAAATAAAGGAAGCAATCATAAATTAACTTGAATTCCATAACCAAACATGAGTTTATTACTTGATTTCACATATAATCTGTATATATATTCATTGAATTAGTAAAACAGTTCAGTAATATATATATATATATATATTTATACAAGCAGTTAATCATAAATCAACCCCAAATGGGTAAAACAAATTAAATAATTCAAAACAATGGGCATGCTGTGCTTCATGGAGATCAAACAATGATAAAGCAACAATTTTATTATTATTTATATACGCAGTAGAGTCTTGTGATACGAATTAAATAATTTTTGTTTCTTTGAGACCTGATATCACAGTTCACAAACAGAGTCTTATGTTACGATCATCAAGATAAAGCTAGGATTTTATCAAATAGTGAACATGTTGGTATAACAAAGATAATGATGGAATAGAAATATGAATAAGATCAAACAAGATTTGGCCTCCGTAAAATTAATA
Organism: Camellia sinensis; assembly: GCF_055761805.1. Lineage (NCBI taxonomy): Eukaryota > Viridiplantae > Streptophyta > Magnoliopsida > Ericales > Theaceae > Camellia > Camellia sinensis. Next base: position 41,133,862 of record NC_138975.1, on the reverse strand, counting down.
ATGCTAAACAACATAACAGAAGGAGGTTCTGATACCAATTGTGAGAATTAAATTATTTTAATTCGGAAAAAAGAATATTTCCTGCCATGATATTTAAGCCTTTGAATCTTGTTATTAAATGGCCAAATCTTGAATATATAAACAAAACACACTCACAGACACTTTCACAGAACCACATGGAAAAAATAGAAGGAATAGAGTTTTAAGCCTATTCTATTCACAAAACAACATCTATGTTTGATGGCTATCACAGACAGCTATATAGATAGGTTTGGACTCATATCTAAGTGTAACTCCTAATAACTTCTCACCATTAGAGAAGTTGTAACGTCCCAAGAAATCACCATATGGCATAATGGACATATATTTGTTACCTATTACCTATTACACTGATTAAATATATATAATATAAATAAATAAAACAAACATGTGGCATATGAATCACTTTATAGATAATCTTACAATTACATTAAAAATTACCTCAAAGATCCCGATCTATGAACACAGAGCTGGTTGCGGCGTTGAATTGGTTTTTACCAATGAAATGAATTAAAGCTAATCTATATATATATTAAAACAAAAAAAGAGTTCCTATCCACAAGTCTTGTGGAGTTTCAATATACCACCACACCACTGTGGCACCACTACCATCACTCCTAGGGTGTTCATGGGCATTTTCACTTGCTAATGTAATTATTAGTATATTAATTTAAAAATTGCAACTAAATATAAGAAAACATTTTTTATAAAAAAATATATATTTTCCAATGGTGTGTTTGGTTGAGGGATTTGGGGAGGGATTTGGAAAGGGAAATGAAAAAGGTGTGTGAAACTATGTGAAATATAGGCATGATTTATTCACATTTCACCTACCTTTTCTATTTCCCTTTCCAAATCCCTCTCTAAATTCCCTAACCAAAAACCGCATAAAAGAAGTTTTCTATAAAAAATATTTTCAGAAAAAACTTTTTCCAGCGACTATTTCGCATCGTAACAAACTGAGGGTTAAAAAAAAAAAAAAAAAAAAACATGACAATCAACTCATAAATTGGGCTTTTCAGTTGAAAACAAGGCCTGCTGTCATGGCCCATTATTGTACTTTCAGGTATTAAAAAAAAAAAAGTTGTGTACTCAGTCACTCAAGCAAGCAATCCCCCACTGATGCGAAGAGTTCGAGGAAGATTGTTCATATCCATTTAGAGGTAATTTATACATATACTAGAATTCCCCTGTATATTGTTTATGATTGCGAAAAACCCAAGAAAATTATGATAAACCCATATTGTTTGAGAATTTCTAAATTCTGTTTCACTGTAAGTTTCTTTCTTGTTGCATAAATTTCTGAACTTTAACCCAGATTTACGTCAATGCAAAAAGTTATATTATGTGATGGGAACAGCTTCTCTATTTGGTGCTTATTATTGGGCTCCATTGGGTTGATCCTGTGGAGTATTTTATATTTGTAGAAATTTACGTTGATGGGATATTAATAATTAAGTGGTTTAAGACATTTGATCAATGATTTTTCACACATATTGAACGATTTGGATTATTGTACTTCATAGTGGGTCCACAGTGGCCCAACAGGCCTGAGCCGTGATGGGATTATTCTCAAATTATTTAGGGATATTAATAAGAAATATTGAAAATGGTATCAATAATTTCGAAAGTTTCTGATGAAAGGGTTAGGGCATTTTCGGAGATCAACTAACAAGAAGCTAAATCCATCTTCATTGATGAAATCAGTGATGGTTTGACATGATACATTGTATTTAATAACTTGATTGAACCAAATCAATCTTACAATCTAATTCCCAGTAACGAACTATTTGATTGTGAAAATTTCCCAAAATTCTCTTATTTGTCAGTCCACTGAATAGTTGTATTTTTTATCTTTGATCTTGCTGTGATCTGATCATTGTAATTGAGAGTATTGTGAAGTGGGTACAAGGAATTCACACTGGCTTAGTTTTGAATCCATCGCTGTTTATTATGCAGCTGAAAATGTTTTTTTTTTTTGGAAAAATGATGTGAAATTTTTTTTAGAAAATATGTCTTTCGTAATAAAGTATTTTTTTGTCTATTAAGTGTGGAAGTGGTGGCGTTGGTGGGCCAATACCAGTGATAATGGCGGTGGCGGTGGCGGTGGCGGTGGCAGTGACGGTGGCAGTGGAGGCCTTGGTAAAATTCTAATCTAGAAAATGTTTTTACTTTTGAAAAACACAAAAAAAAACAATTTATGTCAAAACAAAGGAACATTAAATTTGTACTTCATCTATCTCTACCACACCCCTTCCAAAGGGAATTAAACCGGGCTTGCTTTTAGTTTTTTTGTTTTTTTAAATTAGACAAATAATTGTTCACATTTTTTTTTTCTACTACTATTTTATTAATCATGAAAAAAGATTTCACTATTTGTGACTTGCGTGCTGTCCTTGCTTCAAACTTCATTTGAATTGACAAATTTTTAATGATAAAAGAAAATAGTGTTGTAATCATACAAGTTTTAAATTATAAATCTTGTTAGATTCCGAGTTCTTGTTTCATTACCAATCTCTGTCACTCAAATCAACTGATATTACATAGAATGGGAATGAAAAGCCTGGATATGCAATTGATTTTCATACCTTTAGTGGCCCTACTACGCTTTTTTAAAGTTCTCTCTTTTCATCATATATGGTCTACTTTTGTTTTATTCAAGCTTTGGAGTCATTACTGCCTACTAATCTAGAATGTTCAATAAATGAAGTACAAATCTGCCTTTCTATTGATATGGTAGAGATTGTGTGGTGAGATTTGCAATTTTATATGGGCCACTAACATTTCAAGATTTTTTACATAATTAACATTCATATCATTTTTCATGAAAACCATTATTGAATGGCAGATCTTTTGAGAGTGAGCACTGAGCTGTGATCTCCAGAGAGCAAGTCCTTTTGGCATCATTACATCAGCTTAAGCAAGAAATTCAATGGCTTCAAAAGACAAAAAACAAGGATTGAGTTGGATGGAGTGGCTCAAAGGGTGGTCTCATCTGATTTACGAGGTACTTTTTCAGCGGCTTACATCGAGCCATCTGAAAACCCCATTGCCATTGCCTCCCCTCAACGATATTACCTGCATCGTCACCGGTTCCACCAGTGGAATTGGGCTCGAAATAGCCAGACAATTGGCAGAATCTGGGGCACATGTCGTTATGGCAGTAAGAAACCCAACTGCAGCCCATTCTCTAATCCAAAAATGGCGAACCTACAAGCCCAGTAACGCTTCCTTGAATGTCGATGTCATGGAGCTTAATCTTCTGTCTCTGGAATCTGTTGTTAGATTCTCAGAATCCTGGAATTCACTTTCAAAACCCTTAAATATTCTTATCAACAACGCTGGAATCTTCTCCATTGGAGAGCCTCAAAAGTTTTCAAGTAATGGGTACGAAACGCATATGCAAGTGAACCATCTTGGACCAGCATTGCTTTCAGTACTACTCTTGCCATCTCTTAAAAGAGGCGCTCCAAGTCGAATCATCAATGTGAATTCTGTCATGCATTTCATTGGTTATGTTGATACGAATGACATGAATTTCGCTACCAGGAGAAGCGAATTCTCAAGCTTGAAGGGTTACTCGAGTAGTAAGCTAGCACAGGTCAAGTTCAGCAGCATCCTCCAAAAGCACATTCCTGCAGAAGCCGGGATTAGCATAGTTTGTGCAGCCCCTGGAAGTGTTCAAACAAACGTTGCACGTGATCTTCCTAAAATTGTGCAAGTTGCGTATCATATGGTACCATTTTTTCTGTTCAGTCCTGAAGAAGGATCGAGAAGTGCCCTCCTTGCAGCTACTGATCCTGATATTCTAAAGTGCTGCACAAAGTTGAAGGCTGATGAGAGCCCTGTCTGCGCCTATATTTCCTACAATTGTCGTCCAACGAGCCCCTCCAATGAAGCACACAGGACTGGTACTTCTCAGCTAGTTTGGGAGAAGACGCTTGACATGGTTGGCCTTCCTGCTGATGCTGTGGAGATGCTTCTTGAAGGAAAAGAAATAAAATGCCGGTATGGAGCTCAACCAAATTAACTTTTTTTTCCTATGTTACCTCACGTCATTTGACGTAATGATTTTTTCCTGGTAGAATGGACTAGATCCATATGATGCATTTTCTGTTTTTCATGCTTTTGTAATGTTTGTTTTCTGTTTTGTGAGATATTAGAGCAAAACTGTTGTGAATAAATGCTAGAAGACTAAATCGCCTTTGCTTGATTCTAACTTCATGGATTGACTTCCTCATACGTTTTGTGAAACAATGAATTAAACATGACGTTGAATTTTTTAAATTGCAACCCTGTTAGTAATCCATTCATTGTTTTGTTATTTTTTTTAAGAAAGTTTCTATCTCGTGCATATCTTGTGCGTCGTATAGATCAATTGCTAGTAAACACATAGAGAAAAGATCAAACTACATAATCATACACTACCATACGAGAAAAAGAAGAACAATAATATTGACACAGAGCAACTACGGGTAAAATGGTAAAACTAACACCATCTTAACATAAGGTAATTAAGTGGAGGTAATTGTCATTTTAGAAAGTTGAGGGGAGGTATGTACGATTATCGTAAACCTCAGTGGCCGTCAATATCATTTACTTTTTTCTTTTCTCTCTTTTCATTTCTCTTTGTATGCTTTATAACTCTTGTCAATTCATGAGTATAGAATCCTAGGAAAAATATTATCCTGTGTGAGTAAGGGTTAGCCTGTGAAAGTGGAGCATAAGCCAGCTTGTGGGCTAAGGCCAGCATGTTTTTCTTTTTTATGGCAAGCCGAGTCAGGTTGTGAGCCAAAACCTTTAGTTCAAGCCTTGCCCAATGGACTTGGCCTAGACTAGGTTGCTGACTAGGTCAATACTCGGGCCAACGAGCCAGGCTTGCAAACCAATCTACGGCCTTAGCCTAATGGGTCAAGATTTAATTTCTATTTTTATTTATTTTTTATTTTTTTCTATATTTTTTGGGAAAATTGCATTTCAATGGAACAGTGGATAAAGATGGTTCAAATATCCTATGTGTATGGTGCAAATTGATTCCTATGCTTGGTGCAAGTCTTTTCTGTGTGTCAGAGTTGATGATGGTTCAAGTATCCTATGTGCATGGTGCAAATCGATTCATATGCTTGGTGCAAGTTTTTTTTGTAGGTCAGAGTTACATCAAAAAATATTCTCATCTATAGTGCAATTATTTTGTGATTGTTTCATCTATTTGCAATTTGCTCCTTATTTCATAATTTTTGACGGGATCACGAGTTGACTCAATGGGTTGGAATCGCTGGCAGTGTAATGGTCAAGCTGATAGATTGCCAAATGTCCAAGTCGGGCTTCAAACCCAAGGCTCAAGTCGAGGCGTACTCTCATTTAGGATGGGCTAGCCCACTCGGGCTAAGCAGGCCGCGGGCCTTGTGGCCAAATGATAAAGCTTATGTGTGTGACCAATCTTACAAAATCCTATTCATTTTTTTTTTTTTTTACAAATATCCCTGCCCTCTACAATTTGCTCTCACCTTCTCATATCTCTTTTTTCTGTAACCCTTTCCATTATCCAAAGCCCTTCTTCTCAAAAATTTGATCTCTCATCCCTTCCCCTCTCAAGTCTCACTTCAGTGTTTCTCATCCCTCACACTTAGACGATATTTGAATCATGAATTCAGGTAGAGTTTTGAAAGGGCAAGGAAAAATGAGAGGGAAATGAAGCAAAAAATTTATTTATATTTCATTTACATTTCACTCATTTTATTATTTATTCTTTTAAATTTCTACTCAAATATATGATTTAAACACAATCCTTGTCCCTTACCCCCTCATCCAAATTTTTGTGGTTAGAAATGTTGTTTTAATTTTTGGGTTTCTACTTTAACATGGTAGGGTGATTCGTTTCGGCCCTTAATCAAAACTATTCAACCCGAATATGTCCAGTTTCGAAATTGGTCAAAATCAGTTGTTCTCATCCTCAATCCGAGATGATCGGATTGGGTGATGGGTATATGATGAACTCAACCCATAGTTGTTTATTTGAATCGGGCAAACTCAATGTATAAATTTTACAGCCGAGTTTTAGCTTTTAAACCATGGCCCAAAGGTTAACACTGGATCTAGACATCAATGTTTAGTAATCAATATGATGGTAAAGACTTAAGAGTCCAAATGCAGCCCAATAGAATTTTTTTTTAGTTCATGGCGGTTTTTTTTTTTTTTTTTTTTTTTAAATTTGGATATCAACTATCAAACAAAAATGCGTGATTCAAAAAAATCAATGATTTGAATTTTTTCAATAAATAAATAACTTGTAATCTCATCTTGACAAACAAAAGTTAATTGGACAGATAAGAAAAATATCTCGCATAAGATTCAGACATGCCATTTGGGCTGGGTAATAACCAGTTGGCCCATCCAACTCAGCCTTATATTTTTAGGGTTTGCAAAGGATATTTTAGGTTATAGGGCTGCACTACGCTAATATTTTGTACCGTTTCAATTTTCGATTGGGTTTGAAATTTAAAATTGTAGACTGACCCAGCCCGGAAATATATTATTTTATGTTTTATATTATGTATTTATTATGCAAAAATATATAAACCCTTCTAGAGGTTCCATCATTTTAATAGAAGTCTCTCAACTGATCTCTGCACCTTATATATGCATCATTTGCATATATACATTGTTTTGTGTTCTGAAATTGGTCTATGGATTTATTTATTTTTTCATTACCGGACTAGTTTTTTTTTTTTTTTTTTTTTTTTTTTTTTTTTTAAACAAAATACTAATGCAATGCTACATACTTCCAAAAAACACAATTGGTCCAGAAAGGAAAGAAAAAAAAAAAAAGAAAGAAAGATTGGTCCATATCATTTTGAGGGCAATGGAGATCTCCAACTTTGAAAGTCCCACACATATTTGTTAAATTAAAAAGCAAGGAGGACCATACTAGTCCCAATTCAGAAAAAGGGTACAAAAATAACAGTAATGATTTAGAACTCTAAATAATGACCTCTAAATCCAAAACTAGTTAGGTGGAAATGGTTAAAAAAAAAAAAAAAAAGACAACACACACTGAGTGAAACCTATTGTCACATCATTAGTGGTACCTCTAATTAGAGGTCTCAAGCTTTCTTCAAAAAATAAAAGTGAATGGTGTATAAACAAAACTTCTTATAAAAAGGTGATTGCAAAAGTTGCAAGAGTATCAGCCACATGATTAGCCTCTCGATAGGTAAAGCAAAACGGATGCTTGTCATCCATGTTGTATTGTCACTTGAATAGTAAATGGTTAAAACATTTATAAAATAAAATTCTTGCATTTAAAACGACGTCAAATATATGAATTATGTGAACAAGCTTGAAAATTACAGTTGTCAAAAAAAAAAAAAATTGTGATAACTATATAAACTTGATGTTCGAGCTAGGCTGGTTTGAGCGAGCACATCTCTTAATGGATTTTTTTTTTTTTTTTCATTACCGGACTATTTTTTTTTTATTTTTTATAACAAAATCCTAATGCATTAAATTTAAAAGATAAGTTCAGTACATTTGATACAAAATGAAAGTAAAAGGGACCACACCAGTCCCTATTCAAAAAAGGCAAAGGGTGGCTGCAATAGGTGCAAGAGTATAAACCACATAATTGCCCTCTCAATAGGTAAAGTAAAAGGGATTTTTTTTCATCCATGTTGTTGTTGTGTTAATTGTGTAATAATATAAAACAAATAGATTTATAATGGACAATTAAAATTTCAGAACAAGAAATTTATGCTGAAAATTACAATACATCATAAGATAAAATAGCAAAGAAAGCAAACCGAAATTTGCACTAAACAGTATTCTTAAAATAGATTCGTCATATCACCGGTTGGGTGCTGAAGGTTATTCGACGGCTGTCTCCCAAGATACGACGGTTGGACCAGCTACAGCAATGCACCGACTGAGTAGTTTCGACAAACAGAACTATGATAGCACACTCTCACTAGGAAAAATATAAAATGGGAGAAACTTTTGAAGACAAGAACAAATATTCTAGGTCCACAAAATGAAGGAGAATGGTCTCCTTTTATACACATGGAGGAAGAGAGGAAAAGACTTCCGCCATCAGAGCTCCTCACAAATGCATAAATCAATTTTGCATTAATCTGCAAAACTGATGGATTAAATCCATCATGAATAGAAGAGTTACCAGCTTTATTATAAACATAGGTTTTGTGTATATATTCCTGTAGTCCACAGATCTGGCTTGGTCCAAAAAGATTAAGATGGGTGGGCCAAGCCCAACCCCTATACTCAATCCATTCTAGCAAGCCCCTAGATCCACGACCCACGACCCACAACCTACAGTCCACAGATCACGGACCTGGCCCGATCTGGTCTGGGCGGGCGGGCGGGCAACACGCACGCACGCACGCACACGCACGTGTGGCAATTTTTGCATAACCAACTTGGACCATAGTCTTGGCTTAAGCCCATCCTTGAAGCATCCACAACTCCATTTCATTCGGAAAATTTAAATTTAAATACCCATCAATGCTTTCCTCTACAATCAATGTGGGATACAAGGTTTTACACATTTCTCAACACCTCTTTCATGAAACCAACTTAATGAGTCAATTTCTCATTCAAATCTTAATGATTTTTTGTCATTCTTTTTTGTGGTGTAAAGATTTCATTACAAAGAATCTAAACCCACTTTGTTAGACTTATTTATTTTGATGATTTATTTAATTATGTTTTTAATTTATTTGGAAGAGAAAAATAAAATCAAAATTTATTTTGATAATTTATTTGAAAGAGAAAAATAGAATCAAAATTTATTTTGATGATTTATTTGAAAGAGAAAAATATAATTAAAATTTATTTTGTCCCATTATTTCTCACCTAAACCTTTATCCTAAATGTTGTTAGAATGTATTTAATATTTGATTAAATCAGGAGTTCAAACAACCCAAAACAAAGGTTCAAACAACCTAGCACAGCAGCAGACCAAAAGGTTCAAAAAGTTCAAGTGGAAGATATTCAAATTAGTAATGATGGAAGTACAACGGCTATAAACGGCTATAAAAGTTCAAAAGGCCAAAAGGTTCGAGTGAAAAATATTCAAATTTGTAATGATGGAGTGGAAGATATTCAAATTGGTAATGATGAAAGTAGAACGGCTATAAATGGCTATAATTTTCATTATATATACCAAAGCCTCTAATGTAAACAAGTTACAAAAACCTAAAAATATTCTTTGATCTATAATCACTCACATCTATTCTAAGAAATTATACACTGAGCCTTATAGCTTTAAGCTCATCTTTTCTGTGTAAGGTTTACAGAAAAACCAGAGCTTCATTTTTATATCTATCTTTGAGAGATAATTCTTGTAACTTTCTGTGAAAGCAAAAACACATTCTTTTCAATCTTGTAAGAGTGTGTACACTCAGTGTTCTTGACTTAGAAAGTCAGTGTAAAATCTGTGGAGGATTGCTCTATCTGTGAAAAGGTTACTAGCACCCTGTAAAGTTAAGTTAGAGTATAGTGGAAAATCTCAAGTGAAGCTTGAGGAGTAGACACAGGCCGAGTTGAAGTCGAACCACTATATATTTGTTTGCCTCTCTCTCTCTTATCTCTTTATTTTATTTTAAATTGCCATAGCTATATTTCACATTTTTACTGTGCTAAAATCATTAACTAAAATTGTTGTTAAGACACTTGTTTTAATTATTTTTATTTCATTAATTATATTTATCTTTTGTGCTAGTCATAATTTTTATTAAGGTATTATTAATTTTAATTGTAAAAACCTAATTCACCCCCCCTCTTAGGTTGTCTTTTGGGTAACACACTTTACTCCACCTCAATTGAGGATTGGCGCCTACTTTAATATTGCATTAAAGTCACCAAAAAACTATTATTTTTTCAACAATCCCCCATATGAATAAAAATTGACCGAATAACAACAAACGGCTAACACTTAACAACAAAGACTCGGAGAGAGTGCAACGGATTAACCCCGGCATCGGAAAAGGTAGCTTTTGGCTTTGAATCCCTCTTAGTGAAGTCTATTGGATTTACTGGTTATCCAGTGAACACAAAATCTTGAACTATTCTGCCATTTATGTAAACCAAGACAACAGACCTTACCCAGGAATTACTCCAACCATCGTTCTGTTCTCACTGTTGTGTTCGGTTTGGCCCTCTGGTAATCTTACCACCCAGAATTACATCTGCAAGGCCCATATCTTTCATGTCAAACTTAGAGTTTAACAATCTCTTGGTAGTTCGAATCATCTCATCACTACTACCAACAATGAGTATGTTATTTATGTATATACACAAAATGATATAACATCTGTCACTGTCTTTGACATACACGCATTTGTCACACTCATTGATTTTAAACCCATTTGACAACATAGCATTGTCAAACTTCTCATGCCATTACTTGGGAGCTTGCTTCAAACCATACAATGATTTGACAAGCTTACAGACTTTCTTGTTTTTTCCTAGAGCTGAGAACCCCTTAGGTTGCTCCATATAGATTTCTTCATCTAAATCTCCATTTAAGAAAGCTGTCTTTATATCCATCTAATGTATCTCCAGACCACGTAAATCTGCTATCGCAATCACCATGCGAATGGATGTAATCCTTGTCACAGGTGAATACATATCAAAGTAATCTAGGCCTTCGCGCTGCCTGTATCCTTTGATAACTAGTCTAGCTTTATACTTATTAATTAACCCATCAGCTTTCATCTTTCTTTTGAAGAACCACTTACTCCCCAAGGCCTTACTGCCTAGGGGTAGATCAACCAAATCCCAAGTATGGTTCTACAAGATGGTCAATCTCATTTTTAATTGCTTCTTTCCACAAAGGACTTTTAGGTGAAGTCACAGCTTCATGAAAAGTTCAAGGTTCTTCCTCCAACATATAAGTCAAAAAGTCAAGACCAAAAGACTTTGCAATCCTAGCCCTCTTACTTTTTCTTGGCTCATCTACATCTTCAGCTTGATCATCTAGGTGATCATCTGTTTGATCAGCTATGTGATCATTGTCACCTTTAACCTCTTTCGTGGAACTCTGAATCCCTTCTTGGAGACAACACAAAAATACATTTCCAAAGAAAGATGCATTTCTTGATTCCATATAATATTCTTGTGTATATCTGGAATAACAGACACAAGAAATCGATATGCACTACTATTATGTGCATATCCAATGAATACACAATCCACTGACTTCGGTTTTATTCAAACCCACTTGGATGTAGGTACCGCCACTTTTACAAGACACCCCCACATTCGTAAAAATTTATAAAAAGGTTTGATGCCTTTCCATAACTCATACTGGGTCTTGTCCACCTTCTTCTGGGGTATTTTATTCAGAATATAATTCGCAGAGAGAATTGCTTCCCCCCACATGTTCTGTGACAATCCAGATCTTATCAACATTGCATTCATCATCTCCTTTAGCGTCCTATTCTTCCACTCAACAATCCCATTTGATTGAGGAGAATAAGGCGCTGTGGTTTGATGGATAATTCTGATTAAACACTAATCTCAATAAACAATGATTCATACTCACTACCACGATTACTTCTTAAAACCTTAATCTTGTGGCCTAATTGATTCTCAACTTCATTCTTATAAAGAACAAACTTGTCAATAGCATCATCTTTGCTTTTGAGCAAATACACATAACAGTACTTAGTACAATCATCAACAAAAGTGTATAATCTTTAAGTCACACACATCGCTATGTACTAAGTCCATCGGCTCTGAACTTCTTTCAATAAACTGAACCGAAGATCTTGTCAACTTCGCTTCAATACAAGTTTCACACTTGTGTTTCGGATTAATCTTAAAAGATGGTATGTGATCTAACTTGATTAATCTACGTAAAGATTCAAAGTTCACATGTCTTAGTCTACTATGCCATAAATTGGAAGACTTAAGCATGTAAGTAGAATAAGATGCATCTTTATTCATCTTTAGGATAAGAGTCATTACATTGAGTTTAAACGTACCCCCCAACATATATCCCTTACCTATATACACTCCGCTCTTAGTCAGAACGACCTTGTCAGACTCAAAGACCAGATTCTTACGAATGTCCGGAACATATAGGACTTCGTTCAAGGTCAGCTCTTTTCCTGAGGTCAACTTTAAGACCACCTTTCCTTTCGCCTCAGCAATTGAGGTAGTAGAATTCCCTATAAACAACTTCTCGCCCTTTGTAACTAACTCGAAAGTTGTAAACAACTTCTTCTCGGAGCAGATTTGATGTGTAGCCCCAGTATCAATCCACCATTCTCTTGGGTTTGAACCCACCATATTCACCTCAGAGGCAACGACAAACAAGTGCACGTCATCCTTATCATGGGAGTACTTTTTCATATCTGCCATGTGAGCACGGGGTTTGGTTTTGTCTGGCTTCCTCTGCTTGCGGCAATCACTAGCCCGATGCCCCTCACTACTACAGTTGTAGCACTTCCTTAAGAACCGATAAACAGGTTCCTGCGGCTTGTGTGTCAGTTTCTTAGCAACACCACCCCTTGGCCCCAGCTTTGAGCCATTGTTCACAGGGGACTTCTTCTTCACCCCAGAAGAATTGCTATGCTCAATGACATTAGCCTTCACAAAAGAGGTACTTCTTCATTTCTTTCTATTATCCTCCTCAATTCGGAGCCAGACAATCAGGTCTTCAACTGACATTTCCTTGCACTTGTGCTTCAAGTAGTTCTTGAAATCCTTCCAACCATTGGGAAGTTTTTCAATGATCATAGAAACTTGGAATGACTCATTCAAAAGCATCCCCTCCACATGGATTTCATGCAAGATCATTTGGAACTCCTGGACTTGGCTTATCACAAATTTTGAATCTATCGTCTTAAAGTCCAGGAACCGACAAACAAAAAATTTCTTTGCCCTGGCATCCTTAGTCCTGTATTTCTTATCCAGAGAGCTCTTGGCACAAAACACATTGTAGAGTGAGTTTGCCAAGCTGTTGAACACATAGTTTCGGCAAAGATAGTTTGTCTGCTTCCATGTGTCAAGTACCATGACCTTCTTCCTGTCTAGCTCAGCCTCTGCCACAGCTGGAGGATCCTCGCTCAAAACCTTTGCAAGGTTCAGCGTGGTCAAGTATAACAGCATCTTTTGCTGTCATCTCTTGAAGTTCACCCCAGTAAATTTCTCTAGGCACTCATGGTGACTGAGCAATCCTCTTGGATCAACCGAAGTAACACTAGGGTTGACCATAGAGGTCATAGTTGGGGTTGGCAAGCCAGCTGCCCCGGGGTTCAGAACCCCACCAATATTAACAGTAACATCATCATCGGTGACAGTTGTTATTTCTGAAAAATACAACAGAACTTCACTTTCTGTGTTTCCAAAAATTAAGTTTAACATTTAGAAAATTCCACAATTAGAAATTTAATTCAAAACTAGTCTCACCACTTAATCTAAAATCGAATATGGTCAAGAATGTTCCCAAGAAGACTAGAGGGGTCACATCTGTCCAACTTAAAGCCCAGTTAACCTTTTAACAAAACTTTCAAGAGTATGTTGACTACTAGTACATATGAAACAATTTTGAGAATTAAGGTTTTCCAAGGGATGAACTAGGTTAAAACAAACTAAGGTCCAAACTTACAAGCAATTAAAATTGCCAACCAAATTACAAGTTATTGTAAAAAATTGCTACAACAATACAAGGAAATAAAATGCTTTTACATATTGGTAAAAAATCATAACGAAATCTCAAGCAAAAAATTGCTTAAATATAAACCAATGTAGACCAATCCAAATAGGATTTCAATTAGTCCAAAAAATAATTTCCATGCTTAGGTATTCCTGTAAAGAAAGTTACTAGAAAAACAAAAACCAAACCAATAATTTAGGCAAAAAGTAAATATAATAAATTAATTGAAACTATCCAGCAAACGAATTAATAATAAAATTAACTAATCAATTAACATACTAGATGAGTTACAAGAATCAATCTATAACTCTAGAAATTAAGTTAAAAGTTAGAATAATGCTTGGGACCCCCTTTTGGGGGTCACCCCCTCACCCCCCCTTTGCCACGTGGCGGGTGGTGATTGGAGGAGTAGGAAAAAAAAGAAAAAGAAAATGTAACCAATGAGAGAGAGGGGGTCAAAGGGGGTGGGGAGAAAAGGGGGGATGAATCATTGTTGTAAAAGTTAATAGTCAAGAAAAATTATTACACAAGTTACAAAACCATGTAACTCCTAAATAATTAAAATTCTAGCCGTGAGTTACATAGCAATTTAATTCACAATTATAAATAAATTAAATTAATATGCATGAGTTAAATATAAAACTAAAACTCCAAAGTTGAATTTATAATTTAATTTATACAGTAACCATGTATGTAAATATAAATAAGTTACAAACATTTTATAACTCTAAATACATTAAACTAGAAATTTAATAAGCAAGAGTTATATATAATTGTTACAAAACAATAACCATTTAGCAATTAACATGCAAATAATTCTAGAAATTAAATCATGTAATATAGTCCAGAAAATAATAAGCATGTAACAAATTAAAATTTAGAATAGAATTAGCATGTCAAAAATTGCAACACCCAGAAATTATATTATAAAAATTAAAAGTCATGCAAATGATGGTAGGGAATTATGAACCATACTTATAAAATAAAATCATACTAAAACAATCAAGTATGCAAATTATACAAGAGCATTCTAATTAAACTAAGCAATTAGAGAATAACATTGCATAATTTACAATCATGTATTTCCAGGGAAACCAGTGAACTATTAGTCAAAATTAGGTACCAAATTTTGGGACAAAACAATAACAAAAAAATGTAAAATGGGAGAAACTTTTGAAGACTAGAACAAATATTCTGGGTCCATAGAATGAAGGAGAATGGTCTCCTTTTATGCACATGGAGGGAGAGAGGAAAAGGCTCTAGCCATTAGAACTCCTCACAAATGCAAAAATCAATTTTGCATTAATCTGTAAAACTGATGGATTAAATCCATCATGAATAGAAGAGTTACCAGCTCTATTATACACATAGGCTTTGTGTATATATTCCTACAGCTTACAGATTTGGCTTGGCCAAAAAAGATTATGATGGGTGGGCCAAGCCCAACCCCACACTCAATTCATTCTAGCAAGCCTTGTAACGCCCCAAGAAGATACACAATAAAAGTACACCAATCACCGCTCCTTACGATAAACCGAAATAAATCTCCAACGCTTTCATACATAAATATGAGAGATTTACAAAATAATTCCACATGCGAATATTCATTCAACGACTTTAGTACATGAATCTATAGCATGTAAAACATCCAATCAAACATAAATAAATGCCCTCAAGGGCTACAAAGTCCAAGGCTTAAGCCTAGTTACACAAAATGGTTGCTCGAACCCATTCAAATATAGCCTTTGGCTTGCAAAAAATATATCACAACAAAACAGGAGTCTTGTGCTCTCAACATACACATTCACGCCCTTAGTTTGGCAGAATCACCACATCTTTTCATGCACAAAATCCCGTAAGGTGAGCATAAAGCCCAGTAGAAAATTCTTAACAAAATATATACATTTTATACAAATCTCATAAGATGAAATGCATATGTCATGCCTTGCTTTGAAAAGAAAATTGCATTATCACCTTTTTGAAAACCATCATGCTCAATGAAAACTTGAAAATTTAACAATTTATAAATTTTAAATTAAGTTCAAGGGGCGGTAAATACGACTCAGGCAATTCCTAGGTTGGTGTTTACAAGTAGACATAACTAACACTACCAAAATCCCACTTTACCGATAGCTAACTGGAAGGCACGTGGTACCTCCTCTGCGCGTGTTTTCGGTCTTTCACTTTGGACACTTAGGCTAACTTAATCAATTCCATCTACACCCCCTATCTAGACTTACCAACGTATTTACCCCAAAACAATTGATGAGATCTTGTTCCACAAACATTTCCCTTTTTCAATGCAAAAGTTTTCAAATCTCAATTCAAAACTCATAATAACCAAATGAATTGAAATATCAGTGCAACATATAACAATATATCATAATATTCTTCCATTTTCAATTTTTTCCACAATTTTTCTATTGTGATCACGATTTCCATTTCTTTTTCCAATGCAATTTCACAAGATAAGCATATACTCATTTATATCTATCGAGGAGTAACAACATTTCCACATTTCATGCATTTTCATCACCTTAGTCATTTCATGACTATATCAACATTTTGAACAACAACCTTCCAAAACCAACTAATTCTCATATACCATGAAATTTCTCATTTCAACATTGTCATAATATTGGTCAAATGTCAATCTCATAACATCACCACATTTTCTCAAAATTTTCCAAATTTCTAGGGTTTCTATAAACTAGGTTTCCTCCTCATTTTGAAAGAAATTATTTCAAGCTAACACTTCTCTACAAAAATATAACTCAAAATCTCAAGGATTAAAATCATTCACACCACATGAGGCAAAACCCAAGTTTCAACCACCACAAAAAGTTTTAATAACAACAAAATTTGCAAAAATGTATATATGACTCAAAGAAAATCCTTACCTCAAGTTCTAGAAAGGAAGAGAGAAGAATGCCCCAAAATCGACGGTGTCAAAACTCGATCTCCACCGCATAAGACATAGCCGTCGAAGAGCTTTCCAACTTTGATGAAGGAACCATGGTCAAAACTCTAATGGATTTGAAGAAATCAAAGATTTGATCTAGTTTGGTGTAGGTAAATGTACAGAGAAGGAAGAGAAATGAGTTTTTAGAGAGACAGTGATATATAAAAAATGAGATACACTCATCTCCACGTGAAGAAAAAGTAGAATTTTTTGAACTCAGCGTTTTCCCGCATGTGCCCCCCTCTTTTTCCACACATGCGACACGTACTTCCCGCACGTGCGACACTCACACCCACACGTGCGGCACTCTCTCCCGCACCTCCTTTCGTACGTGCAATTAAATCAGCCTCTACTCATCACCAACCTCACCTCACCACACATGTAGCCTCACTTCCCGCACTTGTGGCCCATTCTCGCAAGTGTAATTTTACTTTTTTGCCCCTAGTGAATCCTGGACACCCCAGATCAAATTTCACGCCCTCAAAGACAAGTAAAACTCAACCCCGGGAAAAAATAGGACCAAGAAAAAAAAGAATCCAAGGAATGTTTTCAAGAACGATGAACCAAAACGGTCGACGAGACCTTAGATTAATTCCCGACACTCCCACTACGAGCAAGATAAACACAATTAGAAGAGAAAGAGAAGAGTTAAATAACCAGGCATCACAACCTCCTCACCTTAGGAAATTTCGTCCCCGAAATTAAGTCAAACCTCCTATCAACAAGCCCGAAGGGAAAGCAACCCAACAATAAAAAAACTCCGGGCGATAAGAAAAAATAACAACTCGAAACAACCACAACCCAACAATAGTCCAGAGATCCCTATCTCCACCCAAAGTTCACTACTATTATCATAGTCTCCATGTGCCTTAGTCACAATATCAATAATCAAAGCAAAAATTATAAGTATGAATTTCAATGACATTGGCAAAAGTCTTACAACAATTCTCATGCTTAAACAACATCACCACAACGATAAGTGCTTTAACAAATTATCACTTCACTCCTAAACACTAGAAAATATTACAATTCTATGAACAACTAAATATTCTCAAACAATTCCGGATACTTGGAGCCGACTTCTGCCTCCCGTTCCCATGTCCCTTCTTTGACCCCAAGATGTCTCCATAACACCTTCACTAACGGTATAGTTTTGCCCCGTAACACTTGCTCTCAGGTATCTAATATTTGAATCGGTCGCTCTTCTTAAGAGGCATCTTTATCCACCTCCAATTCAACCCAATCTAGTATATGAGAAGGGTCGGGTTCATACTTTCTAAGCATGGATACATGAAACACATTGTGAACCCTCAAAAGTTGTGGCGGTAAGGCTAACCGGTATGTCACTTCCCTAATTCGCTTCAATATCTCGAAAGGCTCAATGAACCTTAGAGACAATTTTCCACTCTTGCCAAATCTCATCAAATCCCCTCTCGGTGAGATTTTAAGGAACACATGATCGCCAATCTCGAAGGATAAAGGTCATCTCCTCTTATCGGCATAACTCTTCTGTTAACTTTGAGCCGTATCTAACTCTTCCAAATGAGAGCAACCTTCTCGGTTGTTTCTCTAACCAATTTCGGTCCCAATAATGGTGCATCACCCACCTCAACCCAACAAACCGACAATCTACAAGGTCGGCCATACGAGGCCTCAAACGGTGCCATCTCAATGCTAGCTTGATAAGTATTGTTGTAGGCGAACTTAATTAATGGTAAGTGTCTCTCCCAAGACCTTTTGAAATCAAGGACGCAAGCTCTAAACATGTCCTCCAAAATCTGAATGGTATGCTTCGACTGCCCATCGATTTGAGGGTGGTAAGCAGTGCTAAAGGTCAACTTATCCCAATGCCTCTTGAAGGCTTTGCCACAACCGAGCAGTAAAACGAGGATCTTTATTCGATACAATGGTCACAGGGACCTTATGAAGTCAAACTATTTCTCTAATGTACAACTCTGCCAAATGCTCAACTGAGTCACTGGTGCGCATCAGAATGAAATTCATAGACTTAGTCAACCTATCGAAATCACCCAAATAGCATCATTGCCCCCATTGGGTTCTAGGAAGCCCAACTACAAAATCCATGGTAACATGTTTCCATTTTCACTCGGCTATCGGTAAGGGTTGTAGCAAACCCGCTGGCTTTTGATGTTCGGCCTTCACTTGTGATCACGATTTCCATTTCTCTTTACAATGCAATTTCACAAGATAAGCATATGCTCATTTATATCTATCGAGGAGTAGCAACATTTCCACATTTCATGCATTTTCATCAACTTAGTCATTTCATGACGATATCAACATTTTGAACAACAACCTTCCAAAACCAACTAATTCTCATATACCATAAAATTCCTCATTTCAACATTGTCATAATATTGGTCAAATATCAATTTCATAACATCACCACATTTTCTTAAAATTTCCCAAATTTCTAGGGTTTTCATAAACTAGGTTTCCTCCTCATTTTAAAAGAAATTATTTCAAGATAACACTTCTCTACAACAATATAACTCAAAATCTCAAGAATTTTTAGAAAAACATTATGGAAACCCACTTTAAAATCATTCACAACACATGAGGCAAAATCCAAGTTCAATCACCACAAAAAGTCTCAATAACAACAAAATTTGCAAAAATGTATATATGACTCAAAGAAAAATCCCTACCTCAAGTTCTAGAAGGGAAGAGAGAAGAATGCCCCAAAATCGATGGTGTTTAAACTCGATCTCTACTGCACAAGACGTAGCCCTCGAAGAGCTTTCCAACTTTGATGAAGGAACTATGGTCAAAACTCTAATGGATTTGAAGAAATCAAAGATTTGATCTAGTTTTGTGTGGGTAAATGTAGAGAGAAGGAAGAAAAATGGGTTTTTAGAGATAGACAGAGAGAAAGATACAAAAAATAAGATACACTCATCCCCAAGTGAAAAATAAATAAATAAATAATTTTTCGGGCTTAGCGTTTTCCCATACGTGCCTCCATTTTTTCCACACTTGTGACACGTACAGCACTCACCCTTGTACGTGTGGCACTCTCTCCCGTACCTCCTTCCGTACGTGCAATTAAAGCAGCCTTTACTCATCACCAGCCTCACCTCACCGCATGTGCAGCCCATTCTCGCACATGCCCCGCACGTGCAATATTGCCTTTTCGTCCCAAAACTGCTCCAGTGAGTCCCATACACCCCAGATCAAATTTCACATGCTCTGAGACAAGTAAAACTCAACCCCGGGAAAAAATAAGACCAAGAAAAAAAAGAATCCAAGGAAAATTTTCAAGAAAGATGAACCCAAACGGTCGACAAGACCTTAGATTAATTCCTAACACTCCCACTACGAGCAAGATAAACACAATTAGAAGAGAAATAGATGAGTTAAATAATTGGGCATCACAAGCCTCAAGAATACGGATCACGAACCCGGTCTGATAAGGCAGGCTGGCGGTGCACGCACGTGACAATTTTTGCATAACTAACTTGGACCATAGTCTTGGCCTAAGTCCATCCTTGAAGTACCCATAACTCCATTCCTTCAGAAAATTTGGAAGCCCCAAAGGGCTTACACCTTTATGCAAAAAATGGGATTTAAATATCCATCAATACTCTCCTCTACAATTAATGTGGGATACAAGATTTTACACATTTTCCAACACTTCTTTCATGAGGCCAGCTTAATGAGTCAATTTCTCATTTCAAACCTTAATAGTTTTTTGTCATTCTTTTTGTGGTGTAAAGTTTTCATTATAAAAAATATAAATCCACTTTACTCCACCTCAATTGAGGTTTGGCACCATTAAAATCATCAAAAAAACTATTATTTTTCCAATGGTTGTATTTTCACTTGAATGGTTAAAACATTTATAAAAAAAAATCCCTTGTATTTAAAACAACGACAAATATATGAGTTATGTGAACAAGCTTAAAAATTACAATTGTCAATAAAAAAATAAAATAAAATTATGATAACTATATAAGTTTGATGTTCAAGTCAAATTGGTTTGAGTGCAACATCTCTTACGTAATGTAAGTCTAAGCCAAATTTGATCCAACTGAATCTAAACTCGGTTGGGGTCTGGCTGGTCTAATGCCTACCCCTACATAGCACATCATATCGAGTACTTTGGTCCCCTTTGGAGACTCGAGTTTGTAGTCAAAAAATAAAAAAAAGTCACTATAAATTGTTAAAATACTCTCTTTATTTTTTACATATCATTTTTAAAAAGTTAAAAAATTAATTAAAATAGTCAATTTTCAAACGAAATCTTATATCCAAATATGTGATGGGCCCACTTACTAATGTGGCACATTAGTGATGGATGGATTGTATTAACGAAAATAAATTTGTTCACGCTCTTTTTTATTATGAACAAAATACAAAATACAATTGATTAAAAAATGTAAGCCTTATACTATTCAAAAAGTATATTAATCCTATTTTCTTTTTGATAAGATAAATATTATATCATCAAATAGACTATTAGCAACAACGCGGTAGAAATAAATCTATCACAAAGAGACTAATAACAACACAGGGAGATAAATAAATTATTACAAAGGGTAAAGTGTTTGATACTCGCAACCTCATACCATAAAAGAGATTACACAAACACTAAATCAAATGCGCTGGTTATATTAACACTCACTTAAAATACATATTCTAATAGTTAATACCAATCAAAAAATATGTATCATTTTGAGCTTCTCTACCCAAACCTTCAAATTTTGGTATGTTAAATTTTTTTGAAAACTTGGGTGACAAATTGGCAATTTGACATTTCTTATAAGAAATCTCTCCACCCGATATGTCAAATTTATTATTCTATTATTTTTACATTAATAATTTCTAAAATGTTTTATTTTACTAATTAAAATGAATTTCTCTTTTAAAGATGTTTAAGCCCATTTACATAGTGTTTTATTTCTAAATAAGTGCTACAATTATAAAATAATTTTTTAAACAAAATTCAAAATTTTATTCATTCCCACTTAAAACACTTATTTTATTTGGTGAAAAAATAAAATTAGAGCATAATATATTTTACAAAAAATAATAATACATAAATATTTAGTAAATCACATGCTACGGTGCCAATTATAAAACCACTTTTGAGACTTGGGAAGACAAATACAAACTAGCATCAGACGCGCACACACCCCACTTATAAAGAAAAATATTAGAGATATTTAATTTATTATTTTTAATAATATATTTGATAAATATAAAATTTTAATTTATTAAATATTTTATTATGTGTAATTTAAGTTTAATATTATATCTTTAAAAGTGATTTAGAGATTATAAATTAAAAAAATTGTAGCCTGGTTGATTGGGTTATGTTAAAGATCCGAAATGATTTATTAATTTTTTTATCAAATCTCTTACATGAGTATCCCATACCCATATGAAAGATTTGATAAAAAATTTAATAAATCATTTAAATTTTATAGCATTTTTCTTGTTGATTTAAAAAACCACTTTAGGGACTGGAAAAGATAAATGCAAACTAGCATCAGAGTCCGCAAACTAGGTGGTGCTGCCATCACCACCCCCAACAAAAATAATGAAGGAGACACAGACACAGTCCCACACTGCTCACATTTTCATCAGCCATGTGAGATTTAGCTCAATAATTTGCTGAATGAACCCAATCCCAATTGCCAATGACGAGAGAGAGAGAGTGCTAGTTAGTTGGTTGGGCCTTTGGGGTTCAACTGAAACTGGCAACTAAATTCTTTATAGTTTTTAACTTCCCTTTAATTGTTGTCTCAATAAAATATTTGAGTTTAATTGGTTTATTTTGATATTTAAGCTTAATAAATCTATTTTAAAATTGATTTTGATAATTTAAATCGTTCACTTATTAAAATTCATTAAGTAGAATATTCATACAAAAAAATAAAATAATTATATATTAATAATTATATATTTAAATCATATTTTTTTAAAAAAATAAATGACAAATATAATTTTAAAAATAGTTATTCATATTTTGTAATATAAATTTGATTAAAAGTTATCGATATCTGATCATTTTTTGATTTTTTTATATAAATATTCTACTCAATAAAATTTAAAATATGAATAATTTAAATCACTAAAATCAATTCTAAAATGCTAAATATAAATGCTCTCGGAAATTAAAATGATCAATATGAGTGGACTCGTGTAGATATGTGTGTAAACAATTGTAGGAGTTATTGGTATGTTGGTTGGGTGGTTGCACAAAACTTGATGTTGGGGCTCACACCACCGATTTTTCTGGGAACCAGACAAAATCACTCATATTTTTAGGTGGATAATTGTGTGGTAGGAATTAGATTTGTGTAAAGTAAAATTTATATATAGAATAAATTTGGAGTTTTTTTATTGATAAATCTAAATTAGAGGTGTTTTAACTTAACAAATTTATTAACGAAAATTATAATCTAATTAGTTTTATGTATTTATATTTTTATTTTACGAGGTCTTTTTTTCCTGATTTATATTGTTTGTTGGATTATTATACTCTTATGTCTATTGTTGATATATATTATATAGAAAAAAGATATACACATTTCGGCTCTGTTTGGTTGTGAACTGAAATCAATTTTCAACACGTGGGCTCGCATATGACGTTTGGATACGATGTTCAATAATTGATTCCGCATGTTAATTCAAATTACATTTTGAAAATCTGTTTGGTAGCAAATATCTCCCTTTCAACGTTTCTACCTTCTTCATCATCTCCCAACTTTCACGTGAACCTCATCTACACCTGTCCTTCAGATTCATCACGGGTGGCTTCTCTATGTTCAGATTCATCAGGGATGAGTTTCAGAGTTTCAGAAGTCAGACTCATTTTATAAATAATGAATCTACCCAACCCGCTTCGTACTCGTATCATATTTCACAAATCAACTGAGTTACGATTTGTGCGTTGCGGACGATTCTTATTACGGGCAACCAAACAACGACGACTGTGAGGTGAAATTACTCACAAAATTATTTACATATTTTGTTATAGGGAAATTATTTGAGAAATTCATTCTAATTTTTTTTTTTCAGGTCAAATTTATCAAACTTATTGTCGAATTCGACGAGCAAACAGTGGCACGTTCAATCAGTATACACATTTCATCACTGGCGATAATTATTCAACTCCCACTAATCTGGTAAATAAATCCTTCATCCTTCATCTGTTATCTGAAAATGATTTCAAACGAGTCGATCAACTGTTTCAACTTTTTGTTCTTTAAGAATAGTGTAAATCATTCATCTGTTATGTATAAATGAATTCGGAGAAGTTGAAATCAATTCGTAAATGGTTTATCAGAATTTGGTATGTCGTATTTTCCATTTCAGATCGGTTGTTATTTGAAATTATGAACGGTTTGAACCTTTCTTCTATCAAAGGCATAGTGGCAGTGCCTGGGACACCAGGCCGGTCGTCCCCTGGGTCATCCGGCCGGTCGACCGGCCGGTCGACCACCCGGTCTTCCCACCTCTCTTCCGGTTTTGTCTTCCACTTTCCATTCCTGAATGGTTTGAACCACTGGTCCTCCCTGAACTGTTTGAACCCACCGGCTTTTTTACTATTTTTTTTCCTTAATTTCAATTAACAACCAATACTGATTTGTTTTGAATTCAAATCAATATAACACAATGTTAAACACATTGTTAAACATTGAATGTTAACTGAATTTTTTTTGTAAAACATTGTTAACTGAATGTTAACATTGTGTTTTTTTATAATTCAGATTTTTTTTTTTTTACATTGTTAACAACCAATACTAATTTTTTTTATCTGATTGTTAATTAAAAAAAAATTACTGATTTCTTTCCTACTATTTAAACATAATGTTAACTGAATTTTGAGGCTTTGAGAGCAAAGACACCCCTAGCGCTGGCACACACGGTTAAAATCAGGGATAGCTACTGTTACATTACCATTTAGACATATATATGTCTATAATTATTTATTTATATGGTAAATAAGACTTATAGAAAATATAGTAAAGTTTTTAATTTTTATAGCATTTCATTTTTTATTAATAATTTATCATTCATATGAATATGAATTAAAAAAAATAATAATGTTATCCTTTTTACATTAAAATATTTTTTATTTTGATCTTATTAAAAGATAAGTCAATATACTTATGTTAAAATTAATTATATTTTTTCATAATTTTTCAACAGATTAGAATATTTATGTATGTATTTTAATTTTTTATTATTTTGAGTCATATTTTAATTTATAGAAATAAATAAATAAAATGTTCATACCATACTTTTTTTTTGATCGAGTTCATACCATACTTTACTCTCCTTTTCTTTCTATTGGCTGAAATTACATTTTGTAGAATTAAAAAAAAAAGGTTTAGCGAAATTTTTTTTATGCAAAACTTTTTTTGATAAAACAAAAAAATGTTTTTTCCATGACTACTTGCAAGGGGTCGTTTGGGACACAGGAAAAAAAAGTTGGTTTTGGGTTTATAAAAGTCGATTTTTTTTTTATTTTATTTGTGGTTATATTTCTGCTATCTGAATTTTTTTTTTTGGTGATTATATTTCTGCTATTTAAATTCAATTAATTTGCTACGTACTTTTTTCCTTGAAATAAAATAATCTGTTCTTTTTCCTTTATCTGTGTTCTCCTTCAAATCATTTTGCACTGTTATTGTTGTATATCCATCGCAGTGTTCTTTAAAATACTTTGTTCTGCTTGTATATTCATCCCAAACTAGTTTAAATATAATTTGTATATTTATAGATGGATGGAAATAATTCCGATGACAATGAGAACACCAAAATGTGGACACCCAGAATTGAAACGAAATTAATAAATATGTTGAGAGATGAGGTTAGAAACAATCAAACAACGGGCCGTACTACTTCGTGGACAATTAGGCATTGGAATCATTATGCAAATCAGTTGTATAACATATATGGATTTCGGTATACAGGTGTTAAGGTGCGCCAAAAATATCAGCGCTTGAAAGCTGATTACCAGACATTCAAGCGACTCCAGGCACAGACTGGTCTGGGATGGGATCCTATTATAGGCACTGTTGTTGCACCCGATGAATTTTGGGATAAGGTTTTCCATTAATCTGTACTATTTTCTAATTTTATTTTAAACGTTTCATGATATATACAATGCTTAATTCTTGTTTTGTACTTGTTGTAGGCTAGCAGAAATGTGAAGAAGTTTAAGACAAAAGGGTTTGAATATTTTCAGGAAATGGCAGAGATTGTTGAAAATTGTTGTGCTACAGGGGCCCTGTCTCGTGCATCCACACAAGGACCCCTTGACTCAGAAGAAGAAGACGACATGTTAAATAAATTTTGGAACGCTGATGCTGGTGGGAGTAACGTTGGTGGGAGTAATGCTGCTGAGACCATTCCTGTTGACTTATTCAGGGATGAGTATATAGATCCAGCAAAGGGCAAAAGTCACAAGAGGGGCCCTGCAACCAGCCAGACTGGCAGTGGTCGTTCCAAAAAGTCACGGTCAAGTGGGTTTGATGATGTGTATGCAGCTTTCACATCCTATGTACAAGCCAAAACAGGACATTCACGTGCACGAGAAAATGAGACTGAGGCTGTAAGTGCAGGTGGTGATGATTATTCCCTTGATGCATGTCAAGATGCATTGCTTGAGCTTGGGGACATACCACCGTTGCAGTACGTTAGGGCACTGACACTGTTCAAGGATAAGGAATGGCAAAGGTTTTTCACGCGCACTCCTACCCATTTGCGTCTAGCCATGATTCTCGCTTTGCAGTGAACTGAGACGTTCTGTTTTGCTTGTGTTAGCAAATCTTCTTGGCTGAACTGTTTGATCATTTCATTACTCCTGATTTGGTTTTAATTCTTATTTTTTTTCATTCCATCATATCCTCTTTCCTTTTCTATGTTCGTATGTTTTTTTGTTTTTTTTAAACTTTTAAGTGTTTTCTGTTATATTAAAACTATGGAAGTTATTATAATATGACCATGTGTTAAATAAATTTTGTTATCCTCTGAATTTTACTGTTTCACCAATAACGCTAACTGTTACTGCATGAATAACATATTTTATAATTATGCTTTTATTGTGATGTAGACAAAGGCATATGTCATCCGACAGAGAAAACAATACAATGGAGCTCTCATCAGAGGAGGATGAGGTTTTTGATGATTTTATGGATTTCTTGATGATTGCTGTAATGCATGACCATATGAACGCGCCAAGTAGTCGTCGACCGCAGCGAACGTGTCCATTCAGAGGTGATGATTACATCTTCGGCTTATTAAATGGCCATCCAGAAACAATGATGAACGTTATGCGAATGGATGCACAAACATTCATTTTATTGAAAGACACTTTACTCCATAATGGCTTTATCGATACTGAACATATGCATATAAGTGTGGAGGAATCGCTTGGAATTTTTTTATACACTTTTGCACAAAATGATCGCCATCAAATAATGGCAAATAGATTTCAACACTCAACGGAAACAATTTGTCGGCACACAAAAATTGTTATGCGGGCATTGTGCAAGCTTTCATCATCGGTTATCAAACCACGTAACCTAGAGGACATCCCAGGAAAAATTTTAAATGACAGGCGGTTTTTTCCCTGGTTCAAGGTACGAACAGTGTGACTGTCCTGTAAATTTGTTCATATCCATAAGGGTTAATAAATATTATTATTTTTTAATTATGAAAGTAAAATCAATCAGTTTGTTTCGCTTTTAATATCAAAGTCTGATATCTGTCAATTAGGATTGTGTC
The DNA here is from genome assembly GCF_055761805.1 of Camellia sinensis. Taxonomy (NCBI): domain Eukaryota; kingdom Viridiplantae; phylum Streptophyta; class Magnoliopsida; order Ericales; family Theaceae; genus Camellia; species Camellia sinensis. The sequence goes on along the minus strand of NC_138975.1, from coordinate 41,106,422 downwards.
GGTGCTATCGATGGCACATTGGTGGATGCATGGGTCCCTGCTTCAAGACAACATACATTCTGCGGTCGGAAAGTAATGGTATCGCAAAATGTACTCGCAGCTTGCAACTTCGATATGTTGTTCACATTTATTAATTCTGGATGGGAAGGTAGCGCTCACGACAACGCTATTCTGGTTGACTCTATTACACGAGCTGATCTACAGTTCCCACACCCACCCAATGGTGACTGTCCCTGAACAACATACTGTACACTTTTTTCCTTGTCTGTTTTTATACATATCAATTGACAGAACTGTGTATTCATTATTTACATGTAGGCAAGTACTATTTAGTTGATGCTGGTTTCACGAACATGCCTGGATTTCTTGCTCTATTTCGGTCTCAACGATATCACTTGCATGAGTTTCGTGGCCATCGTTATGCAGGACCTAAGGAATTGTTTAACCATCGACATTCGTCATTACGCAACGTCATAGAAAGAACATTTGGTGTTTTGAAGAAGCGCTTCCCAATATTGTGGTCCATGCCAAATTACAAGTCTACACGACAAGGGCCTCTCGTGATTGCATGTTGTGCAGTGCACAATTGGATCCGTTTGCATGCAATTATGGATCCATTCTTTATGGAAGTTGATAATGAAATGGCCGCAGAAGCAGAAGCAAACGGGCTTCTTGGAGACCAACCTGACTACGTTGACATGTCACAACATGGGTTAACGTCCCAATCGAACGTTAGGGATGCAATTGCTACTGCTATGTGGCAAAATCATGTTCACCATGGGCACTGAAGATAATGGTTTTCTTAGTACATGTGTACTTAAATATGTTGTTCATGCAATGTGTAATATGCAAATTTATGTAGAGTCTACCAAAGACAATTAAATATGTTGTTATTAATATGCAATGTGTTTCTTAGTAACTTTCAGAAATAAATATGTTGTCATTAAATTAAATGTGGTGGTAGGTGGTGGGTGGTAGGTAGTGGGTGGTGGTGGCAGATGGGTGGTGGGTGGTGATGGGTGGTGCTGGCAGGTGGGTGGTGGTGATAGATGGGTGGTGGGTGGTGGCAGGTGGGTGGTGGGTGGTGATGGGTGGTGGTTGCAGGTGGGTGGTGGGTGGTGATGGGTGATGGATGGTGGTGATGGGTGGTGGGTGGTGGGTGGTGGTGGTAGATGGGTGGTGGATGGTAGTGGGTGGTGGTGGATGGTGGTGATGGGTGGTGGGTGGTGGTGGTAGATGGGTGGTGGATGGTGGTGGGTGGTGGGTGATGGGTGGCGGTGGGTGGTGGGTGGTGGTGGCATGTGGGTGGTGGTAGCAGGTGGGTGGTGGTAGGTAGGTAGTGGGTGGTGGTGGTAGGTAGGTGGTGGGTGGTGGTGGCAGGTGGGTGGTGGGTGGTGGTGGCAGGTGGGTGGTGGGTGGTGATGGGTGGTGGTGGGTGGTTAGAACCACCAGCTCGGGTCAGTGTATATTCAGAAATTGGTGAAGTGATTCTGATCCATACTTCATCTTCAAGGTTCACATCATGGGCTTTGAAAATTATGGTTAGTAAAGCTCCAAAAGGTAGGGACCGGCCACTCAGAGTATCCAATTTTGCAGCCATCAATTCTTTTAGTAATATAAAGCATAAATCTAATTTTTGTCCAATTTCAAAACAATATAACAAGTAAACTTGAAAACATGAAACAGTATTATAATGTCCTTTTTTGGGGGTGACATTTTCAACTATCCATCGATGGAGAATACGAAGGTGATGTTTTAAATGGCTGACTTTTAAATTAGTGTCGCTAAATCGATTGTCACAAATTGTGGTATAAATCTGAGTGACATCATCAACAATTTTTCTAAGGCAGACTCATTTTGAAAATAACATTGTAAATCTCCTGTTTCGACTCCAATAATTTGTGCAAAACGACACAGAGAGAGTGTGATTCTTTTCCCCTTAATATAAGAGGTAAGACTCCACGGTTCATTTTGTTGGTCACCCGCTGTCAAGTGAACATAAAATAATTGTATAAGACGGGGATATATCTTACTTGGTAAATTATTTAATGGTAACCATCCCATTGTATCTAATTTGCCAAGTAAGAGTGAATCATATTGAGAAGGTAGTTTTACGTTTCTCCCCGTAACAATTGGTCGACAAATGAAATGTTCATAGGCTTGTTCATAATGATATGTTGCAAAATCATTAGTTAGATAGCCATCATCTTGTTGCTGTGGTGGTGGTACAGGGTTTGACGATTCACCAAGTTTGGGTCTGGTTCATTTTGTTCTTGGCATGATGACTGTAAAAGTGAAAGAAAAATGTATATTAAAATATACGAGAGGTAAGAAAAATGTATGAAAAATATATCAAACATTAGTATCTTTTTATGCATACAAACTTATTTTTATGAAAAAAATAAATATAAAAAAATTTGGTGACAAAATTTAATTAGGCAGATTCCAAAGAAACAGATTTGTATAAAAAAAAAAATCATAGGGAAAATATTTGTCATTGGGGTTTGATTCATAGAGTTTATTAGAACTTAGAAACTGATAATCAGAAAAATAAATGATAGTGCGAAAAAAGTATACCAGATATCAGAAAATATAACAAATGAAAATGGAACAGATTTATGAAAATGGAACAGAAATGAAAAGTGACTGGGCCGGGATGACCGGGCGAAAGTCCCACAGGATGACCGCCCGGTAGACCGGCGGGATGACCGGCCGGTCGTCCTCCCCTTCCCCTTCAGTGAAGCTAATTTCTGAAGCTCATGTCTGAATTTCTGAAGCTCATGTTTGAACCAAATATGAAGATGAACTAGCATCAAAATCTCACCTGTAAATTATGGAAGTAGAGAAGGAGGACCTAACCAGATGGTGGATATCTTCTATTTGTCTAATTTAATTCTGTGATGTAACTGGAGAAGGTGCTTCCGAGAAGGTGAAGTTGGTGCGGTAAATAGAATGAGATTCAGATTTAATAGGAAGGGTGAGGTTCATATAATTGTAGGAATTTTTTTTTTTTTTTACTTTTTATTTGTTAAATATAATATTATTACTTTTTTCAAATCAATATCACATGCGTCCTCTGCTTTTTCTTTCCCTCACTGTTAGAACACAGCTATTATATAATAGGGAGTAGGTATTAAGTAAGTGAAATTACGATCTTACCCTTTGTATTTTGTTTTATATCATCACTTCTCATTTAAGTCCAGAGGGGCATAATGGTCATTTCGTATGTTAATTCCTACAATTATATGAGCTCTTCGTGGACAATAATAGAGTGCATTTCTGTTGCACATCTGTACTAAATTACAAAAAATGTAATAAATGAAAAATAAATTGATAATGTTTTGTAAGATTTATATTATGATTTGTATTTTAAAATATGAAAGTTAGTATATTTATCCCTTCTTTATTAATATGTATTTTCAAAAGTTGTTGACTTTAACAAAATGTTAGAAAAAAATTAAAAACGTATTTTATAAATGAATTGATAGAAAAATTAATTGGCAGAAAAAATTGACATCGGTTTATTTTAAAATGAAAAAATTATTTCGAAATCACAATTATTCAAAAAATTACTAAAAAAAAATAATTGACAAAAAAAATCAATGTTTAATTTCAGTATTTTAAAAATAGTTTGGTTATTATTGTTGATAAAAAATATAGATATCGATATCGATATCGATATATGAGTTGTGTGTTTGATGATAAATTATTGGTTGAATTAAGTTTTGAAAATTACTTTCAAAACACATCACCAAACAAATTTTCACCTTTCACATGTCACATCAAACTTCCAAAACATAATTCAAAATACATCTTCAAAACACAATTCAAAACTCTATTTAAAAATCATAACCAAACAAATTTTCTACACTCAAATCATAATTCTACAACCCATAAACTCAAAATACAATTCATACTCTCAAATCACATTTACAAAATACAACCAAACGCAGGGTTCCTTTTTATTGCTACTTCTATTTTGGTAGTTACCAATATTTATATTTTTCTTTTTGATTAGTTTTATTAACATTTGTGGTATTGTTTCATTGTGCTAGCGTTTCAAAACTCTCTATTTGGCAGGGTTTAGAAACTCTAATTTACACATGACGGTGAAATTATTATATTCCTCTTTTGTTATGGTAAAATTTTGCGTTCCTCCATTGTCATTTTGTGTTCGAAGTTTTGTATTCGTCCATTGTTGTTTTGTGTTCAAAACTCTATGTTTCTCCATTATTGTAAGTCAAAGTTCTATTTATATCCAGTCAATTTTGTTACAAACAGATTATTCAAAGGTGGGTTTGGTTTATTTGAATTGATGGAATGATAAAATTGTATAAATTGTTAGTGATAGTGATAATGATAAAGATGAGGATGTGGGTGATATTTGTTTTTATTTTTAGAGTGATTGAGTTTTTTTTTGAATCTCTAATTCTATTGTTGTCATTGTTTCTATTTTTTTTATCAATCAGTGTAAATGTTTACATTTCACATTGTTTGAAAGTCTAAGAAATAAGTGTTGGAATATAGATATAGACGTAATTATATATTTTGCAGAATGTAAATGTTCACATATCATTGGTTATTTATTACTACACTTGTTGTTTGAACAATCATTTTTTATTACCAGTAAACAGTTGAAATAATCTTCTTTTATTTTTATTTTTTATTTATTTTTTATTTTTTTCCTTTCAATTTTGTTCCATGTTGCAGTGTGAGTGTTCACGTTTGTATGAATTTAGTTTTTCTAAGGTTGGTTGTATGCTAATTGCAAATTGTGAACATTCACATTGTATTTTGATATGAGTTTTTTTTTTTTTTCAAATTTTTTCAAAAGTTAGTTGTATTTTGTTATTTTTTTACTATGCTTGTGGGTTGAACAATCATTTTTATTACTATTGAACAATCAAAATAGTTGATTTTCACTTTTTTTTCAATTTTATTTTATATTTTCATGCTGCAGTGTGAATGTTCACATTTGTATGAGTTTATTTTTTTTTTTTAAACTAGTTGTATATTAATTGTAAATTGTAAATATTCACATTGTATTTTGATACAAGTTTTATTTTTTTAAAAGTTAATTGTATGTTTGTTGTTTTTGTTACATACTTGTTAGTTGAATAATAATTTTTGTTACCATTAAACAATTGAAATAGTCAATTTTTACTTTTTTAATTGGGGAATTGACCAATAAATCCTATATTTTGGTCTTTTGATCCATATGGTCCCAATTGTTTTCTTGTTAACCATCTAGTCCTTTTGACTGATTGTTTACTAATTTGCCATTGGTCAAACCATTGTGAAAGATTGTTAATGAAATTGTGAGAGTAAGGGTGAGTGTGTTTCATGTTATCGAAAAAAGCATACTAATGTTGTTTTAGTGTTTTGAATTATGGGCGAAGTTGATTGGTGTGCGTGAAGACGTGTGAGTTTCATCTGACCCATATGTAAAGTGTGAAGTCATGTAGTAGGGCCACATCGACCCGTTTGCTCGTATACATATGGCACAAGCACATTCAATTACAGCCATTTCGAAATTAGGCGTTCCAACCCGATCCACAGAACAACATATTGGGTGGGGTATAATCCAACAAATGGGAACATGTGAAGTTCAATTTCTGAACAGGGAACGTTCCAGAAGTGATGGAACCTTAGGTCATATTGGTTGTGTTTTCCCGTAATTCAAATTTCAAATTCATGTGATTGCGTCCCACAATCGAGATTAAAGGAAATTTTAGGAATGTTTCGTTGGATTGATTATGGATAGATGGTTTCGATTTGTAGGGGTTTTTGGTTGTGTGAAACCCTAGGTTGAGCAGAGAAAGTGAATTTGTTGTGAATGTAAGCGGGCGGAGGCGTGGGACATCAGCGTAGCCGAACAAATATTAGCAAAATGACTATGAAACGTAAGTGTTCTGTATTTATCCGTTGATTGTGTGTGCTAGTGTGTGAACTATTTGTGTGTTTGGGACTTCGGGATCGCATTATGTGTGCTGTGTTTTGTTTATTGTTCTTAGAAATGAATGTGTGGTGTTGTATATGTTTGATATGTGATGTGTGGGTGTTGTTAGTTGTGTGTATGTGATTATAAATGATGTTCACGTTTTGATATGGGGGACCACACATAGGGCTGCAAATGAACCGAGCAGTTCGTGAACAAACTCGGCTCGACTTGTTAAGGGCTCGGCTCGGCTCGATTTGTTTAGTAAACGAGCCGAGTTTGAGCTCGAATATTAGGCTCGTTTAGTAAACGAGCTGAGCTCGAGCTCGCATAAACTCGGCTCGTTTATCTTTATTTAAATTATATAATAAATATATTATTTATATATTAAATAATAATATAAATACATTATTTATATAATAAATAATATATAAATATATATATATAAATAATATAAATACATTATTTATATAATAGATAATATAAATAATATTTTTTATTTAAATATTTGTATTTAAATAATATAAATAATATTAAAAAAATATAATCGAGCCGAGCCGAGCCGAGCTCGAGTTCTATTAATGTTAACGAGCTGAGCTCGAGCCTAATTTCTTATCGAGCCGAGCTCGAGCTTAATAAACGAGCTCGATAAGTAAACGAGCCGAGCTTGAGCTCAGCAAAGCTCGGCTCAACTCGGTTCGTTTGCAGCCCTAACCATACATAAACAATGTTAGGAGGGATTCCGGTAGATCGACTTTGCCGACGTGGTACACCGACTTGACAGTGCTCACGATAGACACAGCAATGGCAGACTGTCACAGAAGGTGGACTGGCCAAGCAAACAAAATCAACATAAACAATGTTAGGAGGGATTTCAGTAGATCGACTTTGCCGACACGGTACACCAACTTGATGATGTTCATGTTAGAAGCAGCAATGGCGAACTGTCACGGGAGATGGACTGGCCAAGCAAACAAAATCAACGTAAACAATGTTAGGAGGGATCGACTTTGCCAACGCGGTACACCGAATTGACAGTGTTCATGTTGGAAGTAACAATGGTGGACTGTCACCTACATAAATCCCTAAAAAGATTTCACACCTCCAAACACCCCCCCCAAACCAAAAAACATGGGATTATACATATCCAAAATAACAGATAACGTCCTACAATTTATGTTAGGGCATATTTGTCCACCACATGACAATGTAAATTCAAAAAATGAGTTATTAGTAAGATATCCCTCCTGACATGGACTGGCCAAGCAAACAAAATATTTGTGGGACCAAATGAAACACAATTTAGCTGGATAGGATTTTTCGATAAATTTCCCTTTTTAATTTTGTTTTATGTTTTCACGTTACAGTGTAAATGTTTACATTGGTATAAGTTATTTTTAGGAATATTTACCAATAAATCCCATCTTACAAACATGTACTCCAATTAGTTCCATTTTTTTTTGTATTGATCTATTAAGTCCTATTAGTGGAGAATTTCTTTCCATGTGATCCTATTTTTTATTTTGGTAGTGTTTTAGTGGACAACTATACATTTTTATTAATGTGACATATATGATATAATACTTTAATGTGGCAAGTATTAATGTGATACTCTAACGATGTGACATTCCAAAAAAATTAAAAACTTCTTAGTGTACTTTTCCTAAATGTGACAACATGGCGAGTATGATGTGACACTTTAAAAACAAAAAAAAATTTAGTGTATTTTTTCCTAATGTGGCAACGTAGCGGGTATGATATGACACTTTAAAAAAATAAAAATTCCTTAATGTACTTTTCTTAAACGTGACAACGTGGTGGGTATGATGTGACACTCTAAAAAAATTAAAAACATTTCAGTATACTTTTTTTAAATGTAACGCTCTAACGTAACGAGTATGATATGACACTAAAAAACTGTTTTGTATACTTTTTCCAAATGTGTCACTCCAACGTGTTGGGCAAATAAGTCATTACACATCCAAAATGACTAAATGGATCACAAGAAAAAATATAGGACTATATGGATTACAAGTCCAAAATATGAGACTTATTGGTCAATCTCTATTTTTTTAAGGTTAGATATATGTTTATTATAAATTGTGAATATTCATATTGTATATTGGTATGGGTTAATTGTATGTTTTGTTTATTGTGAACATTCACATTATATTTTAGTATGTGTTTTGTTTTTTGAAAAGTTAATTGTATGTTTGTTGTTTACTGTGAACATTCACATTATATTTTGATTTTTATTCAGATCTTTTGTTGGGTTATTTTTAAAAATTTCAAACTGTAAAAAGGTTCAAAATTCATAATTTGATATTTTCTCCATGGAATGCGGGAGAGATTTTCTCCTTAGAATGGAGAGATTTTCTCTTTAGAATGAGGGAGATATTTTCTCCATAAAATGAGAGACTATTGTTATATATTAATTTTAAAATAGATACATGTGCAATAAATTAGAAAATATGATTTGGTCATATTACATTAAATATGACTTAATGGAATACTTAAAAAGAATATGGATTAGATAGAATAAAACACATTGAAAGAGGATTTATTAAAAAATGACCCATAAATTTAAGAGTCAGCTATTTAAAAGTCCTACTTACAAATGATACGGTAGTTCAGGTTCTATTTCAGATTTTTTAAACCAATAAGTCATATTTTGTAAAATTGATAATATTATCAAATTTTTTTCAATTTTTTAAACTATGAACATTATCAATTTTGCATAGTAAAATTCTAGATAATTATCTCACTAACTGATAAAAAAACAGAGTACGAGATTAAATGTTTTTGCACTTCTACTTATTGTTTTGATTCAACTATCCAATAAAACCGAGAACATTAACAGTTTTTTTTATCAGTTTTAAAATTGGGAATATTGTCAATTTTTCCATTTTTAAAGTTTTTTTTTTAGTTTTGCAGATTTGTGTTCTATCATCGTACTCCTTTATAGACACAAATTTTTCAGTTTTGCACAAAAAATAATTCAGCTTTTTCAAAAAAAATTTGCACATAATTTTTTTTTTTTTTTTTTAATTTTTTCAATTTGAAAGTTGATATTTTAAAGTTTTGAAGATCAAAATAAATGTCAAATCATCATGTTCCTTTATAGATAATAAAAAATGATGAACAATCATTATTTGAAAGGTAATTTCAACTAGTAAAAATTTAATGGGGGCTTAAAAGTTTAAAAAATCTTAATTAGGGCTTAATGGAATATAAATTCACAAATTAGGACATATGTGTAAATGTCCCTTTTATTTTATTAATTTTTATTTATTTTCAATCTAAGAGGTTGTTTGGAAATAGACTAATCCAAACCAAACCAAACCAAACCAAACCAAACCTCAACTCCTATCAAATAGAATCAACTGCATAAATGTTTGAAAATAGATTATTTTAATAATTTTTTATTTTTTATGAAAAGATATACAGAAAAAATAAAAAGACGTTATGACTTAAATAAGAGGTGATGTGACTCAAATAAGATAAAAAAATAATAAATATGTTATTTTATGTTATTCCCAAAGAATCTATAAATCGTTCCATTCACCTATTTTCGTCTAGTAAAATCAAATAAAAAAATATTTTAATTAATAAACTTGGAAAAATTATTATGTGAAATGCAGATATATAATATATATATATATATATGAAATAAATGACAATTACGCAATATTTTTTATATAATAAAAATTCGATTTTTTTTTTTTTTGAAATAAAATATTGTGCAGTTGAGATCACGCATCACTTTTTTTACATTAGTTTTTAGATTTTTTTTTTTTTTTGGTTTAAATTATTAACATTTTTCTAGCTTGTTTTATGGTGTACACTTGTCTTCTTCATTAAGGTTTCATTTGAGAAGTAGGTTGACTTTTTAACTTTTAATTATTTTAGTTTGAGATTAAAAAATCTCATTGGATTGAGTTTTTTAGATTTTTTGACTTTTGTGAGGGAAAAATAAAATAATTATGATTTGGATATGACATTTTATCTTACTGACTTTTTAGCCTTTTTTTTTTTTTTTTTTTTTGCCCTTTTTGTGACTATTTTAGCTAAAAAACTAACCCAACTAATATAACAAACGAGGGCTAAGAGTGGGAATGGAGGGAGAACTGTTTTAGAAATATGGAGGTCCTAGCAATTCTTCATTGTGGATGGACATTGATGTGGTTATGCTACAAAATAATCCTAGTTATTTATTTGTATGAGATCATGTAAATTTCACAAAAATAAATTATTGAGATTGATTTCAAAAAAAAAAAAAAAAATTTGACTGAGATTGTTTTGAGGTATGAAATAGTTCTTATGGAGGACTGGATAAAAGGAGAAAGTATTGTCATTAGTAGTTGTGGGGATATAATTTTTGAGTAGCGACACGTGGCCAAGGTAACACTGAAGTGACAGCCAAGGTGCCGCGTGTCCTGATCATGACGCCGAGGTAATCTCGATTAGGCCGAGGTCATCTGCGAGAATACCGAAATCCGAGATAAGTGGATAAGGGACAAGAGTCCTAGAACGAGGGAAGGTTTCAGTTTGGATAAAGATAAGACTCTTATAGAGTTTATCCCAATCCTACTGGAGTTCAAGATTAGCAGTAATCCAAAGTTCATTGAAGTTAGGCTTCTATTGGGATTAGGTTTGTAATGATTATAAAAGAGAGGCACCCCCATAGGTCTAAGGTACGCTTTTTGTATTCTGAATAGTGAATTAAGTACTTTTGCTATCTTTGAGAGATAACTGACTTGATCGTCGGAGTGCTCCTGGGTAGACGAACCACCGTCGGAATCTCATCTGTCTGTTACAAGTCATTCAGGCGTCATCTATTCTGCCAGTGCTCTCCAGTTGAATACTAATTTGGCAGTGTGGTCCGAAATCTACTCACACAATTTGGCGCCGTCTGTGAGAAAGAAAGGAGAATAGATGGCCAGTAACGAACAAAAAGAGAAGGTTGGGGACAACACTTCTACTGGGAGTAGGAAACCTATTGACCTTGACGTCGAAGAAGACAACGGCAACAAAGAGACTCATGATAAGAATCACGGAGAAAAAGATGTCGGCCAGGAGGGCAACGTACCAAAAAAAATCAGACCGAGGCGGGTATTATAACGAAGACGACCTCCAGGTATGGAAAGATAGATTCTTGCGGAGGAACCACGAGATGAAGGAATTGGCAAACAAATTGGCAGACCTATAATTGGTCGTCAATTTCATGATGCAGAACAACGTTATGCAACCACTGTTTCCATTACAAGATACGCCGATTCCAGCGGCCAAAAAAGATGCCCAACCAGGGGGGCAGAGGACAATTCTTGCGACTCCTCAGCACGATAGAACCGAGAAACACTCTCACCGGCCTTCAAGGGAGGTCGGGCGAGGAGAATCAAGAAGGGGAGATTCACGGAGGACGCATCGCACCAAGGAAGCTGACCCTAAAGAACATCAGCATGTTCAGGGGAAGGAGCTATGTTTCAATGCAACCAACAGAGAAAGGTCCAAAAGGACTCACAATGATACTGGGAGCAACACACCAAAAAGGCTAAAATCCGTTGACAGCCGAGCTCCTGGACGGACCAAGGAGGATCTGAGGGGTTACTTCCAGAGGAAGCAACAAGATGCCGAGGTAACCTCTCCGGTCAAGCCGAGAACGAACACCGTTCTCGGCAGAGTTGGAGAAATTTGAAGCTTCAAAAAGGTTCAATATGTTGAGGTTACAGATATACGACGGTAAGTCAGACCCCAATTTTCACGTCGGCTTGTACCTGAATTCGATGGCATTGTACACTGGGAACGAGTCGTTGCTCTGCAAGGTGTTCCCCTTATCCTTCGGAGAAATTGCATTAGACTGGTTTCACAAGTTGCCGAAAGAAACTGTGAAAACCTGAAAAGGCCTGGTCGAGATGTTTGTGGCCAGGTTCGTGACAAACAAACTACAACCATTAAGGGTGGACGCCCTGATGGCCTTGAGAATCAGTGAGGATGAAAGCCTTAGGGCCTATGCCAAAAGGTATTATGAGGTATACAACTGAATACCAGAATGCAACCAAGAGGTGGCGGTTGTGTCATTTAAGAACGGATTGAAAGATGACTGTCTGCTTCGAAAATCACTGGCAAAGACATTGCCAAAAAGCATGGAGGAGCTTATGGCCATGAAAGAGAAGTATGCTAGGGCCGAGGAGGACACGCAGGGGACAAAGGCATCAAAACCAGAGAAGAAAAATGGCTCGCCGAAGCAAGGCCGAGGTGATTGTGGATACAACAAACCAGAGACAAGTTTAAGGGCTGCACAAGCAGTCACAACCGTATTTCAAATCCCTATCTACAAATTCTTGGAGAAAATTCGAAATCAGCCCTATTACAGAACACTAGCAAAGGTACCGGGCAAATTTATGGGAAGAAGCTTGGAAAGCACTGTGCTTACCACTATGAGGCTGGACATCTGACTCAAGGGTGTAGAGCCTTGAAGACACATCTGGAAGACCTGGTAAGACAAGGCCATTTAAGGGACTTGGTGGACGAGGCCAGGACAAGGGAAGAACATGTAAGACTGCCCTAGGCACCAACAGCACCACCCTCACCAGCACCACAACCGTAGGTAGGCAGACCTCAAGTGATCAATGTGATTCACTCAAAGGTAAATGAGAATGAGATAAGGGGGGAAACCTAGAAAATGAAACACCTACAACATGTGTATCAGGTCGGGAAGAAGAGACCTAGGGCAGACAAGGGCCAGGGACCAGTGATGTCCTTTACTGAAGAAGACGTGGAGATGGTGTAGTATCTGCACAATGATGCCTTGGTAATATCCCTCCAGATTGGAGAGTGCTAAGTGAAGCGTATCTTAGTTGACTAAGGCAGCTCTTGTGACATCATGTATGTCAGGTGTTACAAGGAGTTTGTCCTTCACCAAGATGACTTAGAGCAGTCCAATGGCCCAATGGTTGGGTTCAATAGAATGCCGACGTGGCCCCTGGGAGCAGCAAGCTTGGAGGTGCAGGCTGGTACCAAGAAGCTAAAAACAGAGTTCACCATAATCGACACCCCCTCCCCTTACAATGCTATCCTAGGAAGGCCATGGCTACATGCAATGGGGGCTGTTCCCTCGACATTGCATCAGCTATTACGGTTCCCAATAGAGCATGGAATAGAGGAGGTCAGAGGGGATCAGTTGCAGGCAAAGAATTGCTCAATGGCAGCAATGAAGTCAACTTGCAACATACGAGAAGCAGAAACAGCAGAGATTGAGGACGAGAATGTGGAAGTCTTGGATGACATCGACAAAGAGCCGGCCGAGAATAATGAAGAAGCCCTGAAGAAAATCCTTGTCCAACAAGGGGATGAAAAACGCTTCTTCCTTCTTGGCTCGAGCTTAGCCAAGGAAGAGGAAAAAGAGTTAGAGGCATTCCTGAGAACAAATCTTGAGGTGTTTGCATGGACACCGTACGAGATGTCAGGCATTGGCCCCGAGGTCACTTGCCACAGACTGAATGTAGACAGGTCGGCCAAACCTGTCATCCAGTGGACAAGGAGGCCGACACTAATACATGTTGAGGTAGTAGAAGAGGAAGTAGATAGACTTTTAGAGGCCAGAGCCATTCGAGAGGTAAATTACCCGACATGGCTATCAAACACAGTGGTTGTGAGGAAAAAGAATGGTAAGTGGAGGGTCTGCGTGGACTTCACTAGCCTGAACAAGGCTTGTCCCAAAGACAGTTACCCATTACCCAAAATTGACCAACTGATAGATGCCACTTCGGGGTATGAAAGGATGAGCTTCCTAGATGCCTACAGGGGGTACCATCAGATAGCCATGTACCCTCCAGGTGAGGAAAAGACTGCATTTATCACCCCAAAAGGGTTGTACTGCTACAAAGTAATGCCTTTCGGGTTGAAAAACGTAAGAGCAACTTACCAGAGGTTGGTGACAAAGATGTTCAGACATCTAATTGGCAAAACTGTGGAGGTATACATAGATGACATGGTCGTGAAGACCAAGGAACCTGAAGGTCATCTGGAAGACTTGAACGTAGTCTTTGACATCCTTAGGACATATCGGCTCAAACTCAATGCATCAAAGTGTGCATTTGGAGTAGGGTCTGGTAAGTTCTTAGGATATTTGGTTACCAGAAGGGGCATTGAGGCTAGCCCATATCAGATTAAAGCCATCTTAGAATTAAAGAGCCCAATATCGGCAAAACAAGTGCAGATGTTGATTGGAAGGGCTGCAGCCCTAAACAGATTTATAAGTAGAAGTTCTGACAAGTGTAAACCTTTCTTCAGCTTAGTAAAGAAAATCGCAGACTTCTTATGGATAGAAGAGTACAAAGCCGCCTTGGCCGACTGAAGAAGCATTTGACCACAGCTCCAGTCCTCTCAAATCCAGTACCTGGAGAGGAGCTGTTCTTATGTCTGGCAGTTTCAGAGCATGGAGTAAGTGCAGTAATAGTCAGAGAAGAAAAAAAAGAGCAAAAGGCAGTTTACTACATAAGTAAAACCCTGACAGATGTAGAGACCAGATACTTACCCTTGGAGAAGTTAACACTGGCTTCCAAGAAGTTGAATCATTACTTTCAAGCCCACAAAATTGTGGTGTTAACTGAACATCCTTTAAGGTCCCTGTTGCAGCAAGGAGATCTGATAGGCAAAATAGCCAGATGGGCAGTGGCCTTAGGCCAATATGACCTGGAAGTCAGACCCAGGACAGCAATCAAAGGCCAAGTCTTAGCCAATTTCGTGGCTGAGTTCACACCAAACGCCGTCATACATCGGGCTCCTTTGAGCCGAGGTATACAACGTCCAAACGAGCAAGAAAAAACCCAGCAAGAGACAACAGAACAAAGGAACAAAGAGAAACTCAGGCCCTGCAGTATTTACATCGGCGACTCCTTCTGGTTGTTTGTTGATAGAAGTTCAAACCGACAAGGTGCGGGGGCAGGAGTAGTGCTAGCATCTCCAGATAGGGAGGTACTGGAGCAATCCATTCGTCTGGGTTTTAAGGCCTCAAACAATGAAGCAGAGTATGAAGCACTAATAGTAGGATTAAAGCTGGCAGCAGCCATGGAAGCTGACGAGGTAACAGTCTTCTGTGACTCCCAACTTATAGTCAACCAGGCAACATGCGAATATGCAACTTGAGATGAAAGGATGTCGGCCTATACAAAGGAAGTGGACAGACTGGTAGCCTTATTTCAAAATTGCCGACTACAGCAGGTAAGTCGAGATGACAACGGCCATGCCGATGCTCTGGCCAACCTGGCTAGTACAATAAAGCCTGGAGAGGCGAGAACGATAATGGTTGACTACTTGTCAGGACTAAGCATATAACCACTGAGCACAGAGCGTGAAGCAATGTGTGTGGAGATGGGACCAAGTTAGATGGATGCAATAATAGTATTCCTTCGATATGGGAAGCTACCAGATGACCGAAAAGAAGCGCACAAGATCAGACTGAAGTCGGCAAGATTCTGTTTGACAGCAGAAGGATATCTCTACAGAAGATTTTTTACTGGACCCCTTCTAAGGTGTGTGCATCCTGCACAGGTTGAAGACTTTCTGTATGAAATACATGAAGGAGTATGTGGAAGCCACGCTGGGGGCACGTCACTTGCTCATAGGGCCATTACTCAAGGGTACTGGTGGCCCTACATGCAGAAAGATGCTGAAGCCTATGTCAAGAAGTGTGAGAAGTGCCAGAGGTTTGCACCTTTGATACATTAACCAGCAGAATACTTGAACTCGGTGTCCAGCCCTTGGCTATTTGCCCAATGGGGCATGAATCTTGTTGGAAAACTGCTTCAAGCAACTGGACAAAGGAAGTACCTGCTGGTAACAACAGATTACTTCACCAAATGGGTAGAAGCTGAACCCCTTGCCAAGATTCGGGACATTGATGTAAAGAACTTCATCTGGAAGAACATCATCACCAGGTTTGGGATCCCAAGAGGAATAATAGCTGACAATGGAACACAGTTTGATAGTTAGCTAATCAAGAGCTTCTGTGCAAAGTTCAAAATTAAGAATTATTTTTCCACCCCAAGTTTTCCTCAAAGCAATGGACAAACAAAAGCATCCAACAAAGTCATCTTGGATGGGATTAAGAAGAGGTTGCAAGCAGCAAAGGGAAAGTGGGTGGACGAGTTATCCAGTGTACTCTGAGCATATCGAACTACGCTGTGAAGATCAACGGGGGAATCCCCATTTGCCATGGCTTATGGCACAGAGACAGTAATTCCATTGGAGGTCAGCATCCCAGGGATCAGAACCCAGGCAGTAGAAATGGGACCAATGAGGCATTCTTAGCCCGAGATCTGGATCTGCTAAAGGAACGAAGGGAAAAAGCAGCAATTCAGTTGGGGGCATACCAGCAACAGCTTGCTAGGGCTTATAATAAGAAGGTGAACCCACGAGAGTTCCAAATTGGTGACCTCGTCCTGAGAAAGGTCATTGGCAACAAGAAGGATCCCAGAGAAGGCAAGTTTGGCCCGAATTGGGAAGGACCCTATAGAATCATCTCGGTCTTGGGCAACGGCGCATATCGGCTTGAGGATTGTGAAGGCAAAGAGCTACCAAGACCCTGGAATACTTGCAATCTGAAGTTTTTCTATCACTAGATCTTATTGTTTTTCAAGCTTTCTCTTGTTATCAGCCGAAGTATTAATAAAAGTTCTTAGATTGATTTTTAAACTTGTATGGTGACTAAATAGGTACTTGACGATGTTTCTAATTGAAACATGACGAATAACTTAGGCTTATTATATGGCAGAGTAGAAACTTTACTTGCATATAATAGAGTTGAACTAAGTTGGCGATGTTTCTAAGCGAAACATGACGAATAACTTAGACTTATTATACGGCAGAGTATAAACTTTACTTGCATATAATAGAGTTGAACTAAGTTGGTGATGTTTCTAAGCGAAACATGACAAATAACTTAGACTTATTATATGGCAGAGTAGAAACTTTACTTGCATATAATAGAGTTAAACTAAGTTGGGTTAACCTGGACTTGTCATATCGAAAAAATCAGACACAGATTAGAGCCAAGTGCATGCCAGCCAGATTAACAAAGAGACCGAGGTTGGTAACCTCGGCCAGTCTTTGTTTGAATCTGACCTCGGCGACAAGATCAAAAGCCACGTGCTTAATGAGAACATAAGTAGAACTTAAGTTCACATTAGGGGGCAGAGGGCTGGAGAATAATGCTTGGGAGTTACAAGGAAGATGGTTTAATACTTGTTGAAATTTTCAGAAAAATTTACAAGTTGAAATTAAGCCGAGGTTATGTTGAAGGGTGATGGTTTAACATTTGTTGAAATTTTGAGAAAAAATTACAAGTTGAAGTTAACCTAAGATTATGCTGCAATAATAGAAGGCAGAAGTCTTGCGCGAAGTGGCAGGTTATAAATAACACTTATGAGAGTATTATGAATATCTCCAAGTGTTAAGGACATAGCCGAGATAAACTGTTAAGTGGGTGTAGCCGAAATATTCCACACTGAGAAGATTGCACAGTTTAGGAGTACGATTGAAGACATATTCAAAGTATAAAAGTCATACAAGAGTATGAAAAGGACAAGCATGCAAGCATTCAAAAGAAGAAGTTCTATTCATATTCAAAAGAAAGGGCACGTCGGCCTACAAAAAGTAATTGTTCGGATTACAAAAGTGGCACGTCAGCCAAATTAAAGCTTACACTGTTCCAAAAAGAAGAAAGAAAAAGAGTACAAGGTACATAAAAAAGAGAAAAACATCAAACTAAGACTCATCGGCGTCTCTGGGTGTTTAGGTCTGGAGTTCAGAAGACAACTGAGAAGACATCTCGACGGTCCTCTCCGCCGTGAGCTCGGCATTAATTTCTGGAAGAGTTTGACCAATGCTCTTCTCGGCAATAGGCATGTCCGATGTTGTCTCAGGAGTGGCATTTTTGGAGACCTCGCCCTCTTCATCCTGAGACAAGTCTACGACTTGCTCATTTAGAGTAGGGGACTTGGCTCCAGCAGCGTCCTTCTTCTTCCTAACCAAAGCTTCCTCCTCAGACTCGGAATCGTCTTCGGATTGGGTTGGAGTAAGGGGAAATGGCAGGGGAAGGTCACCAGTATTCTTGAGTGGGGAGTCCTCGGGGACATCAAGCTTTTTCAGGGCAGCCATCCAACCAAGGGTGAAACCTTTGTAGCATGCCTGTCTTACTTACTTTTTGTAATCCTCCTTGATGTCAGCCGCCCCTATAGCATACGCCTTTTCATCGGCCGCTTTGATCTCGGCTGCTTTCGTGGCCAAGGCAGCCCGGAGCTCGGCTTGAGCCTCAGCAGTTTTAATCTAGGCCTCATTTTTCTCGGCTTCAAGGACCTTCTTAATGGCTTCTGCAGCGTCTGTTTTTTCCTCGGCCGCGTCTTGAGCTTTTATGGCTGTCTCGGCCTAATCTGACAAAGTTTTCATTTTGCCCTCAGCCTTGTTCAAAGCCTTCTGCAAGCTAGCAGCCTCTTTGGTTTTACTCGCCAACTCCTTCTTGATAGCAAAGGCTTGCATCGCAAAAGAGTGGCCATGCTGGATCGCCTAGGAGAAATGAAGAAAAACGAGTTAGTAAAACTCTTTAAGTATGAGATAACAGAAAGAAAATGAAAAATTACGAAGTGTTGAGGGCTTACTTGGACAGAGCGTTGCAATATCAGAGCAAAGTTCTCGTACTTGCTCATCCCGACGTTACGCTCGAGATCGTTAGGAAGGAGCAAGGCGGTAGAGAGGGCAACGCCGACTTCAATGTTGTCGGCGCTGTCGCCAGCTCTAACCGGCTTGTCCTCAATTGTGATGGGGGGAGCCTAGGGGGCATCTGATTTCATAGAGCCCGAGGTTGTTGTGAGCTCAGACCTCGACCTCTTCGACCGGCTTAACTGGGATGGTTCGACCTCAACGAGCCTCTTCTCGGCAGCAAAAGTGGTCTTCTCGCTCTCGGCCAACTTTGAAATTGGCAAGGTGTCCTTAGTATCAATTTGAGTCACAGTTGTCTTAGGCTGGGCCTTCTTCAGTCTCTTGGGTTTTGGCCTTGGTTGTGTTGGTTGAGCGTTGATAGTATTAGGGATGTCGGCCAAAAGATCGTCTGCAACTGCTTTCTTATGGCCCATCTCGGGAGAGATTACAGTTCGACGTCTGCGATGACGTTGAGATAGAGGGATCAGATATGGAGCCGAGGTAGATGGTTGCTCAGCTAGATCAGAAATTAATCCTTGATCTGGCCGAGATGATGAAGTTGCTGGAGGAGTTGTGACGGAGGGAGGAGACTTGCTTTTCTCCTTTGGGATATCAGGAAGGACCGACTTATATGTCGGGATGTAGTTAAGCAGTAGGGGAGCTCTCCGCTTGTGAACTGGCAGATCCAGTAACTTCTTCAAGCCCTTACTCGAAAAGAAGGACTTACGGAAGTCTTTTGTCGGTTGTGGAAGAGTTGCAAGAAAAACAGATGTTAGAACGTATAGAAAGAACAAAGTATTGAAGACTTTGGAAATGAGTAAACACTTGGATCTTACCATTACCCTCTATGAAAACCGTTCGGCTAAGAGGGTAGAGGTGGAGGTCCTCATCTGGAGCAAACTCCCAGTTTCCCGAAACAATGAAGTAATCGTCTTCGGCTCCCTTGTTGGAGTCTGGGAGGTCGGCAACAAGTTTGTACTCAGTGAACCTCGGTTTGAGGTAGTAGATACAGCCTTTTTCTAACCTAAGGCCACACATTGTGTAGCAGTACTAGATGTCGGCTAAGGTCACCCTAGCATTCTCTTTTTTGGCTAAGGCTATTATACCGTTGATAACACGGTAGAAGTTGATAACGAGCTGCATTGGGTTCAATTTATAGTAATGGAGGATTTCTCAGAACAGGATGTCAAGTGAGAGTCTAAGTTCACACTCTATGAAAGCTACAACTGGGAAGGGTATAAAGTTGACTGTGGGCATGATGGAGTCATCCTCTCCAACCAACCTCAGATGGACGTCGGCTGGAATGGAAAACTCCTGCCTGAAATATTCTAGCTTGGTCGGGGTGTCTACCCTATACCTCCACATACCCATGATGTCGGCTTAGGGAAAGGAGTTGGATTTCAAAAGGAAGTGTTTTGTGAAGGTTTGAAGGACCTTGGCTAAAACCTAAACGAATACTGGATTAAAGATTTTTTAGGATCTGAAGTGAAGTTTGTTTTAGTTTTCCCTAAGTTTGTGAGTTCTACAAACAAATTCCAAACCTAAGTTTATAAAAATAAGGGATTGAAGGTAGGAATCTGGAAAAAACACAGCAAACAGAAACAGGAATGCGATTCAAAATCAAGAACAGTGATGAATCATCAAGAACACAGTGATAAAGTTTATACAGGTGTGTGAGGCCAAGAACAGTGACAAAAATCAACAGATATACAAACAGTGTGTTTATATTCAAGAATGGATTGGGCAAAAACAGAGCCATAAAACGAACATGCTGAAGTACATGATGGAATCCAAGACACAAATTAACGATCAAAGACATGAGCAAACACGCAAAGGCAGCGAGTACAGCAGTGGAGTTCTATGAAGTAAAACAAGAAATTTAAATAAGAAGGAACAGTGGCTTACTAGAGGAGTGAAGCCGGTGTTGAGTACACCAGAGTCAGATAATGGTTGCAATCTGAAAAGGTCAGCGAAAGCTTCACCGGAGGGGATGAATGAAAGTAGTTGCAGAGCTTGAAGGTTTGAAGCAATGACGGATTTGGAAGAGTAAAGAGAGAGAGAGTTTGCACGAAGATGATGGTGAAAAAGTGAAAAGACGGAGAGAGAGAGTTAATTTTGATCAAACGCGAAGAATGGCGGCAAAATACCATCAATACGCCTAAGGCGACGTGCTTGTCAAACAGCGCACCTAGACGTAAGATGACTTAAAGGCGCGTATCAAGTACGATCCAGTGAGGGGAAGACGCGTGGCTAAAACGGCTGGGTTGCTGTGTGTGATAGCTCACTCGCATGATGAATCTCTTTAAGTGGATGGTTTAATGAAGCAAAGACCTCGGCTATGAGAATGATCTCGGCTAAATAATTTAAACCGACTTGATTATTTGTTCCAAGGCATTGGTGAAAACAGATTATAGATCTTAGTCATATGGGGCCTTGGGTGGTGACCTCGGGAATGAAAGGTAAGGCAAGCTTAGCCAATGTACTAAAGGGAAGGAATGATATAGGTTCCATCACCTCAGGATGCCAAGGTAATAGAACCTAGGGGCAGTTATGGGGATATAATTTTTGAGTAGCGACACATGGCCAAGGTAACACCGAAGTGACAGCCGAGGTGCCACGTGTCCTGATCATGACGCCGAGGTAATCTTGATTAGGCCGAGGTTATTTGCGAGAAAATCGGAATCCGGGATAAGCGGATAAGGGACAAGAGTCCTAGAACGAGGGAAGGTTTCAGTTTGGATAAAGATAAGACTCTTAGAAAGTTTATCCCAACCCTATTGGGAGTCCAAGATTAACAGTAATCCAAAGTCCATTGAAGTTAGGCTTCTATTGGGATTAGGTTTGTAATGATTATAAAAGAGAGGCACCCTCATGCGTCTAAGGTACGCTTTTTGTATTCTGAATAGTGAGTTAAGCACTTTTACTATCTTTGAGAAATAATTGACTTGATTGTCGGAGTGCCCCCTGGTGGACGAACCACCGCCGGAATCTCATCTTTCTGTTACAGGTCATTCAGGCATTATCTATTCTGTCAGTGCTCTCCAGTTGAATACTAATTTGACAGTGTGGTCAGAAATCTACTCACACAGTAATTATAGTGAGAGATATGATAATATATGAGAGATTTTGAGTATGAGAGCTAAATTTTTTTATTATGATTTATTATAATTATTATTTTAGTTATAATTAAAAAGATTTTTGGCTATACGTTTGTTTGTAACTTATTATTATTTTTAATTATTTATTATTTGTAATAATTAATATTATAAATATCATAATTTATAAATGATAAATATGTAAAAAAAATTGTATAATAACAAATTTTTAATGTTTTTAATAGAATAATCATAAATCAAATTTATGATGAAAAAAAATATTATAATAATAATTTCCCAAATAGATTTAGGACCAGTGAGTTCTGTCACTGGGCAAGTAGACATTTAAGAAAGGATGCCGATGCTGATGGGTTGCGTAGCCCCCTCACATGGCCAAGTTATTTGGTGGTTGAAATTTATCATCACGTATAAATGGTCATGTGATATTGTAGTTTGGCTGTGACCTATAAGTTTGTGTTAAGGATTATTTTGGAAAAATGATTCAAAAAATTAATTTTTTAATTTTTTTGAATATTTTTTTAAGTACGTGTAAAAATGTGGTAGATAATATAATTTAAAATGAATTAAAAGTTAAAATATAATTTTTAACTATCTTTCTAAAATAATTCTAAATCATAAGAGAATAATTAAGAATATAATAATTTATGATTAATCGGTTTACACCCTTAAATTATCAAATAACTTTTCCCTTCAAATCGGGGTTTGATTTTGACATGTCTGCTAGGTATTATGTACTATTATATATAATTTAATTTTTTTATTGTAATAAAATTAAAATATAAAATATTACATTTAATATTTATTTTCACTTATTTCTTTTTCACTTATATTTTTAATTCTTATTAATTATAAATTATTATAATCTTTAGTATACTATATAATTTATGAATTATTACAAACTTTAATCAACTCCTTGTCCCTCCCTCACCACGGAGCCACACTTGATTTGTCCTCTGTTCTCAATATGGTATGGACAGGTACAAGTGGAGCAATACAATACAAACTCGTCTGGTTGTTATCTCTAATATTTTTCACACAATTAAAAAAATTAAAAATACTAAAACATTTTATATGAACAAAATATTTTCATTAAATTAATTTATAATTTTTAAAAAAATTAAGAAAATAAATTTTAAAAATCAAACACAACAAGTGATATGATAGAGTTCGTCTAAGGGATCGGGTAAATCTTGTAGTTCATGAAAACTTTTTTTTTTTTTTTTGAACGAAAAGAGTTATACTGAAAAAACCTTACAGGGGCCCAGGAAGGGCATCATTCCTAACAAAATCAGAGAGAGCCAAAGGAGGATTTGAAACCCAACCTACAGGGAGGTCAATACGAACACATGTTTGAGCTACCCAATGGGCAGCCCTATTGTTGGTTCTGTGAGTCCATCGCAGCTGAAGGTTGCCCCCCTGACTTACAAGATAACGGATATCAAGAAAAATGGCCAGAACTTCCCAAGGAGGAACCTTTTCTGAAACTCCCAGTTTGATAGCCTCTTGGTTGTCACTCTCAATGGTAGCAGATTCTAGTTGACAAGCAATAGCCAGTTGAGTTGCCAGCCTCGTTGCCTGAGCTTCTGCTGCAAAGGCTTATGAAGATCAGAAAGAAGTAGCAATGCCATCCACGAGGTGCCCCTCTGAGTTTCAAAGGAGGACAGCAGCTGAAGCTTTTTCCCCTTTTGATCTGAAGCTTGCATCGCAATTTAATTTAAATTCTCCAAACCGAGGTGGATGCCATCTCTGGTCCGTATGGCCCTCTGGGATTCGGGAAACACTACTGGAAGTGAGGACGCTGTGGCACTGATCTTGCCTCTCAAACCAGGCCCATGCTATTTTGGAGAGCGTCTCAATTGGGTTGATTGGGAGATGATTAAAAATGAAGTCATTTCGTGCATTCCAAATGTAACCATCCAATGAGGAAAACATGACTCAATAACTTGCTCGTTGCTCTAACTTCTCGCTCAGCCGTAATCCAATCCACTGTCCATTGCACAACATTAGTCACCATCCCTTTATCAATGCGGAGATTAGGCATACTGCCAAACCACATTGCCTGAGTCCATGGACAGTCGAACAATACATGTTCTATCGATTCATCATCTTTCAAACAGATGGGACAAACACTAGACAGGGAGCAGCGGCGTTTCTGTAAATTAATTTTAGTAGCCAAGGTATTCTTGCAGACTCGCCACCAAAAGTATTTGATTTTCGGAGGGGCTTCAACTTTCCAAATTAATGTGATAGGTATAATGTGATGTTTTTTTCTTGTGTGGTCCTATTTTTTTTATTTTGGTAGTGTTTTGATGGATAATTATATCATTTTATTAATGTGATAGATATAATGTGATGCTTCAATGTGATAGGTATTAATATGATACTCTAACGATGTGACATTTCAAAAAAATTAAAAATTCTTCAGTGTATTTTTCTTAAATGTGACAACGTAATAAATATGATGTGACACTCCATAACTTTTACTAAAAAATAAAAATAAAAACTCCTCAATGTTCTTTTTTCAAATGTGGCAACGTAATAGATATGATATAACACTTCAAAAAAAAAAAAAAACTCTTTAGTATATTTTTCTCAAATGTGACAACGTGACGGGTATGATGTGACATTCTGTAAAAATTTAAAAACTCCTTAATATATTTTTCTCAAACGTGACATGTGATGGGCATGATATAACCAAAAATGCTAAAAATCTTAAAAATTATACCAAATGTCTCACATGAGTGTGGAACCCACACAATTTGGTAGAATTTTTGAAATCTCTAATATTACTCATGATGTAACACTCAAAAAAAATTAAAAACTCTTTAGTGTACTTTGTTCAAATGTAACACTCTAACGTGACACTAAAAAACTCTTTAGTGTATTTTTTCTAAATGTGACACTCTAATATAGTGGGTAAATGAGTCATTATACATCCAAAAAAATTAAATGGATCACAAAAAAAAATATAAAATTATATGAATTATAAATCTAAAATATGAAACTTATTAGTTAATCTCCTAAAATAAAATTTTATTTTGCTATAAATTATAAACTCTGATTATTTTTTATTATTATTATTATTATTATTTTTTTTTTTGTAATATAACTTTCCCAAAACTTTTTTGAATCTCATCTTTCAACGGAAAGTGGTCCACTCGTACTTATAAAATGCAGAAGGAGAAGCATGGAACAGAAGCCAAACCTCCTTGATTTATTTCAACCTCTACCTGGGAATGCTGACAGTTCTTCAAACGAACACCAAGATCATTGATCGCACCTGCCACCGCAAACGCATCGAAGACGGTTAAATCCAAAATCCCAATCCACTCCAAATCCATCCCTTTAAAACCCACATTAAATCCATTTCAATACAACCACTGCAATTCAATTCAAGCTCCTTCAATGGCTGACACAACCCCCAAACCCATTCAATCCAATCAACCCACATCAAATCTCCTCAATAACAAGTACGAGCTCGGCCGCCTTATCGGTTCCGGCTCATTCGCCAGAGTCTACCACGCCAAAAACCTCCTCACCGGCGAGACTGTCGCCATGAAAGTCGTCTCCAAAGACAAAATCATCAAAGCTGGTATGATGGATCAAGTGAAGCGCGAGATATCGATAATGAAGAAAGTTCATCACCCCAACATCGTGAAGCTCCACGAAGTCATGGCTACCAAGTCCAAAATCTACTTCGCTATGGAGTACCTCCGCGGCGGCGAACTCTTCGAGAAAGTCTCCCAAGGTCGATTGAAGGAAGACTCAGCTTGGAATTTCTTCAAACAGTTGGTCTGCGCTGTTGATTTCTGTCACAGTCGCGGCGTATACCACCGCGATTTGAAGCTCGAGAACCTCCTCTTAGACGAAAATGGTAATCTCAAGGTCACAGACTTCGGATTATCGGCGTTTTCGGAGAATTTGAAGCAGGACGGATTGTTGCACACTGCGTGTGGAACTCCGGCGTATGTAGCGCCGGAGGTGATCGAAAAAAGAGGATACGACGGAGCAAAGGCCGATCTCTGGTCATGCGGAGTCATACTCTTCGTTTTACTTTCTGGGTATTTGCCATTTCAATCCAAGAACATAATCTCAATGTATAAGAAGATTTACAGAGCCGATTTCAAATTCCCACCATGGTTTTCGCCGGAAGCCCAGATGATCGTGAATGGACTTCTCGACCCAAATCCCATCACACGAATCTCAGCTTCAGAACTCATGGACACAAGTTGGTTCAAATTCAACAAAACAATTCCCAAAAACGTGAAGCGAATGAGTGAATCAGATGGGATTGAATCGGACGACGAGAAAGAGAAGGAGACACTGAATGCGTTTCATATAATTTCATTATCTGAGGGGTTCGATTTGTCGCCGTTGTTCGGGGAGAGGAAGAAGGAGGAGGAGATGAGGTTTGCGACGGCGGCGGCGGCGAGCAGAGTGATAGAGAGAATGGTGGAGGTGGGGAAGGCGGCGGAGTTCAGCGTGAGGAAGAGCGAGTCGAAGGTGAGGTTGGTTGGGAATGAGAGTGGAAGGAAAGGGAAGTTGGCGATTGAGGCGGAGACGTTTGCTGTCACGGCGGCGCTTACGGTGGTGGAGGTGAAGAAGGGCGGTGGCGACACCTTTGAGTATAACCAGTTTTGTAGCAAGGAGCTTCGGCCTGCGCTGACGGATATTGTTTGGATAGCTGACAAGTCGTTGACTACGTGAAGAAACTCTGTTGCTATTGTTCATATGGTGTTTGTTGCATCAATTTTGAAAGTAATTTGGAATGTAATAAAAAAAAATTTATGTGAGATATAATTATATTTTATTTATTTTATTTTTTAAAATAAATAATGTTAGGGATTATGAAAATTATATTATGAAATGTATTATAAAATTTTTTTATCTCTTGATTAATGTGTGGTAATTTATTGTATGGGTAATCTAAAAGTTAAAATCTTTCATGATAATTTTTATGATATTTTTTTCATAGTTCCTAATATTACTATTTTAAAATTATTATACAAATTCACAAATTAAATATGCGGTTATAAATTAATCTTATTTAATTTATTTAACAACTTTGCCTTATTTGACTAAGTATATTTATGGACATTAATTGAACATACCGTTATAAATTAAACTTATTTAATTTATTTAGCAACTTTGCCTAGTATATTTATGGACATTAATCGTTTTATGGATGATTCACTGCCATCAATAAATTTTTTCACATATTTTTATAGTGGGTGAATAATATACAAAATGTGATTAGTTTAAATATATACATCCTATAAGAATGTTTAGCGAATATTTAGATCCTTCTAAATTAATCGAATTAAATTAATCCGTTACATTTTAGATAGATGCGTGATGACGAGCGGATGATTATAAATTGATTTTTTTTTTTCCTCCAATCCTCTTAATTTTGGACAGATGACGGATTTGAGATTCTTTTGGCCGCAACTGAACCGTCAAACCACGAACACCCTTAATAATTTGTAAGATTTTGTGTTTTCAATTTGTTTAAATATTCTGTTTGTATTTTCAATTGAAAAAAAGTTTAGATATTCTACTATGTTTTTAATTTGTTTTCAATTTAAAAATTCCTTTATCAAATGGCAAGTGTTCATATTTGGTATTTTTGTATGAAAAATATAAGATTTAATTTTGTCTTTTTTTAAAAAATCAAATTAAATTGTTTTTGAATAAAAAAAAGTAATGAAATAGTTTTGATAATGCATGGTTTTCTTATATGTATTTATTATTGGTATCTGACAATTTACTTGATAATCTTTTAGTTATGTTGAATTGGATTGTTATCCCAAAAAAATATTGACAAGTTGTTGTATTATGTTCACAATTTGTAAAAGTTTAAACCGTCAAACTGATCGCATCCATCTGTTAATCCCTTCAATCCACATCTGTCAATTTGACAAACAGATGCAGATTGATTTTTTTCAATCCGTCAATCCGGTAGATGGATAGCAGATTTGAGGTTCTCCGGCCATAACAGAACCGCGAGCACCCCTAATCTCGTATTCAAAATAGAATTGAGATCCTTTTTGTTACAGTGTTGTAATAGAGAATTTCTATTATATTTTCTAACGGTTGTAAAATAAATTCAACATTATTTTAAATATAAAAAAATTATTACATACCATTGAATAATGTAATGAATATCATTAATTATAACTTTGGAACTAAGAGAATCATAATCATTCAAAAAGTGTAATAGTCCCACCTAAAATGTGTAATAATCCCACTATTTTCAACCAATTAAAATGTGTGTAGTATTCACACATCAAAATCTATATTATTCATCTTGAGAGGGTAATTTTTGTGAAAATTGGGCCGAGCTGGGAGATGGTCATTATGGCCCACAATACGAAGGGCTGAATAAAAAGGCCGTAAAGTTACTCCGGCCCAAGAGAGGTACAAAATTACTCCGGCCCGAGGGAAATATAATGCTACTCCGGTCCGGAAGTGACTTGGAGTTAGGCCGGTCTCAGAGTTAGCCCGGTCATGGCGTATTGTGGTTAGAACGGTCAGAACCTTGCTACTCGGTAGCTCGGTCTAAACACACCATGGTTTGTACATGAAAGAACCGAGATAAGGTGTAGAGAAAGGAAGAACCGAACTAAGGATAGTTCGGCCTATTCTGCGGCTCAGCATAGCCATGATTACTTCGGTCATGTTGGAGTTCGGCCATGGTAAAAACCATCTCACTTGATTTAAGCAGTGAAAGGGGTGTTGAAGGATAAGTATTATCTTTCAGGAGTATGAATCCTAAGAGGACTCTGCATGGTGGAGTAGAAGTCCTACTAGGATTGTGCCACACGAAACCTATAAAAGCTCACAAACATCACCTTTGGAGAGGTAACACACAACTTTGCTTTCTGAATACACGGAGCTTTTGTCTATTTGTCAAGCTTACTGACTTAGGCATCGGAGAGGTTTCTGGCACATACTCGCCGGCTAACTCACGTTTGTGTTTTCAGGTAATAAAGCGACAACGTACAGAGGAGCGCAGACTTGATCAACAGGATTATACGAGAAGAATTATTTCTTTCCTGTACAATTGGCGCCGTCTGTGGGAAAACTAGACAGGACAAAACCTCTTGATCAAGCTTTACCTCTTGGAACAATGGCACATATTGAAGAATTGCCACAGTCCGCCATCAACGGGCAAGCTCCAGATAAGGGCGCAAGGCGTGAAGGATTACCTTCTATCCCTCCCATGGCGGACTTAGAGTCCCAACGACATAACCCCAGGAGAGATACTAGGGGAAGACGGACTCACAGCCCCCGTCAATCTCATTCTTAAAGTCCTGACAGGCAAAAGCGGAGGATTGATCCTCAAGCTCTGGAAGACCGCGTGAAGGAGCAAGATGAATTAATAAGGAAGATGGCGACGGACATGGAAGCCTTGAAACGCCAGATGAAGAGAAAAAAAGTGGCGACAGGAGAGGGGTGCAAAAACAAGACGCCCCCTCGCCACTCAGAAAATCGTAGTAGGAATACCACACCCTCGCAAGGAGAAAGCAGAAGCCTTAGGACAGGCGATACTCAATCCAGATCTTCCAGAACTCGTCACTCCAGGTCTGAGAGGACGAGATCTGAAAGATCATACACTGAAGGAAGCACGTATTGGCCCTCACATACGTACCAAACCAGATCTAGACAGACGGAGTTACCCAGATCATCCGACTTACGAACCGTGCTCGAAGAAAATGCACGATGCAAGGAGGATGCCAGGACACGGGATCCATACAGAGTTTCTGCCTTACAGCGGTTGGCTCCTCGGACGCATGGAAGCGTCGAGGTCAGAATGCCAATACCGCGCCTTGCCTACGAACCAACGGACAAAGCACTAGCAAGGCTGTAGACTTCGCCGTTTGTTCCGGCAATTGAAAATGTGCCCCTACCAACAGGCTTCCTTCAGCCCAAATTCACTACATATGAAGGGAAGACGGACCCCTACTCACACTTGAGCCACTTTCGCCAGGTCATGGCTGTATACAGGCGAAAACGAGGCCTTAATGTGCATACTCTTCCCATCTAGCCTTGGCGACCTAGGCTTGACTTGGTTCGAGAAACTTCCAGAGGGCAGCATAGCCTCTTGGGCGCAATTGGCAGAGGCGTTCGTAACACGGTTCCGAACAAACACTAAAACCTCGGTGGAGATCGACCAGCTACTCTCCATCGACATGGGCAATAAAGAGACCCTAAGATCCTACAATAGTCGCTATTGGGAGACATTCAATCAGATTGGGGACTGCCCCACCAATCTCGCCATTGCACAGTATAAAAGAGGCCTTCCAGTCGGGAACAGACTAAGGGACTCGATCACCATGACGCCATCCCTCACCATGGAAGCCTTGATGGAAAGAGTACATCAGCACATCAGGGTAGAAGAGGATGGTGCAAGTGCCAAAGCAAAATCTGGGGCGACCACAGTATCAGAAAAGAAGACCTCAGCGAAGGTTAATACGGTAGATCGACCGAACAGAAACGGACGTGGCAGACGAGATAACGGAGAAGACCCGGATAAAAGATGGTTAAGAATCCGCACTACCATAACCATGATGTTCAAGAAACTGATATATCGGATTCTAAGCGAAATAAGAGATGAGCCTTTCGTCAAGTGGCCAGCCAAGCTGGGAGAAGCACAGAAAGACTACGATGAAAGATCGTGGTGCACCTTCCATAAAGAAAAGGGGCACCGCACTAAGAATTGCACACCATTGAGACAGCACCTGGAGGAGTTGGTGGCGGCAGGTCACTTGGATAAATACATTGAAGGAGGGACGCAGCCAGCCCCCCAGGACCATAATAACCCCAATGGGATGCCAATCGACGCCCCGCCTCAAGGCATTATCAATGTGATATATGAAATTTTTGAACCTGAGCGTGTATGCGAGCTCAGGGGATCAATCAAAAAGGCTGAGCACTTTAGAGAGGTGCTAAGTGCCCAACCTGCCATCAAGAAGGGGAAGACAGAGGCAACAAACGTCATGTCTTTTTCGGATAAAGACTTGGAACGAATATACTGCCCTCACAATGATGCCCTGGTCGTCACTCTCCGAGTCAAGGATTTTGACGTCAAGCGGATTCTGATTGACCAGGGTAGTTCATGTGAAATCATGTACTACGAAACATTTAAACAATTGAAGCTGCAAGACAAAGACTTGGCGCCTGCCGTATCTCCCCTAATTGGATTCAACTCCATGCCAGAATGGCCCGTCGGTAAAATAATTCTTCCAGTCAGAGCAGGAAGCGTGACGAAACAAGTGGAGTTCTGGGTATTGAAGGTCCCCTCCACTTACAACATCATCTTGGGTAGAATATGGCTGCATGCCATGCGATCAGTGGCGTCATCCTACCACCAAGTAATTAAAGAAGTCTATGGAGATCAGATCATGTCAAAGCAATGCTTCGTCACGGTGAACGGCAGCCGCGCTGCCAAAGGATACGTTCATTCGGTGAAGGAACCTGAGAGTAATGAGCTATTTGCAGATGTCGGCAAAGCGGCTGATCAGAAAGCAGTGGAGGACTTGGTAGAGGTAAGAATAGATGAAAAGAACCCGGATAAGTTCTTTTTGCTCGGTTCGTCGTTGTCCAGCACTGAGAGATTAGAGGTCTTAGAATTCTTAACCTCTAACATCGAAGTGTTCGCCTGGACGCCCTACGACATGCCAGGCATTGATCCAAACTTCATCAGTCACCAACTTAATGTCCACCCATCTGCCAGACCAATCATCCAACGAACACGCAGATCGGCACTCCACCACGCCAAGATAGTGGCGGAAGAAGTAGGTAACCTGCTAGAGGTAGGAGCAATTAGAGAAGTGCACTACCCAAGATGGATCTCCAACACAGTCGTAGTGCCAAAGAAGAATGACAAGTGGCGTGTCTGCGTCGACTATAAAACAGTCAACAAGGCATGCCCAAAAGACAGTTTTTCTCTACCACGGATAGATCAACTGGTAGACCTAACGGCGGGGCATAACCGACTTAGCTTTCTGGATGCATACAGAGGCTACCACCAAATCGCCATGCATGAACCAGACCAGGAGGTCACATCCTTTACAACTCCAAGAGGACTATACTGTTATAAGGTCATGCCCTTTGGCCTAAAGAACGCTGGGGCAACATTCCAACGGATGGTCACCAAGATGTTTGAACCATTGTTAGGCAGAACAATGGAGGCTTACATCGATGACATGGTGGTCAAGAGCAAGGATGAGAATGACCATCTCAAGGACCTAGGCGAGATGTTTGAGATCCTGAAGAAGCACAAGCTGTGCCTCAATGCATCCAAATGTGCATTCGGAGTAGGGTCTGGCAAATTCTTGGGCTTCCTTGTGACCAACCGGGGTATAGAAGCAGACCCCTCTCAGATCAAAGCAATCCAAGATTTAGAGAGACCAAACTCGGCAAAGGAAGTGCAGCATTTCACCGGCATGGCAACTGCGCTCAATCGGTTCATAAACCGGTCTTTAGATAGACTACGACCATTTTTTCATGCCTTGAAGGCCAAGTTTGAGTGGGATGAAGAATGCGACCAAGCTCTGGAAAGCTTGAAGAAATATATGTCTTCCCCACCACTGCTTGTTACCCCAGTACCTGGTGAAGAACTCTTCTTGTACCTGGCAGTCTCTCAGCACCCAATTAGCGCAGTGTTGGTTTGTGTAGGAGGAATCCAGCATCTGCCCATCTATTATGTCAACAAGACATTGCTAGGGGCCGAAACAAGGTATTTGCCATTGGAAAAATTAGCATTGGCCTTAATGATGGCCTCTAGGAAATTGGCACACTACTTTAACGCCCACACCATAGTCGTCCTCACAACTTTTCCACTAAAAGCTTTGTTTGAGAGGGCGAACTTTTCTAGGCGAATCTTGAAGTGGGCAATAGAGTTGGGACAATTCGACATCAAGTTCCAACCCAGAACCGCAGTAAAGGCCCAATCTTTGGCAGACTTCGTCGCAGAGTTTACTCCTGGAAGTCATCATATCTGCCCAGTCGACCTAACTGACACAACCGAACTAGGGATGGAAGTTGACGCCGGAATAACGCAACCCCTAACAGAAGGTGCTCAGTCAGACTCCAAGGCAGACCAAACTAAAGACAGCAAGGAAGAAACAAACCAAGACTTACCAACAAATAAAGACTTGGTACAATCAGATAGCGAGGGGCAGACAGCAAGCATGGACCTCGAAGAAAACACCAGCAACATTCTTGACCCCACGACATCATCTGACCCCTCCACTTGCTGGAAGTTATTCGTTGGTGAGATGTGGAACTTTTTGTGGATGGAGCATCCAAACGGCATGGTGCAGGACTCGGCATAGTCCTCATCTCACCAGACGGCCTGGTTGTGGAGCAAGCAATCAACCTTGGCTTCCCAGCATCAAACAATGAAGCGGAATATGAAGCGCTTCTTGCAGGACTCAAATCAGCATACTACATGAAGGCCACCGAATTAATGGTCTACAGCGACTCATAGCTGGTGGTAAACCAAATTTCTGGCGACTATGAAGCAAAGGATGATAAGATGGCTAAGTACCAAGAATTGGTCAGAACAGAGATCAAGAAATTTGAAGTAGTGAGGATAGAACAGATAGGCAGGGAAGAGAACGGCAGAGCAGACGAACTCGCAGGCTTTGCTTCAATGGCAGATACGTCCATCCCTCATCCATTCCTCATCGACTACTTACCAAGACCAAGCATCGAAGACCCGGAAGCAGAAGAAGTATGCTGCGCAGATCTAGGCCCCTCATGGATGGATCCCATCATACTATTTCTGAAAGATGGCGTCCTACCAGAAGAAAAGAAAGAAGCCAACAAAATTAGAGCAAAGTCACAGCGATTTTGGCTCTCTCCATCCATGGCATTGTACAAAAAATCGTTCTCAGGACCCTATCTAAAGTGTGTCCACCCCAGCAAAGTGGAAGCATTCTTGTACGAGATACATGAAGGGGTGTGCAGAAGCCATCAAGGAGGAAGATCGCTAGCTTACAGGGCCATTTCGCAAGGATACTGGTGGCCATACATGCAGGCAGACTCAGAGAAATATGTGAAGAAGTGCGAGAAATGCCAAAAATTCGCATACCAAATACATCAACCAGCTAGAGAACTCTTACCATTGACTAGCTCATGGCCCTTTGCAATGTGGGGCTTGGACATCGTAGGACCACTTCCAACAGCACCCGGAAACAGGAAGTTCTTTCTCGCAGCAACAGACTACTTCACAAAGTGGGTGGAAGCAGAAGCATTGGCATCAATCAAGGAAAAAGATGTGAAGAAGTTCGTCTGGCAAAACATCATCACTCGGTTTGGCATACCAAAAGCCCTAATCTCAGACAATGGCACTCAGTTCGATGGCAGAATCTTCAGAGGCTTTTGTGAAGAATACAAGATAGAGTTCTATAATTCTACACCAGTATATCCCCAAGCAAATGGACAGGTAGAAGCTTCAAACAAGGTAGTCTTGGATGGATTGAAGAAAAGGTTGGAGAAAGCCAAAGGCAAATGGGCGGAAGAGCTTCCTCATGTTTTATGGGCTTACCGCATCACACCTCGGCGGTCAACAGGAGAAACACCATTCTCCTTAGCCTACGGCATGGAAGCAGTAATCCCACTAGAAGTTGGCCTCCCCACAATTCGAAGCGAAAATTTTGATCCAGACTTAAACGGCGAAGCCATAACATTGGAACTCGACCTTGCAGAAGAAAGAAGAGAAAGAGCACTAGTTCACATTGCTTCATATCAACAAGAGTTATCCAGGAAATACAACAAGACAGTGCATCCAAGACAATTCAAGATCGGCGATTGGGTACTGCGCAAAGTGATGGGAAACACCCTGGTGCTAGGAGAGGGCAAGCTAGGGCCTAATTGGGAAGGTCCTTACAAAGTGGTTGGGTTAGCAGGCAAAGGGGCATACCACTTAGAAGACAAGGACGGCAAAGTAATCCCTAGGCCATGGAATACCGCCAATCTCAAGTTATTTTATTTTTAGCTTTTCTCTTTCAAACATGTGTAATTTTTTCTTTCCTCAATAAAAAATAATCGATTCTTTTCAGCATGAGTTGTTCTCTGTAAAAGTTAGCTTTAGTGAAGTTTAGGTACATTGCAAACATTTTATTCTAAGTTGGCTAGAAAAACCAACTTAGAGGTTGGCTGGATTAAACCAACACCCCTCCTAAGCCCAGGATAAGGATCCAGGCTGCAGGACGTTTGGTCGGAATAACCAAACATTTTATTCTAAGTTGGCTGGAAAAACCAACTTAGAGGTTGGCTGGATTAAACCAACACCCCTCCTAAGCCCAGGATAAGGATCCAGGCTGCAGGACGTTTGGTCGAAATAACCAAACATTTTATTCTAAGTTGGCTGGAAAAACAAACTTAGAGGTTGGCTGGATTAAACCAACCCTTAGTACTCTTTAACCGAAGTAAAGACATCGGCTAAAGAGTGGTTGGCTGGATTAAACCAACTCTTAGTACTCTTTAGTCGAAGTAAGGACATCGGCTAAAGAGTGGTTGGCTGGATTAAACCAAATCTTAGTACTCTTTAGCCGAAGTAAGGACATCGGCTAAAGAGTGGTTGGCTGGATTAAACCAACCCTTAGTACTCTTTAACTGAAGTAAGGACATCGGCTAAAGAGTGGTTGGCTGGATTAAACCAACTCTTAGTACTCTTTAGCCGAAGTAAGGACATCGGCTAAAGAGTGGTTGGCTGGATTAAACCAAATCTTAGTACTCTTTAGCCGAAGTAAGGACATCGGCTAAAGAGTGGTTGGCTGGATTAAACCAACCCTTAGTACTCTTTAACCGAAGTAAGGACATCGGCTAAAGAGTAGTTGGCTGGATTAAACCAACTCTTAGTACTCTTTAGCCGAAGTAAGGACATCGGCTAAAGAGTGGTTGGCTGGACTAAACCAACTCTTCGTACTCTTTAGCCGAAGTAAGGACATCGGCTAAAGAATGGTTGGCTGGATTAAACCAACTTTCAGTACTCTTTAGCCGAAGTAAGGACATCGGCTAAAGAGTGGTTGGCTGGATTAAACCAACTTTCAGTACTCTTTAGCCGAAGTAAGGACATCGGCTAGAGAGTGGTTGGCTGGATAGCTCAGTCAGATTACTCAGCTAAGACCAGATTAAAGTACCTCGGCCACAATACTATTAAGAAGGCAAGCTCAAACAGAAAATTAAACCGAGATAACAGTTGGAAGTAAAAAGATCATGGAAAAGTCATTACAAGTACAAACATACAGATCAACCGAAATAAGAAAAAGGAATTTTTCATTCATCAAAAGAGCAATTACAAAGGGGGGACCTTAGCCCGGTTACAAGAGCAAAAAGCAACAAACGAAAAGAAAGTGCAGAATCAAGTAAAAAGGTCTTCAAGGTCGGCGTCAATATCGACTTGAACACCGGTTGCAGATGGAAGATCAGTCTCAGTAGCAACTGGCAGAACGATGTCAGTCGACGGCTCAACAGTCAGGTCTTCAACCGTTGCCTCCAACTGAGCTGATTGATCGTTGCCTTGCTCGTTGACTACCGGAGTAACAGATGGTTCGTTTTCTTCATCTTTATCATCTGAACCTTGCAAAAATTGTTGTTGGACAGAAGCAACATATTCCGCTAGTGAGGCCGGAATAAAGTACTGCGGAGCATTGTAGACCTCGGTTTCGGGCTCACAGCCGAGCTGTTCCATAGCACTCCTCCAGCCACACTTAAAGAATAAGTCCTTCGCCCCCTCACACTGTGGAATGTAGAGGCCCTCCGCCTCTTTGAAACCTTTGGCGTTGGCATCACCAACCTTCTTCTTCAGATCGGCTATTTCGGTGTCTTTTTTCCCTTCAAGTTTGGCCAACTCGCGCAAGTATTTGTCTTTCACCGTTGCTGTAATTTTTTGTTTTTCTGCTTCAGCCGAGCTAACAAGTCCGGTCAAGCGACCGTTCTCGGACTGTAGCTCGGCTATCTGCTTCTTGGCTTGCTCCAACTCGGCTGTCTTTGCCTCGGCATCTGCCATGGCCTGCCTGGTAGTCTTGCGGAGCTCCAGCACTTTCTTATGTGCAATGTTGTTCTTCTGAATGGCCTGCAAAAGAGTAGTGACTCTCTTTAGCTAGACTGACAATTGGGAAAAGTTAGACAAAAAAAAGGGAGAGCCACTTACCAGGATCATTGATTTTGTTGATGACCGGATGGCTTTCAGCTCGGTGTTTAGTTGTTTGTTGTGGTGCTCCATGTCTTTTGGAAGGCAAACACTCTTGGCTAGATTGAAAGCCATCAAGTGATCCTTCTCAGCAACAACCGAGTCAATTTCCTGAATATCTCGATTTTGAAAGGTAAGACTTGGAGCCCATTTGGAGGAGTCAGCTCGGTCAGAGTACTCCGGTTGAGGGCTTGGTTGAGGGCTGGGCGGAAGAATGGCCTCATCCTCGTCAACAAGTCGTTGCTCGGTTTGGCTAGTCTGGGTACGCTTGTTCGCCCGAGATGAGGATGGCTGCGGGGATGGAAGGGCTACCACGGTCTCAGTCGTCTGACCGGTTTGTGGTACCTCGGGTCTGTTAGTTTCGGTTAGAAGCGCCCTTACTCTGCTCCTTTTTGCCATTTCTTGTTCAGCAGTCAATGGGACGAGGTTGATTTGGGGCAAGGTTGGGTCCGGTTCTGGTGCGTCTTCAAGAAGGAAATCGGTCACTCTGGCTTTACGGCGACCGCTGTATCTATAGGTCGGCTCAAAATTTAACAGCTTAGCCCAACTCCTTTCTTCAACACGTAGCGCGGCACGGAGTGTGTTCAGGATGGGGTAACTGTACAAGGATGCAAGATGAGCTGAGTCTGCAAAAAGAATACAACTGTTAGAATCGGTTATGAAACCAGAAACCGAAGTAAAACAAAAGCATGCATGTAGCCGAAGTAAGTTACACCGGGGATTCCTTTTTTTGCAGTTTATACGTCGGCCAGGAATCTGGGCTTGATGATCCTCAAAGTTCCCAGACACCCAGAAAAAATCGTCATCGTTTAAGTCTTTATCCGGTGTATATTTTATTATCTTCTCTCGGCGACGGCGTATTCTTAAATAGTAGACCCACCCATCTTCTTTTGATCCTAAGGAACATTGGTGGAATATTTCGGCTAGACCGAGGTTAAGACCGGCTTGGCGGTTTAATTCGGCTATTCCCATTATTATACGGTATGAATTGGTGGAAAGCTGGGTTGGGCATAATCGTGTTTGTCTAAGGAATTCACAAATTAATGGCTGGACTGGAAATCTTAGTCCGGTTTCTATTATTGAAATGAGGGTAAAAGGTACGAAGCTCTCATTCCCCCATGGTGTGACATCTTTTTTGGCTAAGACAAGTTGTACGTCGTCAGGGATGTTGTAATCCTTTCGAAATTCGGCTAGGCCTCCAGGAGTTTCTACCAAAAACCTATACTTCCCCATTTATGTTTAAGTTATAAATAAATTAGTTCGGTCGGAAAACGGTGTTCAGTAGCTCGGTTGAGCGCACAGAGGAGTGCCTGGGCAACCTAAGTCTGCAAAGTGGAAAATAAAGGTGTTAAGCACAGATCGTTGACCGTGCTACAAAATCAAAAGTAAAGATAAAGAAGTCCTACTTCAGCCTATGGGGGATGCTACAGGGATTATCTCGGTTCAACAAAGTGCTTTGTAGCTCGGATTGAGCAAGGGGTTCGATAGATCGGTTTGTGTGTGGGATTGGTTTTACACGGTTTGAACTACGGGTTTTGTTACCTCGGTCAAACCTATAGGGGCAGCTTTCTTAGTTCGGTTTAAAAAACTAGGAAAGCTGGCTTAGCCCCGAAGACTTGGCTCGGTCGAAGGCAAAGGTTTCCAGTTTGCTTAGTTCAAACTTAATTCGGTTCGTTTATCTCGGTTAAAGTAAATCAGAAGGTTGTTTGACTTGGCAAAACTACTAGTTTTGTGTGAAGTGTTAGTCCGGTGGGTAGCCTGGCTATGCAGGCACCAGTCACAAACAACTTTTTAGTTCGGTTATGTTGGGGTTGTGGATCAAAAGTGATGTTCTACAAGTTTCATGAAGTTGAGTGGTTCTATTACATGTTTTGCAGAAAAGGCGAAGGCTAAAACAGAAAAAGTGTTTGCAAAAAGCACACAAAACAAAATATGGATTGAACAAATACGAAAACAAACAGAGCAAGAAAGATGGATTTGCTTACCAGATTGAAATAGAAGACCTGGAGATGGAAGCAACGGCGGTAAAAGAGGAACACGAAGCAAGCGTCACAGTTGTAAAAGTTGGAGAGCAATGGAGCTTGAAAGAGAGAATGAGGGAAATAAGAAATGCAGTGGTGAATCCAAAGATGAGGAGATTGTTTTGTGAAAAGGACGAAAGTGGAAGGGTGGGAACTGTTCAAAATTGTGCGAAGTACGAGGGCGGCGTGACAGCTGCGATAGGCCAGTAAGGGCGTGCCACGTGTCATGGGAAGGAGAAACGATTCAATTGCTGTGATTGAAGAGACGTTTTGACCGGACAAGCAGAGCCCGGTGTGAAATTAGCTCGGCTGGAAGGCTTAAGAGTTTTAGCTCGGCTGGAAGGCTTAAGAGTTTTAGCTCGGCTGAAAAGGCTAAAGGGTTTTTTAGCTCGACTGGAAAGGCTTAAAAACTTCAGCTCGGCTGATAGACAGGTAATCCCTATCATGCTGCGCAGATGGAATTAAGGGGCAATTGAGAGGGTAATTTTTGTGAAACTTGGGCCGAGCTGGGAGATGGCCATTATGGCCCACAATACGAAGGGCTGAGTAAAAAGGCTGTAAAGTTACTCCGGCACAAGAGAGGTACAAAATTACTCCGGCCCGAGGGAAATGTAATGTTACTCCGGTCCGGAAGCGACTTGGAGTTAGGCCGGTCTCAGAGTTATCCCGGTCATGGCGTATTGTGGTTAGAACGGTCAGAACCTTGCTACTCGGTAGCTCGGTCTAAACACACCATAGTTTGTACATGAAAGAACCGAGATAAGGTGTAGCGAAAGGAAGAACCGAACTAAGGATAGTTCGGCCTATTCTGCGGCTCAGCATAGCCATGATTACTTCGGTCATGTTGGAGTTCGGCCATGGTAAAAACCATCTCACTTGGTTTAAGCAGTGAGGGGGGTGTTGAAGGATAAGTATTATCTTTCAGGAGTATGAATCCTAGGAGGACTCTGCATGGAGGAGTAGAAGTCCTACTAGGATTGTGCCACACGAAACCTATAAAAGCTCACAAATATCACCTTTGGAGAGGTAACACACAACTTTGCTTTCTGAATACACGGAGCTTTTGTCTATTTTTCAAGCTTACTGACTTAGGCATCGAAGAGGTTTTCGGCACACACCCGCCGGCTAGCTCACGTTTGTGTTTTTAGGTAATAAAGCGACAACGTACAGAGGAGCGCAGACTTGATCAACAGGATTATACGAGAAGAATTATTTCTTTCCCGTACACATCTTATATTCGAAATAAATTTTCATAAGAAGGAGCTTGTGTCCAGTGAAACCCAACTGAAGCGTCCTATTTGGCTAACCTCGGAATTTGCATAAACGGTCCAAATCATTTATGTAAGGCTCGTCAAGAACTTCGTTGATATAAAAAATTACGTTAATTGGATATTGATAGTTACTCTATCAGATTAAATTTATGTCAATTTATTTTAAAATTATAATTATTATTGACACAAATTTAATCTTGTCAAGTAATTATTGACGAGACTTAAATATTGAACGATTCGAATTATTGATATGAATTTCGTAATGAACTCATGAAAGTCCAACAAGACACTCCAATCTAATTTTAAACTAAAGAGAAGCCAGGGCCATTTTCAAATCCCTACTATTTTTGTTCATTTAATTATGATTGTACACGTAAAGTCAAATAAAAATTAAATCCAATACTTTAAGTCAGTTCAAGTTTTGTTTTTGATAACTATTAATATCATTTAGTGTATTTAGTTTTAATTTTTTAAATTCAATTCTTTAGAAATTGAGTTTTTTATTTTTTGTTTTTTATTTTTATTGAATATTTTTAAAGTTTTAAGCAATTTTTTTTACTTTTTTAAATATACTGTGAAAAAATATTTTAAAAAATTAATAAATACACAAAAATATGAAAAATGTATTGAATTTTTAATTGTTTTTATTTATAAATATTATACTTTTTAAGTATATTTATGTTAGGTGTGTCTAAAAATAAAAAAAAAATGCTTCAAACATTAAAAAAAATTCAATGAAAATAAAAAGTTACAAAAACAAAAAAATAAAATTTTTTGAAAAATGTATTTTGAAAATCAAAACCAAACAGAGTGATTGGTTTCTTTCTATAAATTGAGTAATGCTATCTACTTTATCACATTTTCAAAATCATTTTATATTACATAATTAAGATTATTAAATATTAATGAAGATTATGTAATAATTATTATATTTATAATTATGACAAAAATGATTCATCCACGTACTTTTTCTCCCGAATGGGCTTCTGATCAGCATCGGTCAAAAATTCATTCGGGGAAGAAAATTATATAGATATAACATTGCTGTAATTATAATTATGACACAAAATATACTGTTTAAAATGGGGTAAATAAAAAATAGAAACTCTAGAATACTAAAAAAAAAAAAAAAAAATTACCAAAATTGTTACTATGAATATTGATGTGTGGTGTGGATCAGCCGTGCTACGTATACAAAAAGAATCAGACACATACTTTTATCTTATATCTATGTATTTTGTATTTGATCCTTTTTTGTGCACATAGATATTCTAAATATAAATTTAAGGAGGATTTTTTTTAAGATCCTTGATATTAAGATTTTATAACATAAAGAAGATCAAATATTTTCATGATGTTTAAGGTCCCTCAATATTGATCCAGAGAAATTTCACTCCTAGAGAAATTCTCTAGATTCAAACCAGAGAAAATTAAAATTTCTCTAAGTACCAAAGAAATCTAGAAAAAAATGTAGAGAGAAAATTTGTGTGGCTATCTAGGAAAATTCTCTGACTTCACAAATTTCTTTGGCTCTTTTCTAATTTTTTGCATGCCATTTATAGTACAAAATGCCAAAACTCATCATCTCATCTTATCAATCACCGGCCTCTATAAAATACATCAAACCTTTGATAGCAATGGCAAAATTTAACAACTTCAATGACATCTCCATTGAAGTACCCAACTGCTATAACATAAGTTTGACAGTTCAAAACAACAATTCTATTGAATCCAATGCATCAAGATCCAAAATAACTATTGTCTTGTATAGTTTGAATACAAAAAAGTCTTCTGCTTTGATTAATACTTTTGAAGCACTGAATTATCAATTAGTTCAGGCATCAACTATTGGTCTTTTGAAATGTTTCCCAAACAATGTTGTTGCTCCTCTTCCAAAAATCTTCTTCTTCTTCTTCTTCTTCTTTAACTTTGTTCTGTGTCTTTATTCTCCTTTTAGATATTGGAGAAGCTGTGATAAGGTTGCCAGAGAATGTGACAAGACCGACGGTAATAATGTTTGGAGATTCAATAGTGGATACAAGTAACAACAACAATCTTGAAACAATTTTTAAGGTCAATTATCCTCCTTATGGCAAGGTCTCCAGAGAACTTTTTTTCTCTGCCTTTCTTATACTTTCCACTTTCTAAAGAAATTTTGCAATTTCTCTGGCTTTCCTCTCCAGAGAAATTTAATAATGTCTAAGGTCAATGTCTAAGGTCTAAGGTCTCTCAAATTAATCCTGAGAATTTCTCTGGACTTTCCAGATAATTTCTTTGTGTTTTTGATCAAACTAGACTGTAAGCCATTTAGACAACAACTAACGAGAGAAAATTGAACAACTACCATTTTGACCAATTTTATCTGGGTACCAAAGAAATCTAGAGAAAATTGTATAGAAAAAATTTGTGCGGCTTTGTGTGGCTCTATCCAGAGAAATTTGTGTTAGAGACAATTTGTGTGGCTTTGTGTGGTTCTATCTAGAGAAAATTGTGTAGAGAAAATTTGTGTGGTTTTTTGTGGCTCTATCTAGAAAAAATTGTGTTAGAGAAAATTTGTGTGACTTTATGTGGCTTTATCCAGAGAAAATTATGTTATAGAAAATTTATGTGCTCTGTCCAGAGAAAATTGTGTGAGGCTGATGAAAGCATAATTCAATGGTTATCATACATGTTTATGCGACAAAGGGAATTGATGATGGTAAAAATGGAGTTAAACCCATATAAAAATATAACTAATAAGAGACAAGACCACAAAAATCAGAGAAGCTTTAGTTCAAATAGGTACTCAATTCAAGTACCAAATGCTTATACTTTCATGTCTATTAAGTGACCAGAATTGCAATAAAAAAAGGAGATAACAAAGAGAACAATGGCAATACCACCTTGCTCACTGAAAACAACTTCGTTAGAGGTACAAAACAGAATGAACTTGAACTAGAAAACCCAACAGCACAAACCCATGAAATGGACACAACTCAAGAAAACCTCGTCAAGAATGAGACCACCGAACCAGCTTCTCCCAGGCTAGTTGGATCACTCTACGGCGGTCTTTGGTGGTTCAGTCCGGAACACATTCCGCTGTGTCGACGTCATTTTCCGGCATTGGAAGACAAAAATCTGAACCGATCTACATCGGTGGCAAATTCGACGACAGTGACATCAACTCCGACGACATAATGACAACCACTGCGATCGGCTCGTTTCGCTTCGACTGCCCGTCTTCGAGCTACTTGCCAGCGAAGATCAACCTCTGCTGGTCTGGTGGGATAGTCTCCTTATCTTGGATCTTAGTCTTGACATTGCCAATAGTGTTAGAACTACAAGCAAGACCATCGCAGAGTTAGCGAAGATCAACCTCTACGGCTCATTTATGCTTTCGGGTTCTATTCCTGTGAGTATAAGGGAAGGAGAAGACCAGAGCTCGAACTCACGAAAGAGATGGAGGTGATGGTGGTTAGTCAGTGGCACTACAGCAACAGAGGTGAAGAGAGAGAGAGAGAGAGAGAGAGAGAGATATGCAACGATGAATGAGAGACACAACGGTCGAGAACGAGATGTGCATAGAGAGAGCGGAAGTGAGGAACCTTAGACATCATAAAATAATATTGTGGATCTCTTCCATTACTAAAAATAGAAGAGGGACCTTAGACTAATTTCCCTTAAATTTAATTATGTATATAATACTCACACTTGAATTGAATATCATCCATGTAATGTGTATTTTGAAATTTTTTTGAGTAAATTCCTAACATTTCTAAGAGTATCTCCAATGGTATATCAATTTTTTCAATAAATTTGAGTAAAAACTTCCTTCGATATCAAGTGTTCCAACAGAGGATTTTGGAGCTTCATCAGAACACCGGTCGACCGGGCGGATGTCCTGCCAGTCGATCGGCTAATGTAAATTTTCTATTTTTTTTTTCCTGGAGGTGGTCAACCAGAAGGTCGACCGGCCAGTGCAATTTTTTCACAAATTTTTTCCTTGAGGTAATCATTCGGGAGGCCATCCGGGAGACATCCGCCAACGGCAATGAACAGTAATTTGATGAAAGGCGCATTGATCCTCAATTTGATGACAGAAAAGTGAAATCCTCAATTTAATACCTATTTGGTGCAACAGTTGAAGCAGCAAAAGGACTCATTTTTCATCAAATTCAAATTTGATGAGAGGTTTGAGTAACTATTGGAAATGGTCTACGTACTGTTAGGGGAAAATGACTGTAGCATTTACTGACATGTAGATTAGTGGCTAGTCAATGAAGAACGAAATGCTAATTTTCAGCAAGTAATGTTAGATATTTCAAAAAATTTATTAAACTTTTTATCAAATGTTTCACATAAGTGTGAAACTCACATAAGACTCATATGGGGTGGATCTCACACCTATGTGAGATATTTGTTAGAAAATTTGACATTTTTTATTATCAGCAGAAAGTAGCTAGTGCTAATTGCATTTAGGAATCTAAAGTGTAATGTTACGTAAATAATAGAATAATGCTATATGCACCAACTAGTGTACTAACTAGTGTATCAATTGATGATGTGGCATAATTTAAGAAGTTTTTTATATTTGTAATTTG
This sequence comes from Camellia sinensis, assembly GCF_055761805.1. Classification (NCBI taxonomy): domain Eukaryota; kingdom Viridiplantae; phylum Streptophyta; class Magnoliopsida; order Ericales; family Theaceae; genus Camellia; species Camellia sinensis. The sequence goes on along the minus strand of NC_138975.1, from coordinate 41,061,595 downwards.
TATAATAAGTGGGGTCAATAATAATGTCATAACTAGTGTTGGTACACTAGTTAACACACTAATTGATGCATGTAGTACCACCATAAATAATAAAAGGGCTTTGTTTGTTAAGAAAGCATTAAATAAGATTAATCAATCCAATTATCATAGAAAGTGACAAAGACAATAAATATATTGTATTAAATAATATGTTTTTTTTGGGGGGGGGGAAGGAGGGGACTAATGTGACCACGATACACTACAAGAAATTGTACTTTTGGCGACTAAATTTTTAGTCACCAAAAGTCAAATTTTAGTCATCGAAAAGTTTTCCTGATTAAATAGTTTGGTTGTTGGCTTGGTCGCGAAAAGATTGTTGGGAAAAGTATTAGTGACTAAATACATATATAATTAATAACAATTCGTGACTAAATATTTTAGTCGCTAATTAGTTTTGTAATCCCTCAAAAATTTGAAATCTCCCTCCAAATATTTTTGTTTTTTGGCGACAAAAATATTCTTTTGTTGTTGAAAATATACTTTTGGCTACCAAAAGATAAAAAATAATTTTTTTTCTTTTCATTCGGCTACTAAACAATTTTAGTAGCTAAAACTAACTATATAGCTACTAAAATATTCTTTTGTCGTTAAAAATATACTTTTGGTGACCAAAATTGGTCGCCAAAGATAAAAAAATATATTTTTTTCATTCGGCTACTAAACAATTTTAATAGCTAAAACTAACTATACGGCTACTAAAATATTCTTTGTCGCTGAAAATATACTTTTGGCGACCAAACTTTTGGTCGCCAAATATAAAAAATAATTTTTTTTTAAACTAGCTATACAGCTACTAAATTTTTTTTAGTCGCCAATTGTAATATTTTTAGCGACTAAATTTTTTTAGTCGCCAATAATCAATATTGCCCGACTAAAAAAAATTAGTAGTTAAATATTTGACTTTTGCCGACTAATATTATTTTTGGTCACCAATGCCACAACTTTTGGCGACTAAATTTTTTTTAGTTGCCAAAAGTGCATTTTGTTGTAGTGATACCCTCTTATATATTTTGGAAAATGCTATGGATCCCAAATGATTTACCAAATTTTCTACCAAATCTCTCACATAGGTGTGGGACCCACACAAACTTATATGTATGTGGGTCCTATACCTATGTGAGCGATTTGATAAATCATTTGAAATCTCTAGCATAACTCATATATTTTCTCTTCATTTTATCTTTTCATTAATTTTTTTTATCTAATCCATCCATCTTCCACCCATGTATTTTTAAATTAATTAATCAAATAAATATTCAGTTATCATTTATAATTTTTAAATATTTTATTTTAATCTTAAATTAATAATATTTTATTTACATTTATTTTCAAAATAATTCACCCCTAAATGTATGGTTGTCGTAAAATTCAGTAAATAGTTTTGTTATGAAAAATTTGGTAAAAATGTAACAAATCATTTGAAATGAAAAATATTATTAGTATAGACGGAAATAAAATATATAAATTATGAATAATATTTGATTGTCCAAAGGGTTCACTTTTATTTTTTTTCTTTACTTTTCCTATGTCACATGGTATTGAAATGAAGATTGTTGGTGTATTGTAACCATTAATTGATATTCAATACTTATTTGATTAATTAAATCGTAAAAAAATTACAAGTGCGAGGTGAACAGATAAAAAATAATAATAATAAAATGAAAACGAATACATAAAAAGGTAAGGTAGTCCCATTAGAAAAAATATATATTATTTAATACAATACATTTAGAGGTTATTTGGGATTTTACTTATTGTGAAAAGATATATAGAAAAATAAAAAAATAGCATAACTCAAAAAAAATAAAAATATGCTTATATATCACACCCCAAATAAGCTCTTATTGTCTTGTTACTTTCCATGATAGTGAAATTAATTACTCTCATTTAATGCATTCTTAATGATATAATATGATGATTGCATTTATGTTAGTATGTAATGTTGCATTTATGATGATTGAGAGGATAATTTATATGAAAATTGGGCTGAGTTGGGTAATAGGTCGTTATGGGCCACAGTACGAAGGGCTAAGTAAAAAAGCCATAAAGCTACTCCGGTCCAAAGGAGGCTTAAAGTTAGTCCGGTCCAAAAGAGGTTTTAAGTTACTCCGGTCCCAAAGAGTTTACGGTAAGCTCGGTTGTCACACACAAAGTTATCCCAGTCGGGACCACGTTATTGGTTATCCCGGTCGAAACATACCATGGTTAAGCACTGGGAGAAACCGGGGTAAGAACAGTGAAGGAAAGAGCCGAGCTAAAGTTAGCTCGGTCTAGTCTGCAGCTTAGCATGGCCATGCTTACCTCGGTCATATTGGAATCCGACCATGATAAAACTATCTCACTTGGTTTAAGCAGTGAGGAGGGTGTTGAAGGATAAGTATTATCTTTCAGGAGTATGACTCCTAGGAGGACTATGCATGGAGGAGTAAGAGTCCTACTAGAATTATGTCACGCGGAACCTATAAAAGCTCACAACATCACCTATGGAGAGGTAACACAACTTTGATTCTCGAATACACAGAGCTTTGTCTATTTGTCTATTTTTGCTGACTTAGGCATCGGAGAGGTATCCGGCACACACCTGCCGGCTAGCTCACGTTTGTGTTTTCAGGGAATAAAACAACGACGTACGGAGGAGCGCAGACTTGATCAACAGGCTTATACGAGAAGGTTTATTTCTTTCCCGTACAATTGGCGCCGTCTGTGGGAATACCAGACAAAGAACAAAACCTCTTGATCAAGTTTCCCTCGCTAATTGAATGGCGCATAACGAAGAATTGCCGCAGTCCGCCATCGATGGACAAAACCCAGAGGGGGGTGGGAGGAGCGAAGGATTGCCCTCTATCCCTCCCATGTCGGACTTAGAGCCCCAGCGACAGAATCCCCAGAGGGATACAAGGGGGAGACGGAATAACAACCCCCGTCACTTTTGCTCACAAAGTCCTGAAAGACAAAGGCGAAGAATCGACCCTCAAGCTCTGTAAGATTGTGTAAAAGAGCAAGATGAATTGATAAGGAAGATGGCGGCAGACATGGAGGCCATGAAACGCCTGATTAAGGGAAAATGGGTGGCGACAAGAGAGAGGCGCAAAGGCAATACGCCTCCTCGCCACTCAGAAGATCGTGGTAAGTATACCACACCATCGCAAGCAAAAAGTAAAAGCCTCAGAACAGGCGACACTCAATCAAGGACCTCCAGAACTCGTTACTCCAGATCTGAGAGAATGAGATCATTGAGGTCTTACACTGAGGGAAGTACCTATCGGCCCTCACATACGCACCAGACATCATCCAGGCAAACGGAGTTACCTAAATCATCTGACTTACGGACTATGCTTGAAGAAAGGGCGCAACAAAAGGAGGATGCCAGGGCGCGCGGCCCTTACAGAATTTCAGCCCTTCAGCGGTTGGCTCCTCGGACGCATGGAAGCGTCGAGGTTGGAATGCCAATACCGCACATTGCCTACGAACCAACAGATAAAGCGTTGGCAAGACTACATAGCTCGTCGTTCATTCTGGCGATTGAGAACGCACCATTACCCTCAGGCTTCATCCAGCCTAATGTACCACGTACGAAGGGAAGACAGACCCTTACATGCACCTAAGCCACTTTCACCAGGTTATGGCAGTATACCAGCGGAACGAAGCTTTGATGTGCATCCTATTCCCATCTAGCCTTGGCGACCTAGGTTTAACTTGGTTCGAAAAGCTACCAGAAGGCAGTATAGCCTCCTGGGCTCAATTAGCAGAGGCGTTTGTGACAAGATTCAGAACGAACACCAAGACGCCAGTGGAGATTGATCAGCTACTCTCCATCGACATGGGCGACAAAGAAACATTAAGGTCCTACAACAGTCGCTACTGGGAGACGTTCAACCAGATAGGGGACTGCCCCACCAATCTCGCCATCACACAGTACAAAAGAGGACTTACAGTCGGAAACAGATTGAGGGATTCAATTACAATGACTCCACCCCTCACGATGGAAGCCTTAATGGAAAGAGTGTGCCAACATATTCGGGTGGAGGAGGATGGCGCCCGTGCCAAGGCAAAATCTGGTGCGACAGCAACATCAGAAAAGAAGACTACGGCAAAGGTCAATACAGTAGAACGTCAAAGCAAGAATGGACGAGGTAGGTGAAATAACGAAGAGGACCAAGATAAAAGATGGTTGAGAGTCCGCACTGCCATCACCACGGTATTCAAGAAACCAATTTACCGAATTCTCAGTGAAATACGCGATGAACCATTCGTCAAATGGCCAGCTAAATTGGGAGAGGCTCAGAAGGACTACGACGAAAGATCACGCTGCACCTTCTATAAAAAAAAGAGGCACCGCACTGAAAACTGCACGCCGTTAAGATAGCATCTGGAGGAGTTAGTGGCAGCAGGTCACTTAGACCGGTATATAGAAGGAGGGATGCAGCCAGGCCCCCAAAACCACAACCACCCAGACGGAACACCAAACGACGCCCCACCTCAAGGCGTGATAAACGTAATACATGAGGTATTCGAGCCTGAGCGCGTATGTGAGCTCAGGGGCATGATAAAGAAGGCTAAGCACTTAAGAGAGGTATTAAGTGCCCAGCCAACCATTAAAAAGGGGAAAACATAAACCACAAACGTCATATCCTTTTCAGATAGAGACTTGACAAGGATATACTGCCCTCACAATGATGCACTGGTCGTCACTCTCCGAGTCAAGGATTTCAACGTCAAGTGGATTTTGATTGACCAAGGGAGCTCATGTGAGATAATGTACTACGACACCTTCAAACAACTGAAATTGGAGGACAAAGACTTGGCACCAACTGTATCCCCCCTGATCGGATTCAACTCAATGCCAGAGTGGCCAGTCGGCAAGATTATCCTTCCAGTCAGGGCAGGAAGCGTGACAAAACAAGTGGAATTTTGGGTGTTAAAGGCCCCTTCCACTTACAACATAATCTTGGAAAGAACATGGCTGCATGCCATGCGAGCGGTAGCTTCATCATTCCATCAAGTAATGCGATTCGCCAACAAAATCGGGGTAATTGAAGAGGTCTTTGGAGACCAAATTATGTCCAAGCAATGCTTTGTCATGGTTAATGGCAGCTGCGCTGCCAAGGGATATGTTCATTCGGTAGAAGAACCTGAAAGCAATGAACTGTTCGCAGATGTCGGCAAAGCGGCTGATCAAAAAGCGGTGGAAGACTTGGTAGAGATAAGAATAGATGAAAAGAACCCGGATAAGTTCTTTTTGCTCGGTTCGTCGTTGTCTAGCACTGAGAGATTAGAGGTCTTGGAATTCTTGACCTCTAACATCGAAGTGTTCGCCTGGACACCCTACGACATGCCAGGCATTGATCCAGACTTCATCTGTCACCAACTCAATGTCCACCCATCCGCCAGACCAATCATTCAGCACACTCGCAGATCGGTACTCCACTACGCTGAGATAGTGGCGGAAGAAGTGGGAAATCTGCTAGAAGCAGGAGCTATCAGAGAAATGCACTACCCCAGATGGATTTCCAACACAATTATGGTGCCAAAGAAGAATGGTAAATGGCGTGTCTGCATCGACTATAAGACAGTCAACAAAGCATGCCCAAAAGACAGCTTCCCCCTACCACGGATAGATCAACTGGTAGACCTAACAGCGGGGCACAACCGACTTAGCTTTCTTGATGCGTACAGAGGCTACCATCAGATCGCCATGTACGAACCAGGCTAGGAGGTCACGTCCTTTACAACTCCAAGAGGACCATACTGCTACAAGGTCATGCCCTTTGGCCTAAAGAATGCAGGGGCAACATTCCAAAGGATGGTCACCAAGATGTTTGAACCATTGTTAGGCAGAACAATGGAAGCTTACATCGACGACATGGTGGTCAAGAGCAAGGATGAGAACGACCATCTCAAGGACCTAGGTGAGATGTTTCAGATCCTTAAGAAGTACAAATTACGCCTCAATGCGTCTAAGTGTGTATTCGGAGTAGGATCGGGCAAATTCCTAGGATTCTTGGTGACCAACCGGGGTATAGAGGCAGACCCCTCTCAGATTAAAGCAATTCAGGATCTGGAGAGGCCAAAAACAGTAAAAGAAGTGCAGCATCTCAGTGGCATGGCAGCTGCACTCAACCGATTCATAAGCCGGTCGTCAGACAGACTACGACCATTTTTTCAAGCATTAAAAGCCAAGTTCGAGTGGGACGAAGAATGCGACCGCGCTCTGGAAAGCTTGAAAAAATACATGTCTTCTTCACCACTGCTTGTCACCCCAATACCTGGAGAAAAACTCTTCCTGTACCTGGCGGTCTCTCAACATGCAACTAGCGCAGTGTTGGTCCGTGCGGAAGGAATTCAACACCTACCCATCTTTTATGTCAGCAAGACATTGCTAGGCGCCGAAACAAGGTACTTGCCACTGGAAAAACTAGCCTTGGCCTTGATGATGGCCTCAAGGAAGTTGTCGCACTACTTTCACGCCCACACCATAGTCGTCCTCACAGCTTTCCCATTAAAAGCTTTGTTTGAGAGGGCGAACTTTTCTGGGCGAATCTTGAAGTGGGCAGTAGAGTTGGGACAATTCGACATCAAATTCTAACCCAGAACCGCGATAAAGGCCCAAGCGTTGGCAAACTTTGTCGCGGAATTCACCCCAGGAAGTCATCATATCTGCCCAGTCGACCTGACTGACACAACTGAACTAAGGATAGAAGTCGACGCCGGAATAGCGCAATCCCTGGTGCAGGATACTCAGTCAGACCCCAAGGCAGACCAGAGTAAAGAAAGCAAGGAAGAAGCGAACCATGTTACACCAAGCCAAGACTCACCAACAAATAAAGACTTAGTACAATCAAATAGCAAGGGACAGACAGCAAGCAAGGACCTTGAAGAAAACACCAGTAACATTCTTGACCCCACGGCATCATCTGACCCCTCCACTTGCTGGGAATTGTTCGTTGGAGAGATGTGGAAGCTCTTCATAGATGGAGCATCCAACCGACACGGCGCAGGACTTGGCATAGTCCTCATCTCACCAAACAGCTTAGTTGTGGAGCAAGCAGTCAACCTTGGCTTCCCAACATCAAACAACGAAGCAGAATATGAAGCGTTTCTTGTAGGTCTCAAATCAGCATTCTATATGAAGGCCACCGAGCTAATGGTTTACAACGACTCACAACTGGTGGTAAACCAAATTTTAGGCGACTACGAAGCAAAGGATGATAGGATGGCTAAGTACCAAGACTTAGTCAGAAAAGAGATCAAGAAATTTGAAGTAGTAAGGATAGAACAAATTAGCAGGGAGGAAAATAGCAGAGCAGACGAACTAGCAGGCTTTGCTTCAATGGCAAATACATCCATCCCTCATCTGCTGCTAATCGACTACCTACCAAGACCAAGCATTGAAGACCCCGAAGCAAAAGAGGTATGTTGCGCCGAACTAAGCCCCTCATGGATGGATCCCATCATACTATTCTTAAAAGATGACGTCTTACCGGAAGAAAAGAAAGAAGCCAACAAAATTAGAGCAAAGTCGCAGCGATTTTAGTTCTCCCCATCTATGGCATTGTACAAAAAGTCATTCTCAGGACCTTATCTAAAATGTGTCCACCCCAGCAAAGTGGAAGCATTCTTGTTCGAGATACACGAAGGCGTGTGCGAAAGCCACCAAGGAGGAAGATCGTTAGCCTACAGAGCCATTTCGCAAGGATACTGGTGGCCATACATGCAAGCAGACTCGGAGAAGTATGTGAAAAAGTGCGAGAAATGTCAGAAGTTTGCACACCAAATATATCAGCCAGCCAGAGAGCTCCTACTATTGACTAGCCCATGGCCCTTCGCAATGTGGGGCTTGGACATTGTAGGACCGCTTCCAACAGCACCCAGAAATAGGAAGTTCTTTCTCGCAGCAACAGACTACTTCACAAAGTGGGTGGACGCAGAAGCATTGGCATCAATCAAGGAAAAAGATGTGAAGAAGTTCGTCTGGCAGAATATCATCACTCGGTTCGGCATACCTAAAGCCCTAATATCAGACAACGACACTCAGTTTGATGGCAGAATTTTTAGAGGCTTTTGTGAAGAATACAAGATAGAGTTCTACAATTCTACACCGGCATATCCCCAAGCAAATGGCCAAACAGAGGCATCAAACAAGGTTGTCTTGGATAGATTGAAGAAGAGGTTGGAAAAAGCAAAAGGCAAGTGCGTTGAGGAACTGCCTCATGTTCTGTGGGCTTACCACACCACACCTCAACGATCAACTAGAGAGACACCATTCTCTTTAGCCTATGGCATGGAGGCAGTAATCCCATTGGAAGTTGGCCTCCCCACAATTAGAAGCGAAAATTTTGATCCAGACTTGAATGGAGAAACCATAACATTGGAGCTCGACCGCGCCGAAGAAAGAAGAGAAAGAGCACTGGTTCACATTGCCTCGTACCAGCAAGAGTTGTCCAGAAAGTATAACAAAACAGTACATCCAAGACAATTCAAAATCGGAGATTGGGTACTGCGTAAAGTGATGGGAAACACCATGGTACCAGGAGATGGCAAGTTAGGGCCTAATTGGGAAGGACCTTACAAAGTGGTCGGATTAGCTGGCAAACGGGCATACCACTTAGAAGATGAGGACGGCAAAATAATTCCCAGACCGTGGAACACTACCAATCTCAAACTATTTTATTTTTAGCTTTTTTTTCAGAATACTTGTAATTTTTTCCTTTCTCAATAAAATAAGTAGTTTCTTTTCAGTATAGTTGTTTCCTTCTGTAAACGATCGTTTTTAGTGAGTTAGGGCATTGAAAGCAAAGTTGGCTGGAATAACCAACTATGCACCCTCCTAAGCCCAGGATAAGGATCCAGGCTGCAGGACGTTTGGTCAGAATAACCAAACACTCTACTCTAGGTTGGCTGGAAAAACCAATCTAGAGATTGGCTGGAAAAACCAACACCCTTCCTAAGCCCAGGATAAGGATCCAGGCTGCAGGACGTTTGGTCGGAATAACCAAACACTTTACTCTAGGTTGACTGGAAAAACCAATCTAGAGGTTGGCAGGAAAAACCAACAACCCTCCTAAGCCCAGGATAAGGATCCAGGCTGCAGGACGTTTGGTCGGAATAACCAAACACTTTATTCTAAATTGGCAAAAATAACCAATTTAGAGGTTAGCTGGATTGAACCAACTCTTGGTACTCTTCAGCCGAGGTAAGTATCTCGGCTAAAGAGTGGTTGATTGGATTAAACCAACTCTTCGTACTCTTCAGCTGATGTACTAATCTCGGCTAAAGAGTGGCTGGCTGGATTGAACCAATTCTTGGTACTCTTCAGCCGAGGTAAGTATCTCGGCTAAAGAGTGGTTGGCTGGATTAAACCAACTCTTGGTACTCTTCAGTCGAGGTAAGTATCTCGGCTAAAGAGTGGTTGGCTGGATTAAACTAACTCTTGGTACTCTTCAGCCAAAGTAAGAATCTCGGCTAAAAGAGTGGTTGGCTAGATTAAACCAACTCTTGGTAATCTTCAGCCGAGGTAAAGATCTCGGCTAAAGAGTGGTTGGCAGGTATACTTATAGTTGCAATGTTAAGACCGAGATAAGGTATCTCGGCAAGAGAATGTTATACCTCATCCAAGACTTCAGTTAGAAAGTAAAGTATAAGCATAGAGATCAACCGAAATAAGAGTTGGAACAAAAAAGCAGACTTCATTAAAAATTCAAAGCAAGTACAAAGGATGGGGCCTCAGCCCGGTTACAATCTGTGTCCAAAAGCAAAGAAAAGAAAATACAGAAATCAAGCAAAAAGTAGAGAAATGCAAAGTCAGGCAAACAGATCATCTAGATCCGCATGAAGATCAACTCGGAGCCTGATTTCATTCGGGAGCACGGTCTCGGTTGGGAGCACGGTTTCCGTAGGCAGCTCATTAGTCAGGTCTTCCACCACTGGCTCCAACCGAGCTGACTGATTGACAGGCTCATTGATGACCGGGGTATGATTGGGCATGGTTTCTTCTTCATCATCTGAATCTTCAAGAAATTGTTACTGAAGGGCAGCAGCATATTCCGCCATGGAGTTTGGTATGAAGTATGCAGAAGGGTTGAAGACCTCGGTCTCTGGACCGTGACCGCGCTGCGCCACAGTCGCTCTCTACCCACATTTAAAGAAAAGATCCTTGGCAACTTCACATTGTTTAATGTAAGTAGCCTCCCTCTCCTTGTAACCCCGGAGCTTGGCATCATCCGCACTCTTCTTCAGCTTCTTAATCTTGACGTTCTTTTTCCCTTCAAGCTTGGCCAGCTCCCGCAGATATTTGTCTTTCATCACGGTTGCAACCTTTTGTTTGTCTGCTTCAGCCGAGCTAACAAGACCGGTCAGACGATCATTCTTAGTTTTTAGCTTGGCTATCTACTTCCTGGCCTCTTCTAGCTCGGTGGTTTTCTCGGTTACTTCGGCCATGGCTTGCTTTGTTGTTCTACGAAGCTCCAACACACGCTTGTATGCAATGTGGTTCTTTTGCATAGCCTGAAAAAGAATGGGAAGAGACTTGTAGTAAAAATCGAGCAGAAAGTAGTGCAGATTAGAAAAATCAGCAAAGGAAGCTACTTACGAGCACCATGGATTTTGTGGCCGAGCGGATGGCCTTTAGCTCGGTCAAGTGGTTGTGGTGCTTCATGTCGGCGGGAAGGCAAACACCTTTAGCTAGGTTGAATGCCATCAGGTGGTCTTTCTCTGCGACCACTGAGTCAGAATCCGTGATAGCACAGTTCTGAAAGGTGATTTTTAGAGCCCATTTGGAGGAGGTAGCTTGGCCAGAGCACTCCGGTTGTGGGCTCGGTGGAAGGCTTGGCAGAATGGTTTGAGGAACCGCGGTTTCATCTTCATCAACAAGACGTTGCTCGGTTTGGGTAGTCCGGGCACGTTTCCTTGGGCGAGATGATGAGGGTTGTTGAGTAGGAAGGGCCACCACGGTCCCCTGAGTTTGATCGGTTGGTGGTATCTCGGTTGGGTTGGTTTCGGTCAGAAGGGCTCGCACGGCTTTCTTTTTGGCCATTTCTTGTTCGGCAGTAAGTGAGATAAGGTTGATTTGAGGCAAGGATTGGTCCGGTTCAGGAGAGGCTTCTAGCAGAAAGTCAGTTACCCTGGTCCTTTGTTTTCCATTGTATATATAGGTCGGTTCAAAATTAAGCAGGTCAGTCCAACTCCGGTCTGGATATCGCAGCGCGGCGCGAAGCACGTTCAAGTTGGGGTAGCTGTATTGGGACTTAAGAAAGTTCCTATCTGCAAGAAAGAAGACAAAATTTAGTTCGGTTCACAATCAGAAAACCGAAATAACAAGTAGAATGCAGTAAAGCCAGGGTAACCCTACCGACTACACCCTTGTTCCAGTTTATTCTGTGGCATGGGATCTGGGCTTGATGGTCTTCAAAATTCCCAGATATCCAAAAAAAATCATCATCGTTCAAGTCTTTGTCCGGTGTGTCCTTTATTATTTTTTCACACCGGCGCTTTATTCGTAAGTAGTAAACCCAGCCATCTTCGGCTGATCCTATGGAATACTGGTGGAAGAGCTCGGCAAGACCGAGGTTAAGGCCAGCCCGGCGGTTTAGCTCGGCTATTCCGTTTATTATGCGGTAAGAATTGGTGAAAAGTTGGGTAGGGCAGAGTTTGGTTTGCCTGAGGAATTCACAGAGTAAGGGCTGTACAGGGAAGCGTAGACCGCACTTCACAATGGAAATAACATTAAAAGGGACAAAACCCTGTTTACCCCAAGGAACGGTATTTAGGTCGGCTAAGGTGAGGTGAACATCGTCAGGGATGTTATAATCCTTTCGGAATTCAGCCATACCACCAGGTGTATTTACTAAATACCTATACTTTCCCATTTATGGTTTAAGTTATGAATAAATTATACTTGGGTGTTAGCTCGGTCGGAGAATGGTGCCAAGTAGCTCGGTTGAGCGTTCAAAAAAATGTCTAGGCAACCTAAATCTACAAAGTGAAAAACCAAGGTCAAGCACAGATCGTTGGACCGTGCTAAAAGAAACACAGGCAAGATAAATGAAATCCTAGCTCGGCTATGTGAATTGCTTCGTGTCTTAGCTCGGTTTGAGCAAGAGGTCTGCTAGCTCAGTTTAAGCGAAGGTTTGCTAGCTTGGTTTGAGCAAGGTATTTGTTAGCCCGGTTGAGCCTATAGGGGCAGCATTCTTAGTTCGGTTTAAGCTAAGAAGACTGGTTTAGCCCCGAGATGTAGCTCGGTCATGGTCGAGGTTTTCAAGCATACTATTACAAACATAGCACGGATCAATTAGACTGGCTAAGATAAATGAAACGAAAGATGGTTCGACCTGATGAAACTACTAGTTTAGCATGAAGTGCTAGTCCGGTTTGTAGTCTGGCTAGGTTGACATCAACTACAAACAACTTCCTAGTTTGGTTATATTGTGATTTTGAATCGAAACCAGTGTTTCTCAGGTTATTTTAAGTGATTCTATTACTAAGTTTTTTCCAGAAAACGCAAGGCAAAGCAAATGGAAAGAATATGTTTCGTAAAAACACAAACAAAAAACTATGATTAAACAAATGCGAACACGATAAAAGGAGAATAGATCTATATAACTTACCAGGTCAAGATAAGGGCAACAGTTGCAAGCAAAAATCACGAGCTTCACAGTTATCAAGTTGAAATGGGGGGTTCAGAGGCTTACCAGAGAGAAAGTGTGAATACTAAAGTAAATGATTCAACACATTAGGGATTGTTTTGTGAAAAGAAAAAAGGGCTAAAGGCGGGAACTGTTCAAAAAAACACGAGGTACGAAGACGGCGTGACAGCTGCCTTCAGCCAATGAGAGCATGCCACATGTCCTTGGAATGGGAAGCGATTTAGTTACTGTGATTGAAGAGACGTTTTGACCGAACAGGTGCAGCCCGGCGTGAATTTAGTTCGGCTGGAAAAGCTAAAAGAGTTTTAGCTCGGTTGGAAAAGCTTAAAAGCTTAGCTTAGTAGTAAGGTTAAAGTTTTTAGCTCGGCTAGTAGACAAGGTAATCCCCATCATGCTACGCAGATGGAATTAAGGGACAATTGAGAGGGTAATTTATATGAAAATTAGGCCGAGTTGGGTAATAGGTCGTTATGGGCCACAGTACGAAGGGCTGAGTAAAAAGGCCATAAAGCTACTCCGGTCCAAAGCAGGCTTAAAGTTAGTCCAGTCCAAAAGAGGTTTGAAGTTACTCCGGTCCTAGAGAGTTTATGGTAAGCTCGGTTGTCACACACAAAGTTATCCCGGTCGAGACCACGTTATTGGTTATCCCGGTCGAAACATACCATGGTTAAGCATTGAGAGAAACCGAGGTAAGAACAGTGAAGGGAAGAGCCGAGCTAAAGTTAGCTCGGTCTAGTCTGCAGTTTAGCATGGCCATGCTTACCTCGGTCATATTGGAGTCCGACCATGGTAAAACCATCTCACTTGGTTTAAGCAGTGAGGAGGGTGTTGAAGGATAAGCATTATCTTTCAGGAGTATGACTCCTAGGAGGACTATACATGGAGGAGTAAGAGTCCTACTAGGATTATGCCACGCGGAACCTATAAAAACTCACAACATCACTTATGGAGAGATAACACAATTTTGATTCTCGAATACACAGAGCTTTGTCTATTTGTCTATTTTTGCTGACTTAGGCATCGGAGAGGTATCCGGCACACACCCGCCGGCTAGCTCACGTTTGTGTTTTCAGGGAATAAAGCGATGACGTACGGAGGAGCACAGGCTTGATCAACAGGCTTATACGAGAAGGTTTATTTCTTTCCCATACAATGATAGAGGCGGAGATGTTTGCTGTTACGGCGGCGCTTACGGTGGTGGTGGTGAAGAAGAAGGGTGGCGGTGACACCTTTGAGTATAATCAGTTTCGTAGCAAGAGCTTCGGCCGGCGCTGAGGGATATTGTTTGGATAGCTGAGAAGTCATTGGCACCGTTTGGTAGAGCTGTGGTAAAGTGATTATAGATTATAACTTAACAGATTATAGCTTACAGCTGTGAGCATAAGTTGGTAACCTGTTTGGTGTAGCTGTGGGATTATAGATTTAAGTAGCAGAATAGTGTTTGGTAAGTAAGCTGTAAAATAGTTTTTTCTGTATAATTGACTTTTTTGCCCTTATATGATATAAAAATGATAATTTTGTCATTTTTTTTTCAATTTTAGTTTAAAAAAATTATTTCATTAATAAAAGTTAATGTAATTAGTATTAATTAGTATCAACTAATATAAAAATTGATACACTTGATAAAAATGTAATAGAAGTATTATTGTAATAATTTTTTTTCATTATAAATTAATTAGTATCAATTAATTGCTTAATCAGTATCAATTAATACTAAAATTATTAATTAGTATCAATTAATGGCTTAATTAGTCTGAATAAATACTAAAATTATTAATTAGTATCAATTAATATTAATAATTAATTTTTATTAGCATCAAATAATATTAATAATCAACAATTGTTATTAATTAGTATCAATTAATAATTAATTCGTTACAAAAATATACAATATTAAATTTTTTTGACATTTCTGATTCTGTTTTTATTAAAAAAATTTATTACAATTAATAATATAACAATTGTTATTTTTTTAATTTATTATTATTTTTCATTACAATTAAATTGTGTAATTTATTTAATTGATATAAATTGCACAATTTATTTCAATATTAACAAATTATTTTTATTATTATTTTGATTAATTTTTTTTTTATTTCAATTTATTTTGTTCAATATTATTTTTATTATTTTGTTTTTAATTATTATTTTTATTTAATTTATTAGTGTCAATTAACACTAAAATTATTAATTAGTATCAATTTCTTAATTAGTCTCAATTAATACTAAAATTATTAATTAGTATCAATTAATATTAATAATCAACAATTGTTATCAATTAGTATCAATTAATAATTAATTCATTACAAAAATATATAATATTAATTTATTAATAATTAATACCAATTAATATTGATTTTTTTTCTTTTTCTTCAAAAATATACATTTTTTAATTAATATTAATATTAATATTGATTTTTTTTTTATTTTTCTTCAATTTGTTTCTAAGGTTTCAACCCAGCCGGCGAACAACGATTGGCAAAGATGACCAGCCGTCGATGTAGGTGCGGGAGGCAGCAGAGAGAGAGCGAATAGCAGAGATGATTTCCAGTTTCAGATCGCGATGAAAGAGAGAGGAAGAAAGAGAGAGAGAGAGAGAGAGAGAGAGAGAGAGAAATCCTGGCCGCCGACGACATACACGATGGAGAGAGAGAGAGAGAGAGAGGGAGGGAGGGAGGGGGTGAGAGGTCTGGTTTGTGTGTGTGTGTGTGTGTGAGAGAGAGAGAGAGAGAAAGAGTTAAGAACAGTGCTGAGAGCTAGAAATCGTCTTCGCCGGAAATCGCACATGCCGGAAATCGCCATTGCCGGAAATCGCCTCTGTCTCTCCCTCTCGAATAAATAGTGCTTGAGAACAAATGTTATATAGTGGGTTTTTGGTAATAGTTGAAATATAAGAGGGGTATTTAAGTCATTACATATTTGACTAAACAGCTTTCTGTATAAGCTGTAAAATTAAGCACCCCAAGAGCAACTTCAACTTTTAAGCCGAATTTGGCTTAAATTAAGCCATAATCTATGCCCATAAGTTGTACCAAACACACCAATATAGCTTAATTTAAGCCAAAAGTTGATTTAAGTTGAATTTTTTTTTTACCAAACAGCCCCATTGACTGCTGGAAGAAACTCTCTTGATGCCTCTGTTTGGAAAGGCAAAAACAAAAAGTATGTAAAATATTTGATTTTAGGATTTAGAATTTACTTTTAAGAAAATTGAAATTTTTATATTTTTTTATTTTCACTGATTTTTTTAATATTTTAATCAATTTTTTTTAAAAATTTTTAAATATATATTTGTGAAAAAAAATCTATTCCCTTCGTCTCAAAATAATAGTCCCTTTTGGAGAATCCAACTTTTTTTGGTAATACAATTATTGCGCTTTAAAAAAATTAATTTTGAAAATTACCCATTGATAATACATTTTTGGAAAAATTAGTTTAAGCTCCCTCTCTTATTTTTAGCAATGGAAGAGATCCACAATATTATTTTTTGATGTTTAAGATCCTTCAACCCACACCCATCTATTACAGAAAGATTTAATATTAAGAAAGTATTTCCCAATTTCTATATACTGGGAATCAATCAACCATAAAAAAGTAGAGTGAAGCCAGTCTGATCTAATCTGATCATCGGAGGTAGGAAAGAGAAGAATGGCATCGTCATCGAGCAGCGGACTAACATTCAAGCTCCACCCACTTGTAATCTTCAACATCTCCGATCACTACACTCGTCTTAAGTCCCAATCACAACCACCTCACGTTGCCGTCAACGGCAGTGAAGCAACCACTTTGCCTCCCCTGCCGAGGGTCTTCGGCTGCATCATCAGTGTCCAGAGAGGACGCAAGGTTGAGATCTTCAATAACTTCGAGCTCCACTCCGATCCCTTCACCCATTCTCTTGATCAACCCTTCCTCGAGAAAAAGCAAGAACTTTATAAGAAAGTATTTCCCAATTTTTATATATCGGGATGGTATTCAACTAGAAGTAAAGCCCAAGAAGCAGATATGCAGATACACAAAGCTTTGATAGATATTAATGAAAGCTCCGTGTATGTTTTTCTCAACTCTTCAATTAATCATGCACAGAAAGATCTTCCAGTGACTATATATGAAAGTGAGCTGCACGTCATAGATGGGATTCCGCAGCTTATTTTTGTCCGTTTAAGCAACACTATTGAAACAGTGGAAGCAGAACGAATCTCAGTTGACCATGTTGCCCACCTTAAACCGAATTTCTCTTTGGTTTGGAGAGAATTTCTATGTGAAGTCCAGAGAAAATTCGACCAAAGAAATTCTCTGTGAATCAGAGTTTATCTAAACCAGAATATCTCTGTGAAGTCTAAAGAACATTCAACCACAGAGAAATTCTCTGTGAACCAGAATTTCTCTATGAGTGATGTTCGATTGCTTGGATTGATGTTCATGGTAAGTGATTTTCTCCAAGACCTTTGTTGATGGTAGTGGAGTATTTGAAAACATTTCTAAAGATCCGAAGATTGAAGTCAAGAATATGTCTTCTTCGAATCCGAATATTGAAATTTCAAATGTCATTGAGGACTTGGCCTAACAAGTTTTTTGGTTCTGAAGCTTATGGAATTGGTATCTATTTGTCTCTATTTTTAGTGTTTGAGTAATTCAATTTTCTCTGGTTGTTCAATTTTCTTTAGATTGAACATTCTTTGGTTGTTCAATTTTCTATGGATTGAAGTTTTCTCTGGTTGTTCAGTTTTCTCTTAATTGAAATGTTCAATCCATGTTTATGCACACCAAGTGTTTGATTATTTCTCTTTAATCCCTCTCTCCTCAATTCCCACCAAATTTTTCTGTTTAAACTAGAGAAATTCTCTGGTATGGATTGAATTTCTCTAGTTTGGACCAGAGAAATTCTCTAGTTTGGAAATCTATAGTTTGCTTGTGTATGTTTCTTGGTTTCAATGCTCACCAACCATGATGTGCAATGGTTTGGCTTTGAGTAAATTTTAAGCTCATCACGAGATTACAGATGTTTTGGGTTTCAAGGATTCTGACTTGTTTGCAATATATGTTCAGGCCCCGTTTGTTTTCAGAGGTAGAATGGAGAGGATTTATAGTGAGGGGATTAATAGTGAATGGATTGTTAGTGAGGGGATTAAGTAAAATTGTGTTTGTTTTGATGATAGTTGTTAGTGTAGGAATTGTTAAATTATTTTTATATAAAATAACAAAACAAATAAAAAAATATAAAAAATTAAACATTAATATTTAAAAAAAAATTCCCAATATATAAAAAATAAAAAAATTTCTAATCCCTTCACTATTTTTCTAATACCATCTCCATCTCCTTTATCTCAATCCCCCTTACAACCTCTATCTATATCACCTCCTCCATCCTAATCCCCTTCCTAACTCTACAAACAAACACAACACTAAATAACCTCATTTTTATCCTAATCCCCTCCCATCTATTTAACCCCAAAACAAATGGGGTCTAAAAGAGTTTGAATCCAATGAATTTTGAATTTTCTCTGCCCCATTTGGAATTTTCTCTGTGATATGTCCAGAGAAATTTGAAATTTTTTCTATGATGTGTCCAAAGAAATTTTGAATTTTCTCTGTGATGTGTCTAGAGAAATTCTCTGGATCAAATTTTTTCTAGATCGATATTGAGGGACCTTAGACATTATGAAAATATTGAGTGTTATTTATGCTATAAAATCTTAATATCAGGGATCTTAAAAAAAGTCCCCTACATTTTTTGGGGAATATCAATGTCATACGTTGTTAATGAATTTAAAAGAAGGGCAAAATAAGAAATTTATATTTATTTTTATACTTGATTTTTGAAAAATGACTAATATTTTGGAACAATGAAAAATAGAATAAGAGACTAATATTTTAATAAGGAGGAAGCATAAAAAATTCATTAAATACCAAAAATATATTTTAAAAAATAAGATAATTCAGTACATTTTCATATTCTTATGTATTTAATGATTTTTTAAAATATTTTTTTACCAATATTTTACTTTTTAGATACATCTAAGTAAGGTGCATCTAAAAAAATAAAAAATTGCTTAAAATTTTAAAAATATGGGCGAATTACACTAACGGTTCCTATAGTTTGGGGTTTGTGTTACTTTGGTTCATAACTTTTCAATTGTGATATATTTAATTCTGAATTTTGAATCTTGTTCTAAATAAGGACAATTGAAGATACCATTGCTTAATTTCAATGGCAAAATCGTCAATTTAATAAAATATAAAGGGTAAATTACACTTTGCACCCTTGTACTTTACATCAAATCCCACTTTGGCCCCCACACATCAAATTGTGACACTTAACCCCCTGCACTTTTGGTCAAGTGTCACTTTGGCCTTTCTGTTAGTCTCATTATTAATAGAGGTTAGTCACATGAAAAACATGTGAGGATAAATTATATTTTGCATCCCTGCACTTTACACAAAATCCCACTTTAGTCCCTACACATCAAAATTGTGACACTTAGCTCCGTAAAGGATAACTTCTGTTAGCCTCATTATTAACAGAAGAGCCAATGTGACACTTGACCAAAAGTGCAGGGGGTTAAGTGTCATAATTTGATGTGCAGGGACTAAAGTGAGATTTTGTGTAAAATGCAGAGGTGCAAAGTGTAATTTACCCAAATATAAACTAATTTGACAAAAATAAATGTCAAAAAATATTTTTGAATTTTTAAAAATTATTTCTAACCACTAAAGATAAAAACATATAAATTTGTTAAATCTTTTAGACATTTATTTATTTTTACCAAATTAATTTTTATTATGTGTTTGGATAATGATCATATAATGGGTGGTTGTTTTTATTTTCATTAAATTAGTTTCTGTTTTTTCAAAAGTCAAATATGGTGACAACTATATATCATTATTAAACCAATCCATTAAATTGAAAAATCCAAAGCTAAAAATATTTCATATATTAAATATATCGATTACACATTAAAATTTTAACAACCATCCATTACATGATTATCATATAAACACATAATAAAAATTAATTTGGTAAAAAAATAAAAATAAATGTCTAAAAGATTTATCATTTTTACATAATTTTATCTTTGGTGTGTATAAATAATTTTTAAAAATTAAAAAAAAAAATTTGACATTTATTTTTGTCAAATTAGTTTATATTTTATCAACTTGACCATTTTGCCCTTGAAATTAAGTAATGGTATCTTCAATTGTCCTTATTTAGAACAAGATTCAAAATTCAGGGTCAGATGTGTCACAATTGAAAAGTCAGGGACCAAAGTAACACGAACTCCAAACTATAGGGACTGTTAGTGTAATTTTCCCATCTTTATAATTTGTATAATAGGTGGAGTTCATAGTTTTGAAATTGTAATGCTATAGCATGTGTTAGTACACTAATTAGTATAGTAATTGGTGTGTGTAGCATCGCCAATTATCAACAATGCCGCATATTCTTAATTTATCACCCTCAAATGATCTTTAATGATGTGGCATTGAAATTAGACTCTACATGATAAAAATATTTGACAAATTAAAATTTGACACTTGTCAAACTCATTGTTAGAGGTGATTTTTAGGTGTGAGAAACTAAAGTATCTCAAGTATTTTTCATATTTTATTTTCATTTTATTTACTTTTTTACTTTCTTTTTCAAAATTTATACTCATATTAATAAACTAAACACACAGTTACGGATTAAACTTGTTTAATTTATTTAACAATTTTGCCTAAAAAATTATTTAGACTAGTATATTTATGGACATTAATTATTTTATGTATAGCTCGGATCCATGAATAAATTGTTCACATAATTTTTTTAGTGGGTGAATAATATGTAAAATGTGATTAGTTTAAACTAGCGATGAATTCTTACTGTGCACGAAATGTGAAAAAATTAATAAGATATTATTAAATAAAACAATGTAGATAGTTAGGATTTGTATGTAAATTATGAAAAAATAAAAATTTTAAGACCTATAATTTAAGCCTCACCATTTTATCATATTGACGTGCAATTTATGTGTCAACTTTTGATTTGTTACAAACTCAATAATATAATATTCAATTCTCTTGCTAGAGTTGTAAATTTGGGTGAGTTCAACTCAAACAATTCAATTCCAACCTGAATATTTTTAAAGGTAGAGCAACATATTTTTTAATTTGACGAGGGTTTAGGCTTAAATTTTGAAACCTAAATTAAGTTCAAGCAGGCTTCGATAAAAATACTAAACAACTTGAAATCTAAATTGTATATGTGAAAATTTAAATTTATTAAATATAAATTATCATGTGCAACCATCACTTTATTTTTTTAATAAAAAAAAGTAAGTTTCACCGATTATAACTTTTATTAATTTTTTTTTCTTTCTATCTGCTTTTAGCATGTCACCTTTTAACTATTTAAGTAAAAACAATTTCATTTTTATTTGTTATTTTTTCAATTGACAATTTTTTTTTTAAAAAAAAAACTTTTTAACAGGGTCTATCATATTTAGCAAGTTCTAAAAAAAGTCATGTATTTTTAACAGGATCATCCACAAGATATGAGAGATAAATGTCTAGTCTAAATATTTGCAAATCTATCAATTAAGTGTAAGGAAAAAATTGTACTGAAACAAATATAGAATAATTAAGGGAAATTTTTTTTAAGGTCCATAATATTATAATTTTAGAGGATAAAGGACACCCAAAAAAGTCATAGTAGCTTAGATCCCTCCAAAAAAAAAAAAAAAAAAAAACAAAACAAAACAAAAACAAAAACAAAAATACCTACTCATTCATCTTCTCTCTCCACAATCAATATAGAAAAACGATTTCTATTTTCTCCGGTGACTGATCTTCTACATGATCGAGTTCATCTTCTCCACAATCAGTTCACCTTCTTCACGATTTACTGAGAAAGTCTCTGTCATTCTCCATGATTGATAGCGAGAATCTTTGTCATTCTTCATCCAACTTCGTAATTTCTTTGACGCATTTTTATCCTTGATCTCAATTCATCTTCATCTTCATCGCATTTCGGAGTTAGGGTTTCATCCTCACCACCTCACTCTGGTAAGTTTTTCAATTCCTTAATTAGTTTTTTTTTTTTTCTGGATTTACAGTTGATTATGTTTTATAGCGATCCCAGTTTTTTTTCGTCATTTATTGTATTCCGGACTCGGGTTCCGTGGTTGTTTGTTGTTGTCTATATTGGGTTTCCATCCTTTAATTCCTTGTATTTGAGTTTTGGGATGTGTTGGGTGAGTTTGGAACAAGTTGGTTGTGAGTTAGTGCAAGTGGTTGCTGCCCAGGTTTTGGCTTCTTCACTCAAGTGACGTTTTTTGCGCTCGAGCGAGGGTTCTTGCGCTCGAGCGAGCTTTGTGTTGTGTGTCTCTTCGCTCGAGCGAGCACTCTTGAGCTCGAGCGTGCGTCTGCGTCTCTGAAAGACCTAAAGATTGGTATTCTTCGTTCGAGCGAGCTTTCTTGCGCTCGAGCGAGCTCTGTGTTGTTGATTCCTTTGCTCGAGCGAGCACTCTTGAGCTCGAGTGTGTTTCTGCGTTGCAGACCTGAAGCTTTGCATTGTTCGTTCGAGCGACGCTTCTTGCGCTCGAGCGAGATTTTTTTGTGTCTAGTCGCTCGAGCGACGACTCCTTCGCTCGAGCGAGCCCTATGTATATCAATTCGCAGCAGCGTGATTTTTATCACTTTTTCATCTCCTTTTTCACACCAAACCCTAAATCCGACTGCCTTTCTGTCTAAACTCTCTCTCTCTCTCTACAAATACACCGTGTTCTAGAGGTTTTCTACCCTACTTCCTTTGTTAAAAAGATAGAGTTTGGCGAGGGCTTCCCTTTGATCCGAAAAAGTATGGATTTAGAGCATCTTGAGTTTCTCTCTTATTCTCCTTTGAGCTTCTCCATTTGAGGTAGGGATAATCTATTCATTACTATGAGTTTTAACATAAATATTGGTCATTTTGTATAAATGGTTGGTTGGGGTGAAGTTAGGGTTTTGGGTTTGAAATAGTAAAAGAGGGGTTTTCTATTTTTTGGGTTCTATATGCATGTGGGGTTTTGAAAGTGGAGTTATGTGTGTATAATAGGGGAAAATTTGGCCTTAGGAGCAATATTTGAGAAAGGGAAAAAATGCCCTAATTTGAATTATATACATTATTTGGGTAAATGACGAAATCATTATGGAAATATGAAATTGGTTTGAGAATCATGAAATTGGAGGAAATTGTGATTAAACGGTGTAGTTGGATTGATGAATCACTCACCTATGGAAAATGTGATAAATTATCTGTTGAGAAATTTATTTATCTGTTTAGATATAACTGTTTTGGGCTATCGGTGGAGGATAGCCATGATTATTGTAGAAACTGCATGATGATTAGGTGAATTGAAACTAATCAAACGGATCATGTCATTGAATATTACGGTTGGATATAAATATTGAATATGTGATTTAATTGGTCATTGTATATGACAATGTGTTTAAATATATTGCATATGTATCTTTGTTTGAGAGGAGATAGGGGATGTACTCCATTGTTTGGGAGGAGATAGAGGATGGACTCCATTGATAATTAAGTTGGCTGGAGTGTCCAGGGTGAAAGTCCCGAAATCTTATATATATTTGCGTGCTGGTTTCCTCGGACGTAGTTCTGTAAAATGGCAAGAAATAGAAGTGTATGAATGATGTTTTATGATTGAAGTGTTGATAAATGAGTTGTAGTCTCATTTTGAATTGTTTAAATGATAATGAACTATGTCAATGAATTGACTTGGGTAAATAACTGGAAGTGAATTAATATATGAGTGTCAATGTTGATTGACTATAAAAAGGGTGTAAGATGGCTTATAAGTGTTAAACATTTATTGAATACTAATGTTTTAGTTAATTCTCATATACTGTTTAGCATATCTCTACTGGGCATTGGCTCACCTTACTTGGGACACCATTTTCCAAGTACAGGTGATATGCCGCCTCCAAGGTCTTAGCTTGGGTGGTTTAGGAGTTGAAGACTTAGTTTTGTTATTTATATTTTGTGTTAAATGTAAATCCAAGCCGATGGCTTTTTATGTATGGAGTTAGAACTCTTCTTTTGCTGTAATCAAGTGATAACTTGGAAAGCTGTAAGCCCTAGGGCATTTACTTTGTTGATAACATGTAATATCTTTTGTAAAGAAGGCTCTGATGAATGAAAATGTATTCTTTCTTTATGTTCATGGAACTTGTGAATGAATGATTTATGTCTTAAATTGAGGGCGTTACATGTTTTATATTCTACCTTAGTGAAATTAGGGTTTTGATTTCATAATAATGGTTATTCATTGCAATCTGATAACTGAGATTGATTATCTCAAAACCAGGGCCAAATTTCTGTGTGATGGCCATAGAAATTTGTAAAATGAAATTTCTCTGCCATTTTAGTGAAAATTTGTGAAAGTATTAAAACCTTATTTTAGTTGATTTTTCTTGGCTACAATCCTAGGCCAAATTTCTTTGTTTTTATGGACAAATTTGTGAAAGTATCACCTCTTGATTAGTTGATTTTTTTTTTTTTTTGCTTAAAAACCTTGGTCAGATTTTTGTGTTGGTCAGAGAAATTTGTAAAAATGAAATTTCTTTACGATTTTAGAGAAATTTTTGAAAACATAAAAAATTTATCTTAGTTGATTTTTCCTGGCTACAACCCTAGGCCAAATTTCTCTATCTTCATGGACAAAATTGTGAAAGTATCATCTCTTGATCAGCTGATTTTGTTTGCCTAAAAACCTAGGCCAAATTTCTGTGTGATGGTCAAAGAAATTTGTAAAAATGAAATTTCTCTGTCATTTTAGTGAAAATTTGTGAAAGCATCAAAGCTTTATTTTAGTTGATTTTTCCCGGCTAAAACCATAAACCAAATTTCTCTATCTTTATAGGCAAATTTGTGAAAATATTACTTATTGGTCAGTTGATTTTGTTTGCCTAAAAACCTTAGTCAAATTTTTGTGTGATGGCTAGAGAAATTTGTAAAAATGAAACTTCTCTGTCATTTTAGAGAAATTTGTGAAAACATCCTTATTTTAGTTGATTTGTCCTGGCTAAAACCCCAAGCCAAATTTCTCTGTCTTTATGGACAAATATGTGAAAGTATCACATTTTGATTAGTTGATTTTGTTTGCCTAAAAACCTTAGTCAAATCTCTATGTGATGCCTTATGAAATTTGTAAAAATGAAATTTTTCTGCCATTTTAGAGAAATTTGTGAAAACATCAAAACTTTATTTTAGTTGATTTTCTTTGTCTAAAACCCTGAGCCAAATTTCAATGTCTTTATAGAGAAATTTGTAAAAGCATCAACCCCTGATTAGTTGATTTTCTCAGGCTAAAAGCCTTAATTAAATTTTTGTGTGTAATGGACAAAGAAATTTGTGTATGTGTGATTTTTCTAGCAATGTGGAGTTTCTATGGCCATCACACACTTATGTAGTACTCTACTGTGCATTTGAATTTCACCAGTTACATTACACTTACCTCTTGAGATATGAAATTTCTCTGGTCATCACACACTTACTTAGTATATAACAGTTCCAGCTTAGACCCAGCTCATTTCATGGTCTTAGATCCGGAATTCCATGTCTTTAATTGTTGTTCATACCCTTTATTATCTTGTCGATAATTGAGTTAAGTTAAGTTTATGTTTAAAACAGGTTGGGAGTTACTTTTTGAAAAGAGTTGCTGTCTAGTTTTCTTCTTGTTCGCTCGAGCGGTCTTTGAGATCTTCTAGTACTTTTGCACGTCTGCAAAACTTCTGGGAGTAGGATATTTTCGCTCGAGCAATTCTTCCTGCGCTTGAGCGATCTTTTGCTGTCTGGAAAACTTATGGGAGGGAGTCATTGTTTGCTCGAACGGTGTTGTGGTTGCTCAAGCAATGCCACTTATTGTGTTTGATGCTCGATCGGTATTTTGGTCACTCGAGCGGTCTATGCGTATATTAGATCGGAGAATGGGATTTTTTGTCACTTTTTCATTTCTTCCTATCTCTAAAACACCTCTAATCCTAATTTCTTCCCCTTCTCTCTCTAGTTCTTACTTAAAACGTCAAATACACCTTCACCCATTAATTTCTCCACCATAGCTTTTTGGAAAAAAAAGATAGAACTCATAAAAAATTTCATTCTAATCGGAGCGGATCTTGTTTTCAGCTCCATCAAAGTTTTACCCTTGCTCTTTTCCTCTTCTACTCCTGAGGCAGAGATTTCTTCAACCTTTGGTATGATTCGTAGCTTAGTTATATGTTCCTTAAAGGGTATAGTGATTTGGAGATTTTTGGTTAAACCTTGGGTTTTGATTTTGGAATATAAAAGAGGAGTTTTTCAAAAAAAAAAATCTTGAAAAGGGTTGTGGAAGTATGTATATTGTTGGGTTGGGTTGGTTCCTTGACTATGGATTTGAAAATAAAGAAGGTTTTATTGAAAATCATTGATATTGGTTTATGAAAGAAAAAGAAATGATGTTGGGTTTAGAAAAGATATGAAAAATGTATTTGTTAATGATGAGAGTGGAGTTGAATATTTATTATCACTCATATTTTGAAATTTTAAGATTGTATCTGTTGTTAGAAAATTATCTATTAAGTAGAAATATTTGTTTTGGGCTATCGGTGAAGGATAGTTTTGATTGTTGTAGAAATTGCATGAGGATTTGGTTAATTGAAACTAATTACTCATTCATCTTGCATTGAATATTGTTTCATATTTGAACATTGAAAAGGTATTGTTTTTGAGAAAAAGTGATATATAGTTCGGTGAATCTGATTATGGGGTCTGGTTGTGGTTTATATTGTTGGCCTGTGTGTCCTTGGTAAAAGTTTAGAAACCCAAGCAGTTAGGTACTGATCCTTCTAGTTAGTATTGGTAAAATGGCTTTGGTAGTGCTTGTATAACCTACTAGCAGGCACGTACCTAGAGATTCCCAGAATTTTGTATCCACTGTGTATTTTCTAATATAAAAGTGTATTTTTATGAATTGAGATATAATAATGATGGCATGGTATTGTTTTGGGATTGAAAAAGATAATGTTTGGCAAATAACATGCATATGCATTCACCTTATGACTTCATTAAGTTTCATACATCTTTACTAGATTTTAACTCACCTTATGCGGACAAAAACTTTCAGGTGTTGATGATATGCCTCCACCAAAGCCTTTGCTTGAGAGGATCGTAGAGCTGAAAGTTCATTTTTGTTTCTTTTGTTATAATTATATTTTTTACAAACCTCAGGCTTTTTAATTGTTTTGGACTTAATCCATCTTATTGTAACAAGCAATTTTTTGAAAAGATGTAGCCATTAGAGCATAAACCTATCTGTATTACCTTTTGTTTCAGTTCACTCTTATATGACATATGCTATAGATTCATGATCTAGGATTTATGAATGTGTACTCACATATGTTATCTTTTGTATGGTAAAAGAATATAAATGAAAGGTTAATATTTTGCATGTTTACGTTTTCTATTGGATATTATGGGATGAGTTGTTGCTATTATTTTGGGGTGTTACGTAGCACATTCTTGTGCATTTGAATTTATCTGAGTGTGTATTTGTACATGTGTGTTTTGAATTTCACTGTCCATTCCCTCTTGAGATATGAAATTTCTCTGTCCATCACATATTTGCTTAGTACTCTCTTGTGCATGTGTGTCTATGTGTGTAATTTCTAGGACCATGTTGATTTTCTATATGTCATATTTATTTTCTCTATGTTTGTTCATGTATGTGTGTATGTGTGTGTGAAATTTCTCTGCCCAGCACATACTTTCTACCCTTTTGTGCATTTGATTTTCACTAGCCACATTACACTCCACTTGATAGATAGAATTTCTCTAGCATGTTCATTTTCTCTGCCCATCACACACTTGCTTAGTGCTCGCTTGTGCATGTTTGTCTATGTGTGTAATTTCTGTGGCCATGTTGATTTTCTCTATGTTTGCTCATGTTGATTTTTTATGAAATTTCTCTGTCCAGCACACACTTTTTACCCTTTTGTGTATTTGACTTTATCTAGCATGTTGATTAATAGTTATATGTTTTCATTGTCTAGAAAATGGAGGGAAAAGAGAGAGAGAGAGAGAGAGAGAGAGAGAGAGAGAGAGAGAGAGAAAGAGAAGACATCTCAATCTAGCAGTTTTGAGCTCAAATCAAAAGACAACACACTAGAAAAAAAAAGAGATTTATAAGCTTAGATCAATGTCGAAAGGCAACAGAACCACCCATCAAGCTGTCAAAGAAAAATTGTAAACGAAAGAAGCCAGATTGATGCAAATAAAGCTCATAGAAAGATTTGCAACTGAAGTGGGCATATCATGGACATAACCAGTTGAAAATACCAGAAGAAGACCTAAAAGTAGTTAAACAACCAGAAGTAATCAAAGAAAACCTAAAAGAAGACAAATGAATTATATCGTAGGAAAAAATTTGCAAATTTTTGTAATCATATAAACATTAGTTTGTAAATCTTGTACATTGCATTAGTAAATGACCTATGTAATTAGGAATTGTTATTATATTTTCTTTGATATATTGAAGGAAAACTCATGTAAATTTCTTTGGTATGAATCAATTTTCAAAATTACACTAGTATGAACAATGTACACAAAGAAAATTCTATTCAAAGAGAAATTTCTCTATGATACAGTTTGACCCTTTTTCATGGTATTGAATGCTTTGCAAAAACAATGTATTATAGAGTTGACTCTACCTAAGTTTGGGTAAATTAAATGTGATAGATAAAAGTTACCAAAATCACAGAAAGTTCTCTGTGATTGTACTGAAGTTACCAGAAGTTCTCTGGTACGAAATTACCAGAATTCTAATAAGAAATTTCTCTAGTATAAAGTTACTAGAATTTCATAGAGAGAAATTTCTCTAGCATGGAAAAATTTATAGAGAAATTCTTCTTTAAGAACAATTGATAAGAACACAAGGTATATAGAGAAATTCTTCTCTGTTAACCAACATAAAAAAATGTAACAAAAATTCTTCTAATATCCTTAACTTATCGCAATCACATCACATCTAATATATGTATATATATATATACAAAAGGTATTATTCAATCAATAAAACATATCAATATAATGTAAACATTTAAAACAGATGGATATCTTAAACTATTAACTGAAGGTTCCTTGCATGTCCTCTTATCATGCCAACCAATACTTCCATATTAACTACACTCCATCGCCCTTTGGAACTCTCCACTAGAAGCAATCATGTTCGTATTTGGCTTACCAGCTGGCCTCTTATTCAGTGGTGATAAAATCATAGTATCATCAACGCTAAAATCAGGTTTCCCAACAATTGGAACTGAGTCAATTGAAAAATGAGTATGCTTGATGATGCATATCCACATTAATGACAATAGTAGCATTCGTGTATTTGCATAACACTGATATATCCATCTAAATTGCCAAAAAGAAAAAAGAAATCACATAAAAAACAAATAAAAAGCACAATAGAGGAATAAAAAACCAAAGAAATTTGCAAACTTATAATTGATAAGCATGTTGAACTCTCCATTAGAAACAATAACAAACTTATAATTTTCTATGAAATACAATAGCAAACTTGTGATTTTCTCTGGAAGACAAATAAAAGTCCAGAGAAATTTTCAGACTTGAATTCACTTTGAAGATCACAAAAACAAGAATAAATTCACATAAAAAACACAAAATTCTAACTATTCCACAAAAACACGGAGAAAAACACAGACAAAACTTTCAATTAATTTCAAAATCCATATATCTAATCCATAGAAAAATTAAAAATAAAAAAATAACAAACTTATAATAACATGTCCGTATAAAATTCTAATTTTCTCTGGATTATAATAACAAACTCATAATTTTTTCTAGATTACAAATAACAGACCCAGAGAAATTTACAAACCTATAATTCATAAGCATGTTGAACTCTCTACTAGAAACAATAATAGAGAACAAACAATAACAGAGAAGGAACAATGCAACACTTGATTCATCAATAACAGAGAACGAACAATAAAACACAACAATTTAGATATATTTGATTCAACTCCAATGCAAATTGAAATAAATCATAACAAAACAATGCAACACCTTCACGATCAGAAATCAACTCCATGATCAAAAATCAGCACCACAAAACAAAAATAAACTCTGTAACGCCCCCCAAAAATATAGACATAAAATAGATATGATAATTCCATCCAATAAGCGATTGTACCCTAACTAATCAATTTCCTCAATGTGTATTTCATTTCATAAGAGAGATATACAAAAGCGTTCACATGCAATACATATTCATTCTTCAAAAAGGATGAATCCATAGCATGTGTAACAATATAAAAGTAAAAGAAATAATAACGAGATGAATGCCCAAAGGCTGCAAGTTCCAACGAGCTTGGTTACACAAAAAGGTTGTCAAACCCTTAACACATTAAGCCCTTGGCTTGCCAAAAATCACAAAAACAAAAAAAAAAAAAACAAAAAAAACAAAAAAAAAAAAAACAAAAGGAGAGCCTCTTGCCCTCAATACACTACACCTTCAACCAGAAGAGATCACCACATCCTTTCTTACATAAATCCACTAGGGGTGAGTACAACACCCAGTAGAGATATCTTAACAAAGTACATATGTTTTAAGTAGTGAAACCCCGACCCATGATTAACGTATAATCCATGATTAAGAAGGCTTAATTAAAGTGAAATTTTGCATGGATTGCCTGTATGTTGTATTATCTGTATTCATATCTATTTATCGTAGAAAGATCTGTTCATGTTTATGTTTTGTTCTACAAATTGAAGGCCTTATCGGCATCCGATCACGAAATTGACTTGATATATGTGCTAGTTGGAATTTTTAGAATATTGTGGTAAGTTTAATTGAAATTCGATTCGGAATGAAATAATTAGAACAGTTAGTGCTTAATTAAGCTTAATTAATGAATTCTTTAATTTAAGCCTATAAAAGGCTTGTATACCATTTTGAGTCACTTTCTACTCATCATTTTGAGCCTAAATAATGTGAGAGAGAGGAAGGAAGAGATCAAAAGTGAGAGTTTGATATCAACACTTGAGATTGGGAGGAATTTGCTAGAAATTGAAAGAATTGGACTTAGAAACACAAGAATCAGGCTTCCAGCTCTCACATTGACAAGCCTTGGTAAGAATTCAACCCTTAGATTGTACAATTATGATGTGCAAGACATAAACTCTAGAGAATTAAGTTGGATGATATAAGAATTGAGTTAGAATTGATGGAATTGAGCCATATCTTGCATGTATGCATAATTCTCATAATTTTGTAGTTGAATTCAAAGAATTTCCTCTCGCATGTCCTCATTTTGGCCTTAGTCTAAGAATTCAATATGTTTTGGAGTTAGACACCTCATTTGATCATGTTTTGAAACATTTCAACTTACACCTTTACATGCATGATATGTGATGATATGTTTTCACAATTTTAAGCTGGAGTTTTGATCAATTGACAAGTTTTTGGGCTTTGATTTCTGAAATGATTTAGAATTCCCAATGTTTTCCAAGTTTACATGTAATTCCTCAAGTGTTTGGCCCAAAAGGATGAGTTTTAGTGTATTTGAGTTGAATTTGGAAGCTTGGAGGTGAATCTGGAAATCCCAGAATTCGACCTCTCCGCTCGAGCAACAAATCTTGCGCTCGAGTGGCCACCTTTGTGTTTGTATCTCCGCTCGAGCGACCAGAAATACACTCAAGCGTGAAACGCAAGCTCCTAGAAGTTTCATGTTTTTGCAGACCGCTCGAGCGACAAGAGGTGTGCTCGAGCGAGGACCTCAATCTCACGCTCGAGCAGCCGTCGAGCAGAGAATTCACTCAACCAGTACTTTTGTAGATCGCTCGAATGACAGAAGTTGTGCTTGAGCGACCACTCATATCTTGCACGTTCGATCGAGCGAGACCCCTATTTCTAGCATTTTTGACGAAGTGTTTCCAAATGCATTTTGGCATCCACATTGCATCCTAAGCATTCCTAGGCCATGATTAAGACTCAATAAGAGGTTAAGACCTAGAAATACGCTAAGAATGAAATGAAAGAAGTTAAGTACCAACCAAGTGTGTGTTTCGTTATGTGTTTATGTCATGTGTGTGTAGGTCACACACCACAAGTTATCTGACTTGTTTGTTTTACAAGTGGAGCCATCTGTGAGTAATAACTTAGTAAAGTTATGTTTAACTTTAATTATTTTCTAAATGATATGAAGTAAGATCTATTTTATGCAATGTTACATTCTGTATAATGAATGATTGTCCTAATTTCTGATATGTATTCGTGACATCCTTAGCACAAGGCCCTTGCTCGGGGGTAATAATACTGTTGTCTTTAAGTACAAGGACCTTACCTGGGGGTAACAATACCATGGTCTCATGGCCCTTGCCTGGAGGTAACGATACCGTGGTCTCAAGGCCCTTTCCCGGGGTAATAATACCGTGGCTCAAGTATATTACAAGTTTCCCGGTACTGGAGGTTCCTTAATGGAACTGACAAGCATACTAACATTAATGGATGTACCATGTATGATTAAGCATGAGCTCTGATTTCTGTATATGATTTGAACAAGAATATGAATATAAATCTGTTTCTTATATGAACTCTGATTTTTGAATTTGTTATGGACATCATTCATTTAAATCATTTATTCTGTTATTATTTACTGGGCTCCTGCTCACTATTTATTTTATGTATGTAGGTGAGTAAGCGCGTGACCAGGTCTAAGCTGCTGCCTGAAGTGTTTTGAGTTAGCCAACCACCATGCCTCCCGGGGAGTTCCTTTTTGAGAAGTCAAGTTTTGTGAACCTGTTGAAGATGTTTTGTTATTTATTCCTATTTATCTGCATACTGGGCGAAGTCCCTTTTGATGATGCTTGCACGATGTTGCGAAACTTATGTGTATATGTTATAACGTTTCAAATTTTCTATCCCATGTATGTCTGCATAGCTCTATGGGCTATGTATATTTTGTGTATTTGCTTCTGTAGCCCCTAATTATATGTTATTCTGATAAAAGGCATTTGGTAATCCAAGGATTATTGGCCGGTTACGACGCTAAACCTGTAGGGGTATGTGTGGGTCATGACAAGCAGTCTCATAAACATGAAAGCAATGCCATGCCATGTTCAAATATCAAAATTTTCCATTTCATCTAAAACATATGTTATGTTTCTTTCAAAAGTTCATTTTTCTCCATAAGATTCAAATAATAACAAGGAGTGGTAAATACGATTCAGGTAATCCCTAGACTAATATCTGCAAGTAGGCATAACAAGTACTACCAAATTCCCACTTTGTTGGCTCCTAATCGAAAGGCATGTGGTACCTCCTTCACGCGTGTTTTCGGTTTTTCACTTTAAACAGCCAGACCAACTTAAACAATACCAATTACACCCCCTATTTGGACTTACCAAATGTATTTACTCCACACGTTTCCATAACAAAAATTGTTTTATCAAAATAATGAATTAGTTTCCAAGGCATAGCCACAATTGAATAATAATCAAAATGATGCAAATGCATGAAATGAGAGGTAATTATCCATAAGTATCTCATTTGTACAATATCTCCATAAACCTCTACATTTATTCAAAGTAAACTTCCATTGTTCAATCATTCTCAAAAAAAGACCATAACAAAATATAATCTACGTGACATTTATACGTTTTTATGTTCACAATCACTATTTTATTCTTATTCTAACATATACCCTTTCAAGGCCAATAACATTTTCCAACAACAACCATTATTCAACCCATGGATATCTCGATTTCACAATCAATATAAGTAATTTCTATCGATTTCATAAGAAATTTAACACTAATTTCATAGATATTTCATAAAATTCACTTTCCCCCAAATTTCTTCAAAACTAGGGTTTGACCCTTTTTTTTTTCCCCATAGATTCTTCTTCCCAAGATGTTTTCAAGGGTTTCATAAGTTCATAAAAACATTTTTTTTATTTGAACATTCTCACAAGAAAAGTTATTTTTATCAACATTTACAAACCAACACTACACTTCCAAGATCATAAAAAAAAAAAAAAAAAGACTCGACATGCTAAAATCATATATATAACTCAAAGAACTCCCTACCTCAAGACTTTGAGAAGAAAAGATGAAAGGTTTTGAAATCAACGACTTTAAAATCTGATCTCTATCGCACACAATGTAGCCTTTGATGAGCTTTTCAAAATTAAAGAAGGCACTATGGTCAAAATCTCAGTGGGCGATAAGAGATCAAGGAAGTAATGACGTGGGTGAAGGGTTTCTAGAGAGAGATAAGGGAAAAGAGAGTGAGAGTTAATGTATAGAGAGAGAGAGAGAGAGAGAGAGAGAGAGAGAGAAGTGAAAAGTGAAAGAAAAGTGTGTAAAGCTCAACTTTTGAGTGATTGGATACATTTTTCAAAGCAAATTGCAGACAAACCGCTAGAGTGATCAAACTTGCGCTCGAGCAAACAATTTAAATTTGAGGACCACTTGAGTGAACAAATTCTGGGCTCGAGCAAAGAATACCAACTCCTAGAATCTCCCTACCTCTTGTAAAAGATCGCTCGAGTGATGAAAAACTTCGCTCGAGCGAAAAACACATAGTTTCAGAAATTCAGACTGCAAAATGAGATACTGAAAGGTCGATGTCACCGCTCGAGCGACCAAATGACTGCTCAAGTGGTCTCAACATGAAAGTGAGACAGAATAACCTCAAAACATTCCCACCTTCTTGGTTTCACTCCAACTCCCAAAGGTACAATATGACATCTTGAAACACACTAAAATAAATATACAAGAATAATCACAAGGATGAATAGATAACAACACAAGACCCAAGAGGAGATAGAAATTACAGATTAATATAATCAAGCTGCTTTAAAAGGACTCTAGGCACCCCAAACTCCACTGCAAGACCGAACAACGAACAGAATCAAAACAACGAACAAAATCATAGCACCCCAAAACGAATTCCACTGGAACAACAAACACAATCAAAACAAAAAACCTAATTCAAAATACACTCGAAAACCTACGCAACAACTCGATGATCAGAGCAATCTCCATCGAAATCAACTCCACAACAACACCTCGACGATCAAAGCAATCTCCTACAAAATAGCAATAAAATCTTTAATTTTCCAAAATCCAAATCAACGTACTTATAAAGGATGGTAGATTAGGTATTTTACAAACATAAAATACGGTTGAATGACCTTAGGTAAAAGAAAATGTTATTGTGAACCTCTCTTACTACCCATAGTTAGAGAGGGATGTTAGACCAATTTTCCCAATAATTAATATATATATATATATATTGAAAATGTGAGAGAAAAGTTTGTGAGATGAAATTTTAATTTAAATTTGTTATTGTCAATTAGTAAATTTTCTCAATTTCATAATTTTGGTTAAAATTGAAAGGAGAGATCTTAAAAGATAAAGATTAGGAAAGATTCAATGCTAATTAATGGAAAATCACAATTTTTGGCAACTAAATTCAATCTAATTTAAAATGTCAAATTATATTTAAATCAATAATATTATGGCACATCATTATTAATAATATAAAAAATTTAAAAATATAAGAAAATTGATTGGAAGTTTGAGTTATAAAGACTTAACTATATTTTGCAATTCTATATAGTATAAATAAATTTACAAATGTGATATAATTTCCTTATATATGTGTGGATAATTTCCTTATATCTGTCACAAGTTGAAAGATTTTAACATATTAATCAAATAATTAATAATTATATTTATAGTAAAATAATCAAT
The DNA here is from genome assembly GCF_055761805.1 of Camellia sinensis. Taxonomy (NCBI): domain Eukaryota; kingdom Viridiplantae; phylum Streptophyta; class Magnoliopsida; order Ericales; family Theaceae; genus Camellia; species Camellia sinensis. The sequence continues at coordinate 41,026,120 of NC_138975.1, read as the reverse complement.
ACTTACATGACATGTGTTTTTATATTTTATAAATTCAAAAAATCTAAGAAAATAAAGTTGGGTTTTAGAGCATAAAGACCTAACAATGTTTTGCAATTATATATAGTATAGACATGTAGACCTCATATTGAGATCCTCTCTATTATATGGTTGTAATGGAAGATTTCCATTACATTATCTAACGATTGTGAAATAATTACAAGAATTTAACACTATTTTAAAGTTAGAAGCAACTATTAAAAACCATTGAATAATGTAATAACTTTAAAATTGAGAGAATCATAATCCTCTAAAAAATGTAATAATCCCACCAAAAATGATAAGTCACATCAAAATGTGTGTATTATCCACACACACTTTAAGTATTTGAACAAAATCAAACTCTTTACATTTTATTTATTTTAAATCTACATCATTCATCTTATTTTCGGAATGAATTTTCATAATCTCTCCTGTTTTTGTTTATTTAATTATGATTGTATCCGTAAAGTCAAATAAAAATTAAATCCAATACTTCAAATCAGTTCAAGTTTTGTGTTTGATAACATATTAATATCATTGGTTTCTTTCTATAAATTGAGTAATGTTATAAGGACATAGGGATGTTGTGAGCACTTGTGGGAGTTTATCCAGTGTCTATTTTGATAATTCAAACCGTTCATATTGTAGAGTTTGTCGAATAGATTATCCATAAAAAAAAAAAATCAAATTGGTTGGATATATGTAGCCCTACATTAAAGTCACATTTGGTTTTAAAAAAAAAATTATGGTTAACATGATTTTAAAAATTTTCTTAAAAACAATTAGTAGTTGATCATGGGGATACGAATGTACAATTAACTTAATTTTTTGCAAGGACGATATAATCAATGAATCTTACAATATGAATGGTTCGAATCATCAAAACAAGCACGGAATAAACTCTCACAAACCCTCACAGTAGGACTGGTGTGCCCTACCCTGTTCCCAATGTTATAATGACTATCACTTTTCATATTTTAAAAATCATTTTGTGTGACATAATTAAGATTATTAGATATTAATGAAACTTATGTAAGAATTATTATATTTATAATTATAACAAAAATGATTCATTCACACTTTTTTTTGGGGTCAGAAACCCATTCGAGGGGATTTGGATGGAAAAATTGTATAGATGTAATATTGTTGTAATTATAATTATGACACAAAATATCCTATTTAAAATGTGATGAATAAAAAATGGAAACTCTAGAATACTAGGAAAAAAAAAAAATTTATCCAAATTTTTACTATAAATATTGATGTGTGGTGTGGACCAACTTTACTATATATACAGAAAGAATCAGACACATAACGTTATCTCACATCTGTATATTTTATATTTGATTCTTTTTATATACATAGGCCTTTTATAAATTTCATTATGTATATGAAACCCACACTTGTATTGAATATCATCCGCGTAATATGTTTTTTAAAATTCTTTTGGGTAAATTCCTAACATTCCTAATTTCCTAGTACTGTTAGTGGGGAAATGACTGTAGCATTTACTCCTGTAAACCTGACATGTCGATTCACCATGTGAGGGGCTTGTCAATGAAGGATGAAATGCTAATTTTCAGCAGAAAGTAGCTACTGTTAATTGCATTTACGAATCCAATGTTTCATAAATAATAAAATGGTGGTATTACTTGTACTAATTAATATACACACTAATGTACCAACTAATGTTATGATATTATTATTGACCACATTTATTATATAAGTTACAAATACTAAAAATCATACAAATAATGTCACATCATCTGTTAATACACTAATTAATACACTCGTATATACATTAATTAGTGCATGTAACACCACCATAATAAAATGGTTTAATATGATAATCGCATTTATGTTATGTAAAGTTGCATTTACGATTGTAATTTTTTTTTTCTTTTTATAACAAAATGATAGGATTGAATTGAATTGTAATAATTCGTTTGAAAAGGACATTTTGTTAGTGAGAAGAGCACATATTAACATTTTTTCACGAAAATTACAAAATGATAGGATTGAATTGAATTGTAATCATTCATTTGAAGACGACATTTTGTTAGTGAGAAGAGCACATATTAACATTTTTTCACGAAAATATGTGTTATTAGAAATAAAATTAATTGGTGAAAAATTCATTCTTATAGAATCATATATTATTTGATTCAAGATTTTTTATTTATTTATTTATTTTTTTGTAATAAGGGCACGCATTGCAAAGTTACTGATGCAAAGAAAGTTGTTGAAAATATCAACGACGGCTGGTGACAGTGAGATAGACAAATAGTTGACATTAAACAAATAGATGACACGTGTATAGATAAATGACATTTGAATTCATAGTTGGACAGATAGGTGATATTTGAACATATAAATAATGTTTAAACATATAGATCGATAAGTAAGTTTTAAAGAGATTGATGTCCTTTTTGGATAGATAAGTGTCATATTGGACCGATAATGTTTTTTAGCCAAAAAGTACAAAAAGATTTAAACTTGAACTTATCGAGTCACAAGTTCAGAAATGGATCTCTACCTGGATGTCTTTAAAAATATATACTTATTTTAAATTTTATTAATTAATATCTCTAGAGCCATTAATGAGACTTTTTTTATATAAAAAAATACCAATCAATATATATAGGTTTAAATTTCCAAAATTTTATCAGGCATCATTACAAAAGTATTTACTATAGAAAAATGATATACAAAAATTTTTAAAATATTTTGAAGAATGTTAATGATCGACCAAAAAATTGGCATTAATGTGCAAGAAATATATTAAAATGTGTGAAAATGCAAATACGTGGAAGATTGTGGGATGAATTAAAAAAAAAAATGTTTTAATTTTTTACATTTTCCTTGCTGCCCAATGCACTATCATTAATGGTTGATGTTTTTTTGGTTTAAAATAAATAAATAAATAAATAACATTATTCTACATATTTTGTTTAGGGGGATTTAGTGAAAACTTCTTATAATAAAATTTTAATGCATTAAGAATAAATATAAAAAAAATTTCTTGAAAAATTCAGTACATATCACTATTACCAAAATATTCTTTAATCAGTAATTTAATATTTTTAAATTTTAAAATAATATAACTTTTGATTTAGAAGTCAATTTTTAATAAAATTAATATTTTTAGAATTATCTCATCAAAACAAGATCCATATTGATTATGAAATTCATAAAAAAAAAAATTAACAATAATTACTGTTGAAATTGACATAAACAGTAACATGTTATTCCGTTTCACAGTAATATATTATTCTGTTTAACAATAATATGTTACTAATTACCAGAGTAATACTTTATTGTCTCCTTAAACAGAGTATCAATAATAAAAAAACAAAATACTAAAGGAAGCTCTGCAAGTTCTTTTACTATAAATTCACAAATCAACAATAATCAACAAACAACAATTCAAATTAACAGATATTCAATAACAAATCAACAAGGATACATGTGACCACCAAGCACTGAAAATTGTCTCTTCTCGAGAGACTTGTTATTGGAAATTGATTCATTAAGCTCTTCTTCAAGAGCATAAATACTATTATCATTTGTTTCCAATTTATATTGCAATTTTTTTATTTCATCAAGCTCTATTGCTCTTGAATTTGAATCTCAACTAGTAACATTGTAACATGAGGTGGCGAAGAATCGATTTGTTTCTTCAAAAAGCTCTGTTTCAGCTCCAAAAGCAATTTCAAAGGGTGGAGAGAGAGATAATGTGAGAGAGAGAGAGAGAGAGAGAGAGAGAGAGAGATGGGTAGTTTAGCATTATTGAGGAACCGGAAGGGCAAGATTTGTCCCAAATAAAAATAGAAAAATGTTTTTGTGTCCTCCATTGAGTCTGGGTCTCCAGGTGAGGGGGTTTACAAAGGAAAATTTTATAGGTCATTTCAAAATGTTGTTTTTGATAATTCTTAAACAAAATCTTCCTTCACAATGATGTGGCAGTGACATTTCTATGATTAAAATACATCTTAGTTGATTCTTTATTTTAAATTCATATAGAACCACAACTTAGTCACACCATTTTGTATAATTTTTTTATATAATTTTTTTGTTTAATATTGCACTTAATTACTCTTACCACTAAATATTTAATATTGTTGAAAATATAATATAAATAATAAAATTATTCCTTCTAAAAATCTAAAATTTTAAATAAGTTAATAATCAATAATTTAATATGATATGCATATAATAGATTCTGTGTTTGAACGTAACTTACAACCAATAATATGTTTCTTTCGATATTATTTATTTGGGTTTTGTGATCACTGTTTTTTCAAATAATTGAGTAATTTCGTATGAAAATACTGCAATTAAAAGCTAAAGTTGATCGAGATATATAGAAAACCATATGAAAGTTTGTGAAAAAGATTGATGACATTCTGATCCCCAAAAAACGCCCTCGAATTTTACATTTGTACTCTTTTTTAGCATTTTCCACCAATGGGGCAGATTGTACTCTAATGAGATGACTATTTTAATTCGATCCATAGAAGCTCGTCTATACCCGTTCGAATGGAGCGGATTTTATTCGTCCCGACACTTCTGTGGCAGGCTAGGTTATGTTTTGATCACCCGCAACTGGAGTGGGGCAGGGGCAGGGGCAGGGACAGATATTACCTCTCCCGATCCAAACCCGATTCGATATAATTAATAATATATAAATAAATAATATATGTGTATATATATATATATATAAAATATAATTAGATATAAGAAAAGAATACCAAAAGTTTGTGGTTCTATTTAAGTATAACTAAATAATAGTTCTAAAAGTTTTATTGTTTATATATATATGGAAATAAGGAAAATTATTTAGTGTGCTAAGAATTTAAATGGTTTTCAATTTTTTTAGCTATTTGAAATGTGGTCGGGTATCCGCAGATATCAAGTATCCATGAGTATCCATGGGGACGGGAATGGAGTTAAAAAATTCCATCAGTAACGGGGGTGGGGGCAAGAGTGGGGGTAGAGTTTGTCCGAGGGAACGGGACATGAAATGACAAATCCGCCCCATGACCATCTCTACTCAATCATTCAATTTAGTAAAAATTTTAAAATATAAAAATCTGAAAGCTTGATTTCTTCATAGAGAGAATGCATTGGGATAGAACCACAAAAGATCATATTCCTCAAATAGGTTGTCACCACCATTTCATATTCAAAGCATCAAACTCTGGGTGAAGTAAAAGGTCATTAGGGCAGTAAGTGAATCTAGTCAAACTGAGTGATAAATTGCTCAAGTTTACTTTGAAAATTTAATAAGTTTTAAAATGTGTTTAATTTTTACTTATTTATATAAAGAACCAATCTCAAATAAATTCTTAATGAGTAGATCACGAGTCGGGTTTAAGCAACTCAGTGTCTTATAGTGCATATAAACTTATTAAACCGAATAGTTGGTGTTTAATTTGGCTGAAAACTCAACAACTTTTCATATATGTTTAAATTTGACTTTTTATTTAATGTGCTAATCTCAAACAAATTTTTAACAAATTAATTGGAGTGGGCTAAGGCCCTACACATTGGATTAGGGCTGGATTAGAGCAAAATCCAAACTTAGAAAGGGATATGGACTGGCAATTTAATTGGGTTGGGTAGCAGGGCTAAATCTTGGTCCCTATTTATATGGGCTAAGGCCTACTCATTATGCGGACTCAAGGATTAGGAATCAGGATCCCTCTGTCCACTAAATTGTTTGTGCCTCCATCGCAATGAACTGAATCGTTTATTTTATATGATATTTTTAATAGTTTATCAATACAAAAATCAAGTTGATCAAGCAATTATACTCACGTTATCGGTTTATATATATTTGTTATGAAAACAAATGAACAAAGTCCGTTATCAAAATCATAGTACTTATAATTTATTTTATTTTATTTTATTTTTATGACAAATTTTCTCTAATCATATACAATTTTTGATTAGTCTAATTTTTATATAGATGATTTGTTTGAAGGGCTTTATAAGACAAATAATTCAGATTATGAAAATCAGGGTCATGATTGAGGCTATGAAACCCAACTACATCCTCTAATTATGATGCTCAACTAGAGAAAATCATAACTTTCTAAAATAAAAAATAGCCTAATGTCATCAACTTGTGTTTTTGCCTATTACAAATTCAAATGACCAAACCATATAATGTATCATCGTTGTATTGGCAACATACATGGTTAGTGAGACCCATTCAACCACTACAATCATAACAAATGAGATGGTATACTAAGGGTTGGTTTGTGATGTTCTAAAAAAGTGCACTTTTTGACTTATTGGCTTATATGGGTTGGGTTTGGATTGGGTTTGATGTGATGTGTTAGAGAGGTGATGTGATTTAAATAAGATGATGTGACTTAAATAGGATAGTGACTTTTTGACTTTTTGTATTATTTAGTTTATGCCAAACCAACCCTAATAGATAAATATGATTATTGTAAAATTACTTTAATATTTTTTTATTTATTATTTTTATAAACATCACAAATCTTGTATGTAAGAAGAACAGCTGTGTCCTGACTCGAGCTCACTACTTTGATGAGTTGAGTTTAAACCGCCGGCTACCCAGCTCGCTCAAGTTACCATGAAACTTTGCTCTAAAATTTACTTTAAAATGAAGTGTAAATTTAAAATTGATGAGATGTATGTCATATTTCAAATAATTGTGATTCCTAAATATATTTTTCTATCCGAAAAATGATGTGTAGAAAAATTGAATTTTTATAAAAGCTTAATCGTATGACACAATCTCGATTCACCTTGTACGGTTGAATCCTATTTTTTAAAAATTTATTTATTTATATATTTTTCGTGTGTGTGTGTTTTATATATATATATATATATATTTTCACTGAATTTTTTCTATTATTTTAAGTAAATTTTTTAATTTTTAGATGCACCTCACCTAGATTAAAAATTGAGATGGTTGAATAAAATTGAGTTTTTTTTTTTTCGTGTGATTTTTTTATTTATATTTTCACTGATTTTTTTTTTAATTATTGCAAGTAAATTTTTTTTTTTTAAATTTTTAGATGCACCTCACTTAGATTAATAACAAATTCACTCAAAAAAAAAAAAAAAAAAATTCAATTTTCAAAAAATTTGAGTTCAAAAATTAGAAATAAACAAGGTGACTAGTTTCAAGCTGCGTAGAATTGAAATGTCAAAATTTGCAGCATGCATGTTAGACTAAACTCACATCGTCAATCTAGCCACTCAAACTTAATTAATAAAATGTAAAGGTCTCACCATTTATTATCAATTGATTTTGTATTGCATGCTTTAACATAATATTAGAGTTAAGTCTTGACCATATTATGTAGTACGTGAGGGGGAGTGTTAGACTTGAACACACAACGCCAATCTAAGCCTCCCATAGATGGTTAATATAATATAATGCAACGGTTTTTTCACTCATTATCAATCGATTTTAAGTTAAATATTTTAACGGTGAAAACAAGAATTTGTTGTCCAAAAAGAAAAAAAGAAAAAAGAGTCGACTTGACAATGACAAGAGAAGGTAAGTTTGCAAAGAAGAATTTGTTTTCCAAAAGGAGAAATGAGTCAACTTGACAATGACAACACAAAGATGTTGTTAAGCTTTGTGCTAGTAGCGATCTGTGAATCTCTCTTTGTGGTGATGGATTTGTTGTAGTGAGGAAGATGGTTCACAGCTGAGGTGAGGTGGGTGTTTTGTTTTGGGTGTTTGATGGATTTGCGAGAGAAGATTTTTGTTCACAGAGACGGAAGAAGAAAGGTAAGAGAAAATATTAAAAATAACGGTCAATTTCTTATGGGAGTTATAATTATAAAAAGAACAAAGTGTAAGAAATGGTTTTGGGAAAAAATAGAATTTTTCGTCAACTTTGGTCTAATTTTTAGATAGGACCCATAGGCCAAAGATGGCCGGTCTAAATGGTAACGCGTTCTATGCTGCATTGTAATACATGTAGTATATTTAGTTGCTCAAAACCATTATCGGGTGAATGAGAAATTGAAGCCAAAGTGAGCTCCATGAAAATGGTGTTTTGGTGAAATTTCTATTAAGGTTTAAGTTAAAGCTTGTCCCACATTAGTTTAGTGGACAAACTTTTGTAGGTTTATAAAGTTTGGGTTTGCAACTTAGGGAGGATTCCAAGGGGTGCTCAAGTTTTGTGGAAGAGTGAGGTTATGGGCTAGACCCATTGGACTCAAAATAAACACATACACGCCACTGCGAGATTGGGCTTATCCGGCCCAGCCAAAAACTTTTTGAATTTTATTTTTCTAAAATTAAATTCTTACCCATTTTTTTTGGAATTTGAATTTCAAAATTAATTCCAAATGATGTCCAGATTATTCCTCCACCTAAATAGGTCCATATCTGTCCAATTAAACCCAAACAAGTTTATATATGTTGGAATTTAAACCAAACAGGTATTATACGTGTTCAAACAGGTTTGCACTTGTTTAATTCAAACCGAACAGCCACAAATTCTCCTATAGATAGACAGACTCTCATTTGGATTTTGCATTTTAATTTTCATTCTTGTTGTTGTCGTTGCTCTCTGCATTTTACTGTATTTATTTTTCTGTGAAAAAGTGTATAAACACAAAGTGTGTTTGTTGTGCAAACAGTTATAGTGCTGTTATTGTTTATTGTTGATCATTTTATCCTGGGAGATAAACGTCCACAATTTGAAAGCACCGTGGAGAAAACGAATCTGTCTTAAGGACACAGTGTTAAACACTGGATTTGATCAGAATTTTGTTCAATAAATACATAAGGTTAGTAATTAATTTACTTTATGTTTTATTTATTTATTTTTATCAGATTCTGATTTTGTTTTTTGTAACAAATTAAGAATCTATAATTTTATTTTTTTTCTTTACTGGTTTGATTTTTGTAATCAAATAGTCTCTCTCTTTCTTTATTTCTTCTGTTTGTTGTTAAGTACACAAACATTATTTATTCTTAATACAGTGAAGATTGTCCAACAATCTTAAAACAGACTATTTTTTGGTGTCTTCATTGTATTTATTTTCTATGCTTTTTACAAAGTGATATTCTGGTTAGAAAATACAAATAGTACTAATATACTGTTTATTTTCTTTGACAACTAGTAATAATATACTGGTGTCATTAACAATTTGAGAATATTTATTTAGTAATAGTGTTACATAAAATTATTGTGTAGTAATTTATTTTCTTGGTTTTAGTAACTAGAAAAATAATTTATGTTTTGGTTTTTCTGATTTTTGTAATAAGATATTATGGCTGCTGAAAACAGTACTCCAAATCCGATTGTTACAATGACTTTGGTCCCTATCCAGAACCATGCTCAAGTTTCAATAAATCATGGAGACAAATCAAAAAAATTTAATAGCACCGAGTTTAAGAGATGGCAGCAGAAAATGATGTTCTATCTTATAACTCTAAATCTGGCCCGGTTTCTTCGTGAAGAGGCTCCAGTACTAAAAGAGAATGAAAGTAATAGGCAAGTGGTTACCGCAGTAGATGCTTGGAAACATTCTGATTTTCTGTATAGAAACTACATCCTCATTGGCCTTGACAACATGTTATAAAATGTTTACAGCCCTCTAAAAACAGCAAAAGAATTGTGAGATTCTTTGGAGAAAAATACAAGATAAAGGATGCCGACACAAAGAAATTTGTTATCGGTAAATTTTTGGACTTCGTTATGGCACACTGTAGACGTCCCCGAACGCCCTGGGAGGAACGAGTCCCCCGTTCCGTTCGATATTGGGCTCACTACAGTTCGGACTATCAATTTGTCACGGTTCTAAATCTGAACCAAAGAGTTCAAATCCGGCAAATTGTTTTGAGAAAACAGATTTTGAAAGAAATGCCAAACATGGACTGCTTTGCCAGATACAGAGTCGCCACCTAAATATTTTATTTTGGGAAAATTTAGGAAACCCTGACTCATTTGCCTAAGGCCACGTGTCCGTCATCACCAAAGTTGCCTCGGCTCGGGAACTTGGGTACGATTGGGGAAGGTCACTTCGTGAGCACCCCCGCTCGCCCGATCAAAGATCGATCTCTACTAACCATGATATCTATTTTTGAAAACATTATGCGTTCTTATTCCGGTTATTAGCCTAGATTTACTATGTGATGCGCACAGCATACAAGTATAGACTGGATCGCTTGAATTGGAACAAAACATTTCATGTTTGTTTGTTTGAAAATGGTTTGATGGTGCTACTCGCAAGTAGGCTAAGACGTGGATTTGCCACCCTCAGGTGGGCTTAGAAAACATGATTTTGCCACTATCTAGTGGGTTTAAAACACACAGTGAATGAATTGTTCCAATCCAAATAACCCAACCTTCACCCACAGGCATTCAGGCAGTTATATCACATAAGCAATTAGCCTCATGGTAAGCATGCTATCCATGGCAGTCACTCACACGCATGCAAGGATGCTAAAGCATAAAACTTACTGAGTACTCCAAGCCAAAACAAAAGCTAATTAGAAATCCATGCATGATCCTAACTATACAGAAGTGCCTAATGCAACACATGCAAAAATGCAACTATAGCAAGCTCGGCTATTCTAAACATGGCATATGAAATGATACAGTTAACATGTATTCAACTTGGAATTGAAAATACAATGCAGTTAGTATGATGCGCCGAGCCCAGTGCATGCAAAACCGATAAATGAATGCAACATGCTATCATACTGTATGCTAATTGAAACATGCCCTAATCTAACCATCATAAGCTGGTAAATAAAAGGGAGAAAGACGTGGGGTTGGAAGACATATATCACACACACGCACACTTATTACAATTATGCCCTCACACAGAGGGTCCGAATAAATAATATACAGTCCCGAATAAATATTACAGTCCAAATAATTACAAAAACCCTAATTAATTAACAAATTTAACTAGGAAAGCAATAAACTGGCATGCGAGCCAGGGACTGCCTCAAATCTGCTCCAGATGATGAATGATGCATGTCCGGGTTGCTTTGTGCGGAAATCCACTGCGATGTCCCAGTTAGCCTCTGTTTTGCAATAATTTCTTAGAAAGCGCGCCAAGCCCCGGAAGACTGCTGATTCTTGATTTGCTGCAACAGAGAGCAGGAAAAGGGCATGGCAATGTATTTTCACATATGTATGCATGTCTCGATCCTCGTGTCACCAATCACGCATCTCGATGCATGATGGCCGAGGAGTCTAATTGCACAACTCAATATGAAATGAATGCACAGGAAAATGCAACAAGACCTAACTCCATCATGGATAATCCGGAGTGTCGGCGACTGGGAATTGAGACACGTTCCGTCACTCGAAGTACGAAACGTCCCTCGTTTCCCGTGATCAGGCTAACACCTATTCTAAGCACAATGCAATATGCATGATATGCATGAAATGCAACTAAGACACAACCTAACATACACAATGCTATGAAATGGCATACACGATGCACGAGATAACATGGCATACTCAATGCGCTAACATACAACCTAGCATACGCAATGCTATGAAATGAAATGGCATACACAATGCACAATGGGCTTACACCAACATGAGTGGACCTCAGTCACACTCACATAAGAGGCCATAAGATGAAAATGAGACAACTCGAAATGCGTGCCTACGTGCACGCAAACCGAGGACCGATCCTAAGGCACAAATGCCACTCTAACATGACATGGCAAGGCATGGAATATGACACATAAGCATGCAAGTTTCAGCACTGAAATGCGATGCAAAATGATCCCGAAACATGGAAACATGGCTCCCGATGCATGGAATGGGACCCAAAACATGAATTTAGGCACATGGATTGTCCTATAGCTATACAAAACATGCATTATTTGAACATGAAGTGTGAAGAAAGATTCAATACAGTCCCAAAACAAGAATATTTACAGTTTTAAGAAAGGCCAAACAATGGACACAAATAGGGCTAAGCTAGCATGCAAAAATGGCCCCAAAAGAGAGGTAATGAAGCAAGTAACAGCTGCTGGCCCCAAATGGCCAAGATCCCTTCAACAAAGTTTAAGAGGGGCTCAAAATGAAGCACTTTACAGTTTTCAACAAGCCACGGATCTAAACACAAACAGGCCTAAAACATTGTACAAGAAATGGGCTAAAAGGGAGACAAAGAGGCAAGTGATGGTTTCTGGCCTCAAAAAAAGGAGGGCCCTTCAACAAAGTTGAAGAGGGGCCCAAAATATGGTATTTTACAGTTTATGATCAAACCCAAAACAGTGCACATGCAAGCCTAACATACTATGCAAAATAAGGCCTAAAAAGAGGTTTAAACACAAAGTGTAAAAAGGGAGCCTCAAAAAGCAAAAGACCCTTGATCAAACGTGAAGAGGGGATCAAAATGAGGTCATTTACAGTTCGTACCAGAGCCCAAAAATATAAGCACAAGGGGCTAACAAAACATACAAAAATAAGGCCAAAAGAGGGATAAAGAGGCAAGTGCCAAAAGGAAGCCTCAAACAGTGAAGATCCCTTCAAAAATGTTGAAGACGGGCTCAAAATAAGCCAACTCACAGTTTATAGCAAAGCTCAAAACAGTTTACAAATAGGCCTAAAATACTACGCAAGAAATAGGCATACAAGAGAGGTAAAGAAGAAAGTAGTAGCTAAAGACCTTAAACATGGAAGGACCCTAAAACAAACATGAAAAATACATCAAAACATGACTATTTTCAGTTAGGGTCGGAGCCCAAAAATGGAAGCAAGTATGGCTTAGAAAGCATGCAAAAGAAGGCTAGAAAAGGGAAGAAAGTGACTCACCCTTGTAGACCAATGCTCCAACAACCTTTGAGCCAAGTTTGGGAGTTCTTCACCTCTGGAAATCAGCCTCAAGTTGCTGGAATGGAGGATGGGGATGCGGTGCTATGAGGTGTAGTGTAAAATGGTTTAGGGTTTGAAGGATTTTGGTGCTTGAAGTAGAGAGGGAGAGAGATGTAATGCAAGAGCCTAAAGCAATTTTGTGTAGCCCCTCAACACACAGTTGGGGGGTCTGCTATATAGGCAAAAGAGGGGGAAAAGAGGGGGGAAAAATTAGGGGGAAAGAATTCAAGTTTCCCCCCAAAAGTGCAGCCCCCCGGATACAAATTCTGGGGGGAAACAGAATACACTTCTGTAATGTACCTGGAGAGAGGATCATGGCCGGCTGGTTATTGAGGTTGCAGGTGGCCGGCCGGCTCTCCCCATGGCCGGCCGGCCAAGGGTCAAAAGGTTCAATCAAGATTAGTGGCCGGCCACTCCAGAAAGAGGGCCTCCCATGTGTGCACAACACAACCATGTAGTCAAAAACTGGAGAAAGTGAACCAAGAGAGAGAAAAGGCCGCTTTTATGAGGGGTTCAAAAGGGTCAACCAGAATTATTGGCCGGCCATATGATATTGGTGGCCTCCTATGTGTGTACAACACAAATATGTGGTTTGGGGCAAGAAAAAGTGGCCTTAGGGTGGTCAACATTGGCTTTCAAGTGAGAAAAACGGGCGATGGAGGGCAACGGAGGAATAAAACCGGTTGTCAGAACAATTACTGGCCTCCCACCCTTCTACGACCTTCCCAACAATGAAACAGAGGTCCCTGCCAAAAATGAACCCAAACTGATGCAAAATGAAGGTTCGGGGGCCGAAACGTGTAGCCCGAGGCCCCGAAAACTGACTGTTAGGCACCGGAAGTGGTGTTTGACCACGAAGTTGGTTTCTCAGACCCCAGTGTCCCTTAAAAGGGAGCAAATAAGATTCATGCCAAAAATCGGAGCAAAGGGAGGTGGTTAAGCGGTCCCAAACCGAGGCACATGACCAATGGCTCCGAAAAATCGGAAACCGAACTCCAAACGGGCAAAATGGCCTATGACCGCGAAACGTAGCCTACGGCCACTGAGAGATGATCTACGAGACCTCTCCCTCCCTTCGGGAAGAGAAAACAGTGAAAACAGAGCCTGGTTCGCAAACTGAGGCAAAACATGAAAGAGTCCGGAAGTCTGGAGGCAAGGCTCGCAGCCGAGACTCTGAAACTTCTGAACGAGCACAAAATGCAACATCACCAAGCGCTCAATCGGTGACGTCTGAGTCTTAAGGTCGGTCAAAAATGGGGTGTCTACAGTTGCCCCTCTTTGACAGAACTCGAAAGTCATAAGTGACGGGAGTGAATGTCAAAGCCCAGAGACGACCCATTTTTGACAAGGCCGAAGACTTAGACAAACAGGCAACACAAACAGAGATGTGCCCGCAAGCATGCCCGCAGGCAGGGGGAGGGCAAAATGCAACTGGCAATGCAAGACGCCGAAGGTGACTCAATGATCATGCAAATGCAGTAAGCTGTAATGAAGCACATATTCACAATAGATGCAACAGTTTTAAGCAAGAATGCGAAGCGAAACTACATTTCATGCAGTTGAAGAGTGCGGAGAATCATTGAATTTTCGCCACGTCTCACCCGGAGAAGATACAATACCTGTGCGGTTCGTCTGGTCGCACCAGCCTCGAATGAATCGTACATACAATATCGTGCCTCATGGTGCTGGAGATCTCTCGCTTCTTCTTGGTTGAACCACAGGTACTACTTTTCTCCCTGACTATGGTCGCAGCTTTCCCTATTCTCCAACAGGGTGACAGACTAGGTTGATTCAGTATCCAGAATTGAGGCGCATACACATGCTATCTCAATCTATGGGGCTGCCATACAGATTTCAAGCCGAGGATATACCCTTGGGTATTTAAACCAGACTTTAGTCTCGGAAATCCCGAACCTTTGTGTTCTAGGCATGAGTCATTCGAACTCTAGTTTCCACCGTCTCAGTTGGTTCCCTAGGAACTCACCGCTAATCACAGGCAGGTGGCTATACCAGACCACTGGAAGTCGTTCGGGCACGACAAACACCAAAGGAATTGCACCTTTAGAGGATTTAAGGTCTCCTAGACCAGGAGTGCACAAGATAGTGCGATGAAATGCAAGCGCGATGCGCAAAACAACGCGAATGATGATGCAGGATTTAAGGTCTCCTTAGACCGACGATAAAACAGATATGGTGCAATGGATGTAACAGATGTGATGCAATAGATAATAGATGCGATGCAACAGAGAGTACAACAGATGCAAGGGGTGACATATTCCAACCACGCTGGACTCGTGAGTGGAGGCAGAACAAAGAAAATCAATCAGGAGCGCGTTCCACGCAACCTAAGATAAGTTCCAAACACGCTGAAATCGTGTGAGGAAAGGGACACTCAAACCACGCTAAAATTATGAGAAGAGGTCTGAAAATAACCGCTCAAGTGCGCGCACAATGCAACCAGAGATAAATTCCAAACACGCTGAAATCGTGTGAGGAAAAGAACACTCTAACCACGCCGAAATCGTGAGAAGAGGTCTGAAAACAACCGCTCAAGTGCGCGTACAACGCAACCTGAGAAAAATTCCAAACGCGCTGAAATCGCGTAAGGAATGGGACACTCAAACCACGCTGAAATCGTGAGAGGAGGCCCAAAACAACCGCCCAGGTGCGTACACAACGCAACCTAGGATAAATTCCAAACACGCTGAAATCGCGTAAGGAATGGGACACTCAAACCACGCTGAAATCGTGAGAGGAGGCCCAAAAACAACCGCCCAGGTGCGTACACAACGCAACCTGAGATAAATTCCAAACACGCTGAAATCGTGTGAGGAAAAGAACACTCTAACCACGCCGAAATCGTGAGAAGAGGTCTGAAAACAACCGCTCAAGTGCGCGCACAACGCAACCTGAGAAAAAATTCCAAACGTGCTGAAATCGCGTAAGGAACGGGACACTCAAACCACGCTGAAATTGTGAGAGGAGGCCCAAAACAACCGCCCAGGTGCGTACACAACGCAACCTGAGATAAATTCCAAACACGCTGAAATCGTGTGAGGAAAAGAACACTCTAACCACGTCGAAATCGTGAGAAGAGGTTTGAAAACAACCGCTCAAGTGCGCGCACAACGCAACCCGAGAAAAAATTCCAAACGCGCTGAAATCGCGTAAGGAACGGGACACTCAAACCACGCTGAAATCGTGAGAGGAGGCCCAAAACAACCGCCCAGGTGCGTACACAACGCAACCTGAGAAAAATTCCAAACACGCTGAAATCGCGTAAGGAATGGGACACTCAAACCACGCTGACATCGTGAAAGGAGGCCCAAAAACAATTGCCCAGGTGCGTACACAACGCAACCTGAGATAAATTCTAAACACGCTGAAATCGCGTAAGGAATGGGACACTCAAACCACGCTGAAATCGTGAGAGAAGGTCCAAAAACAACCGCCCAGGTGCATACACAACGTAACCCGAGAAAGTCCCGGAGGACAACGATCCCAAACGCTGCTCAGCGTAAAAGGATAAAAGGTAGAAGATAACACAAGATGCAAATAAATGGAAGTATGGTGTGTATGACAATACAAGTGGAAAAGTGCATAACAATGCAGGTGGAAGGGTGCATAACTTTGAAGCAGGCTTGATCTTGCGCTTGAGGTAGAGGCACACTCATACTTCGGAGAATTGACAAGGCTTTGAAAAGGTACATCCGGAATACAATCACGAAATTTGCTGAAGGTGAAACACACTCAGATGCTTCCATTTTCTCTCTTTTCTTTTGCTTTCCAGTCCAGAACCCTTGTAGCTTCAGATAGGTCCTGATTTTACTGTTCTCACGTGACCTAGGTTGAACCCCGCGACTTTATGAAAGAACCAATTCTGTTTTGCACAAATGTGGAGAATGGCACGGCACTCGAAGCACAAAACGATTTTATTTTTGAAATTGAGAGATGAGTTTTCGACCAGGTATTGAGCCTACGATTGAACACAGCAAAATGACTCAACAAGGAAATAAAAGGCACACAACCTAGACACATCGAGTAACAGTCGAAACGACTCAAAACAAGAATTGAGATAAAACAAAAAGACACGACACTCAGACGTGCACAGGGAGCCTGTTTCACCGGGTAGTGTTTCCTACCCTTTCTCATTTGTGGTTCTCACATCACTCGGCCCTCAAGCTCTGTTTTTTTCTGAAAAAGCCCTTTTCTCACTTTTCCTCTCATCGCACATCTCTCTATTCTTCGATCTCTCATTTTTCATCCCTCTCCTGGGTGGTTGATGGATAAACAGCAAATTGTGGGCTCGTACCCCTAGCATTCTGCTAGATTCTTCTTCTTCTGTACGCAGCTAGTGAGTTTCTCCCACAAAGGGGCTGTGTTACAACTGGGTGTGTAGCAAATCTGCAACTGACATCGGTTGACGATGCTCTGCTGGGGAGTTTGGACGTGATCAGATCTGTCCAGATGAGGGAGTGGAATATCTTGATCCATTCCAGTTCATGCTTCGCACTTGGCTTGATACCTCGTTGTTTGGAGGGTGAGAGAGCTTTCAGCCCTTTTGTTGTTGTGCCCTTTTCTGGCGAATACGGTGCCCTTTCCGACAAGTAGAGTGCCCTTTCTGGCAAGTATTTTGACAAAGGGGAAAAGACAGAACACCTGACTCAACTGTGCCCCTAGTTCATCATTTTGACCATTTTTTGTTTTTGCTTTATACTAAAACAGTTTTGACCAACATGAGAGTTAGATTAACGCACTTGTTCGATTTTCTGATTTAAAATCATGCAAGTTAGGCTATGAGCACTGAGAGTTTTCCTTTTTTGGGTCCAAGAAATGGTCCAGTTTTGAAAAATGGAGTACTTTTCAAGAAGATTAGTCAACCTCAGTAAAAATTCTCAAAAACTATTTTTGCAAGCGACCACTGCTCAACGAGCACGGAACCTACTCTTGAGATGCACAACCTCGGATCCATAGCAATGGAAAATTGCCCCTTGTCTGAAGGACACTGCATGGCAACGGAAAGTTGCCCCTTGTTTGAAATGACACTGCGGCGTTTTGAATGGCAACGAAAAGTTGCCCCTTGTTTGGATAGCACCGCAGCGCATTGTAGTCAGTCCTCAGAGCGACGAACACAACCAGACTCTCAGATACAGAGAAGACAAAGATGACCAAAACCATCGCATGGACACAATCGAGTTTGAAATGTTTTACGGCTGGACTTCAGAATGAAGTTGCCTACGTATCCCAAAGATGAGAATCAAGCCTCACGTAGTTCGGGGTTAAGGTACACTCGGGTATTAACCTCTCCTTTTGCGCTCTAACTTTTGCCAAGGCCGCCCTTTGCGGGTTTTCAATCTTGCGAGCTATGTTTTTCTTCTTTTCAATTTTTGTGTTCTTTTCTTTTCTTTTCATTTCTTTTGATTTTCTTTTTTTGTTCTTTTCTTTGCATCTTTCTTTTTTGTTCTTTTCTCTTTTTTGTTCTTTTTGTTCTTTTCTTACTCTAACTTTTGCCTGGGCCGCCCTTCCGAGTTTTCGGCCCAGCGAGCCTCTCAAGGGTAAAAGTATAGCATCGTCCATGTCAAATGGTTCTGACGATGTAGGAGTCCATCCAACGGGGGCTGAATTTGCCCCTAGTGTTGTGGATAGGAACTCGGCTGTCCTTCAGCAATACTTTCTTCTTTTCTCCCTTCTGGGATTTGGCATTCTTGCCGATCTTCCTTGACTTGCGGAATGATCCACCTTTGGCTCTTCGAGCTGTCTGACATTTTTTTGCCCCTAGTTCGAAGGGTGCTTCTGACCTAGCTTCGCAAGCTTCTTTTGATGACATCTGGTCTTCTTGATTTGACTTCCTTGCCTCTTGTTCGAGGGCTGCTTTGAATTTAGCCACACAGGCCTCACATTGTAGTTGACCGTTGAACGTTCTGAATTCGAGTTCAAGGTTTTGAAAGCAGAGGGGTCGAGTCTCGAGGTTGAGAGCGATCCTAAGCTGCACAATCTCAAGAGCGATTCTACACAGGTCTTCGCAGGACCGCGCAAAACATTTTTTGAAATCTTTTAAGAAAGCGACCAGTTGCTCGCGCTGAAGACAGTGTAAAACCAATCTAGATCAAGCCAGGATTCTTCCCAGTACTCACACTAACAAGCATGATTTCATTCATTAAGGGCTTAGCATGCCTCTCTTTCTCTCAATTGATCAAATTTTTGCAAAACCTGAGGAATTCCTTCCTCTTCGTTTTCACCGCAGTGTTCAAAAGGTTTTGAAAAACTTAGGTCGATGTAATGAATTCAAGGCACAAAAGAGCAGGTGAGATGCATTGCCGTTTCATTCAAATCTTCTGGCACAACTGGCGCACGGCTGAAGCAAATACAAGAGTGCGAAAATCACTGCTGTTTCATTCAAAATCTGTTGGCACAACTGGCTCCCTGACAAAAACAGACTCAAAACAAAACGAAAAGACAAACACAAAACAAAATGGTGATGCCCGAGGCAACACCCCCCTGAATCACCCGACTCTTATACAACAGGACCGATTCGATACAATAAGACAGACCCAAAACAAAAAAGAGACTGACTTAAAACAAAAAGATAGACTCAAAACAAAACAATAAGACTGACCCAATACCCAAGTCAGAAAGCACAAAAGCTAGCATTCGCAAATGCTCAAAACAGTGCATGCCATCCACCATATCTGGAGTAAACTGAGTGCTGCCCGCAGGTGGTTCATCCCTCCAATCACATCACATTATCTCCCAAGTTCACTGATCAAGTGCCGATAGACTTTGCAGGACCTGGTGCGGGGATGACCCCGTTGTCAATCAAATTTTGTATCTCGTGGCGGAGACGGACGCAACTGTCGGTGTCATGACCGGTTTGTTGATGGAAAGCGCAGTACTGGGTAGCGTCATGCATAGCCGGAAGAGGGTTCGGGAGAGGCCGAGGCTCAAGGGGTTTGAGATGGCCTTGTCCAACAAGGATTTGGAGAGCTTTGGACAAAGGCATATAGAGAGCATGGAAGACCCTCTGACCTCGGGGTAGATACTTCGAGGTTTGTGGATTTTTGCTGGACGCACCAGTAAAGGGATTGGCAGGTGCTGGCCTGGTTTGTTGATCTCTTCCGAGTGCAGGATTATAACTGAAAGGAACATTTCTGATACAACGACCCTTCTCTCGGCTTGCCCCTTGATTCAAAATGCTCTCATTCTGAGTGGCAAAAGTGTCGTCCACAGTTTTTGTAACAACTGCGAGCACTTGCTCTTTGTTCAGTCCCTCGGCTTTCAAAGCCTCAATAGCCAACAGAAGATGTTCATGGGGATCCATGTCCGCCCCTATCTTGTTTTTACCACTCGCCTCCACTTGGTCAAGGGATCGGCCTTCTTCAAATGCAGCCCGTCCCAAGATTGGGGAGCCTTTTGTCGTGAAACTCCTAGCATGTGCTGTGGTCGATAATGGAGCCAATGTCCCGGAGGCCAAATCTGTCACAGTTCTCTGAAGATCTTCAATCATTCTCTTCAGCTCAGAAGTAGTGGGTTCACGGGTTTGAGATGATTGGGGTCCAGATGCATCCATCATGCATAAGTTCATGCTTTCTGGAATAAACACCTCAGGCTTGGATAAATGGGCTGGGGTGATGTATATGCTGGGGTCGAAGGTGGATGGTAGTGTATGGATGAGGTTGAGGTGGGGAGGTGACGAGTCAGTACTATCTTGAGGTCCTTTGAGTGGAGCTAGGGTCTCTTCATCAATAAGATCCTGAATCTTATGACGGAGGCAGATGCAACGGTTTGTATCATGACCGTGTTGTTGATGATAGGCACAGTATTTAGCTGGGTCATATCTTGGTGGAAGAGGATTTGGAAGGGGTTGGGGTTCTAAGAGTTCTAGGTGCCCTTCTTCTTGTAGCTTTTTCAAAGCTTGGGAGAGACTCATGTAAAGAGGATGGAATTTTCGAGCTTTGGGCCAAGTTGAAGTGGTTGGTTTTTGGTCATTGAGGGAAGTGGTGATAGTGTTTACTTCTGAGCATTTCGCAGCTGTGCTACCATCAGTAGTAGCATTGGAACTGCGAGCAACATTCCTCTTCGAAGGCTCATTATCTTCTGCAAAGATCCCTTGTCTGATGGCATCCTCGATTTGAACCCCCATTTCATGAAGGGCTGGAAAGGTAGACAGAGATAGAACGACCATCTTTTGCAGCAACTTGCCATGCAGATTCCGAACAATCATCCTGATCTGATCTTTGTCGGAAGGCCTTGTAGTCATCATAGAGGCCTTTGCTCTCCATCTTGTCACAAACTCTGAGAAACCCTCCTCTGGCTCTTGGCGGGTGACTTCGAGATCACGAGTCGTGACCTCGATCTGTGTGTTGTGGGAGTATTGAGCAATAAAGGACCCAGCCAACCCTTCCCAGTTCTGTTTCACAAAGTTCTCCAATTTTGCATACCAGATTGCGGTTATCCCAGACAAGGTTCGGCCGAATAGTGACAATTTCTGGGCTGTGGTCAAACCCATTGGCCTCAAGATATTAGAAAACAGCTGGAGGTGCACCATTGGGTCTTCAGAGCCATCGAATCGATCGATATGTGGCATCTTGAACCGATCCGGTAATATCACCACTGAGTCAGTATAACCATCCTCTATATCGGGAATAGAGTGGGCCCCCTGAGACTTTTTGAACAATTTCTCAATCTTGCTCACTTTCAATGCTATGGGATCCGTCTCGAACTCAAAGGGGGAGTCCGGTGGGTTGATTGGTGCTTTAGACAACTGGGGTAGAACCGGGGGCGGAGCTGGCGCGCCTGGAATGTCCGTATCATCCTGGACGTGGATTGCCTCCCCGAGTATGCGAACTCTTGGTGGGGGAAGAGCCTGGTGTGAAGTAGATACTCCAGTTTGCTGCTCTAACCTGGCAATTGTCTCTGCCTGTTGGGCTATGACCATGGCCTGTTGCTTGGTGAATTCCGCTTGACGGATAGCATCTTACTGCATGGCTTTCATACTATCCTGGAGTTGGCGCACCATCTCTTCCAGATCTGACATATTGTCCTGATCTAACTGAGCAACTGGTATACCTGTGTCTGCAGTAAGCTCCGAAATCTCAACCTGGCTGTTCAAAGACCACTGAGCTGGTAGCTGCTGTACCGGTGGTCTGTGCCTGACCGCCCTTTTCACCCTGCCTCTGGTAAAGGAACACTAATTGCCTTTGAACTGAATTTCTGACCCGACAAAGTCTATCAACACAAGTTCGGTGTACCCGGGGGATATCGGAGCCTTCTGAAGCTATGGCTCCAGGACTACCCTAGCAAAAAGGGAAAACATGCAGCATCTCAGCCTAACTTCACCAAAACAGATACAAGCATAGTAGGATGACTGTGCCCTCTACTGAATTCTGCCCCAAAATTCTACCTCAAATCTGATACCCTCGGGTAAAACTGATTCCCTAAAGTACTGAGCTGGTGCTCGCAGGCCTAATGCCTAAACTACTAAACTGGTGCCCATAGGCCCGATGCCCAAACTTGTAGACTGATACATGCATTCCTGTAGAGACGCACTCTAAAAGCACATAACAGATAAGTGAGAGCCAAAACACCCCTATGTTGGGGTAGGGTTTCCCTGTCCTATTTTGTCAGGAGCTAGGGTTTCACTACGCATGCAGCGGTTTCAAACAACCTATGATCGGGTAAGCAACCTGTCCTAGTTTGGAATGGTCACTATGGATTCCGAATATGCACTAGGTCGAATGGTCAAAAGGGTGCCCCGGTAAAACCGGAGTTTGTGTTCCCATACTGGCAGAGCCCACAACCGGTCAGCCTTACGGTCATGCCTTGACAAGAAAAGCCTCCAACAAACCGTTCAGGAATAGCAGATGGAAAATACGGTGTCCTAGGCGCACCAATGCACATGCAATGCAAAGAAACACATAAGTGTAGTCAAAAACAGATATCATGAGTTCGAGTCAAGTTCTCTAAATCCCCAGCGGAGTCGCCAGAAACTGTAGACGTCCCCGAACGCCCCGGGAGGAACGAGTCCCCCGTTTCGTTCGATATTGGGCTCACTATAGTTCGGACTCTCAATTTGTCACGGTTCTAAATCTGAACCAAAGAGTCCAAATCCGGCAAATCGTTTTGAGAAAACCGATTTTGAAAGAAGTGCCAAACATGGACTGCTTTGCCAGATACAGAGTCGCCACCTAAATATCTTATTTTGGGGAAATTTAGGAAACCCTGACTCGTTTGCCTAAGGCCACGTGTCCGTCATCACCAAAGTTTCCTCGGCTCGGGAACTTGGGTACGATTGGGGAAGGTCACTTCGTGAGCACCTCCGCTCGCCCGATCAAAGATCGGCCTCTACTAACCATGATATCTATTTTTGAAAACATTATGCGTTCTTATTCTGGTTATTAACCTAGATTTACTATGTGATGCGCACAACATACAAGTATAGACTGGATCGCCTGAATTGGAACAAAACATTTCATGTTTGTTTGTTTGAAAATGGTTTGATGGTGCTACTCGCAAGTAGGCTAAGACGTGGATTTGCCACCCTCAGGTGGGCTTAGAAAACATGATTTTGCCATTATCTAGTGGGCTTAAAACACACATTGAATGAATTGTTCCAATCCAAATAACCCAACCTTCACCCACAGGCATTTAGGCAGTTATATCACATAAGCAATTAGCCTCATGGTAAGCATGCTATTCATGGCAGTCACTCACACGCATGCAAGGATGCTAAAGCATAAAACTTACCGAGTACTCCAAGCCAAAACAGAAGCTAATTAGAAATCCATGCATGATCCTAACTATACAGAAGTGCCTAATGCAACACATGCAAAAATGCAACTATAGAAACCTCGGCTATTCTAAACATGGCATATGAAATGCTACAGCTAACATGTATTCAACTTGGAATTGAAAATACAATGCAGTTAGTATGATGCGCCGAGCCCGGTGTATGCAAAGCAGATGAATGAATGCAACATATTATCATACTGTATGCTAATTGAAACATGCCCTAATCTAACCATCATAAGCTGGTAAATAAAAGGGAGAAAGACGTGGGGTTAGAAGACATATATCACACACACGCACACTTATTACAATTATGCCCTCTCACAGAGGGTCCGAATAAATAATATACAGTCCCGAATAAATATTACAGTCCAAATAATTACAAAAACCCTAATTAATTAGCAAATTTAACTAGGAAAGCAATAAACTGGCATGCAAGCCAGGGACTGCCTCAAATCTGCTCCAGATGATGAATGATGCATGTCCGGGTTGCTTTGTGCGGAAATCCACTGCGATGCCCCAGTTAGCCTCTGTTTTGTAATAATTTCTTGGAAAGCGCGCCAAGCCCTAGAAGACTGCTGATTCTTGATTTGCTGCAACAGAGAGCAGGAAAAGGGCATGGCAATGTATTTTCACATATGTATGCATGCCTCGATCCTCATGCCACCAATCACGCATCTCGATGCATGATGGCCGAGGAGTTGAATTGCACAACTCAATATGAAATGAATGCACAGGAAAATGCAACAAGACCTAACTCCATCATGGATAATCCGGAGTGTCGGCGATTGGGAATTGAGACACGTTCCGTCACTCGAAGTACGAAACGTCCCTCGTTTCCCGTGCTCAGGCTAACACCTATTCTAAGAACAATGCAATATGCATGATATGTATGAAATGCAACTAAGACACAACCTAACATACACAATGCTATGAAATGGCATACACGATGCACGAGATAACATGGCATACTTAATGCGCTAACATACAACCTAGCATACGCAATGCTATGAAATGAAATGGCATACACAATGCACAATGGGCTTACACCAACATGAGTGGACCTCAGCCACACTCACATAAGAGGCCATAAGATGAAAATGAGACAACTCGAAATGCGTGCCTACGTGCACGCAAACCGAGGACCGATTCTAAGGCACAAATGCCACTCTAACAAGACATGGCAAGGCATGGAA
Source organism: Camellia sinensis (assembly GCF_055761805.1). Classification (NCBI taxonomy): domain Eukaryota; kingdom Viridiplantae; phylum Streptophyta; class Magnoliopsida; order Ericales; family Theaceae; genus Camellia; species Camellia sinensis. Next base: position 41,001,264 of record NC_138975.1, on the reverse strand, counting down.
TATGACATATAAGCATGCAAGTTTCAGCACTGAAATGCGATGCAAAATGATCCCGAAACATGGAAACATGGCTCCCGATGCATGGAATGGGACCCGAAACATGAATTTAGGCACATGGATTGGCCTATAGCTATACAAAACATGCATTATTTGAATATGAAGTGTGAAGACAGATTCAATACAGTCCCAAAACAAGAATATTTACAGTTTTAAGAAAGGCCAAACAATGGACACAAATAGGGCTAAGCTAGCATGCAAAAATGGCCCCAAAAGAGAGGTAATGAAGCAAGTAACAGATTATGGCCCCAAATGGCCAAGAGCCCTTCAACAAAGTTGAAGAGGGGCTCAAAATGAAGCACTTTACAGTTTTCAACAAGCCACGGATCTAAACACAAACAGGCCTAAAACATTGTACAAGAAATGGGCCAAAAGGGAGACTAAGAAGCAAGTGATGGTTTCTGGCTTCAAACAAAGGAGGGCCCTCCAACAAAGTTGAAGAGGGGCCCAAAATATGGTATTTTACAGTTTATGATCAAACCCAAAACAGTGCACATGCAAGCCTAACATACTATGCAAAATAAGGCCTAAAAAGAGGTTTAAACACAAAGTGTAAAAAGGGAGCCTCAAACAGCAAAAGACCCTTGATCAAACGTGAAGAGGGGGTCAAAATGAGGTCATTTACAGTTTGGACCAGAGCCCAAAAATATAAACACAAGGGGCTAACAAAACATGCAAAAATAAGGCCAAAAGAGGGATAAAGAGGCAAGTGCCAAAAGGAAGCCTCAAACAGTGAAGAGTCCTTCAACAATGTTGAAGAAGGGCTCAAAATAAGCCAACTCACAGTTTATAGAAAAGCTCAAAAAAGTTTACAAGTAGGCCTAAAATACTACGCAAGAAATAGGCATACAAGAGAGATAAAGAAGAAAGTAGTAGCTAGAGACCTTAAACATGGAAGAACCCTAAAACAAACATGAAAAATAAATCAAAACATGACTATTTTCAGTTAGGGTCGGAGCCCAAAAATGGAAGCAAGTATGGCTTAGAAAGCATGCAAAAGAAGGCTAGAAAAGGGAAGAAAGTGACTCACCCTTGTAGACCAATGCTCCAACAACCTTTGAGCCAAGTTTGGGAGTTCTTCACCCCTGGAAATCAGCCTCAAGCTGCTGGAATGGAGGATGGGGATGCGGTTCTATGAGGTGTAGTGTAAAATGGTTTAGGGTTTGAAGGATTTTGGTGCTTGGAGTAGAGAGGGAGAGAGATGTAATGCAAGAGCCTAAAGCAATTTTGTGTAACCCCTCAACACACAGCTGGGGGGTCTGCTATATAGGCAAAAGAGGGGGAAAAGAGGGGGGAAAAATGGGGGGAAAGAATTCAAGTTTCCCCCCAAAAGTGTAGCCCCCCGGATACAAATTCTGGGGGGAAACAGAATACACTTCTGTAATGTACCTGGAGAGAGGATCATGGCCGGCTGGTTATTGAGGTTGCAGGTGGCCGGCCGGCTCTCCCCATGGCCGGCCAGCTAAGGGTCAAAAGGTTCAATCAAGATTAGTGGCCGGCCACTCCAGAAAGAGGGCCTCCCATGTGTGCACAACACAACCATGTAGTCAAAAACTGGAGAAAGTGAACCAAGAGAGAGAAAAGGCCACTTTTATGAGGGGTTCAAAAGGGTCAACCAGAATTACTGGCCGGCCATATGATATTGGTGGTCTCCCAGGTGTGTACAACACAAATATGTGGTTTGGGGCAAGAAAAAGTGGCCTTAGGGTGGTCAACATTGGCTTTCAAGTGAGAAAAACGGGCGACGGAGGGCGACGGAGGAATAAAATTGGTTGTCAGAACAATTACTGGCCTCCCACCCTTCTACGACCTTCCCAACAATGAAACAGAGGTCCCTGCCAAAAATGAACCCAAACCGATGCAAAATGAAGGTTCGGGGGCCGAAACGCGTAGCCCGAGGCCCCGAAAACTGACTGTTAGGCACCGAAAGTGGTGTTCGACCACGAAGTTGGTTTCTCAGACCCCAATGTCCCTCAAAAGGGAGCAAATAAGATTCATGCCAAAAACCGGAGCAAAGGGAGGTGGTTAAGCGGTCCCGAACCGAGGCACACGGCCAACGGCTCCGAAAAATCGGAAACCGGACTCCAAACAGGCAAAATGGCCTACGACCGCGAAACGTAGCCTACGGCCACTGAGAGATGATCTACGAGACCTCTCCCTCCCTTCGGGAAGAGAAAACAGAGAAAACAGAGCCTGGTTCGCAAATCGAGGCAAAGCATGAAAGAGTCCGGAAGTCCGGAGGCAAGGCTCGCAGCCAAGACTCTGAAACTTCTGAACGAGCACAAAATGCAACATCACCAAGCGCTCAATCGGTGACGTCTGAGTCTTAAGGTCGGTCAAAAATGGGGTGTCTACACACACTCCCAAACGGTAATTTCTCAAGTTCAAAACTTTCAATTAATTTTGCATGATATTCATGCTGAGGGTATGTCTCTGAGCGGATCTTTCTAAGTCACTGCGTTAGTGGAAAAATTACCACCGATTTGGAAAGATTTCAAAAATTATTTAAAACATAATCGCAAGGAGATGACCATGGATGAATTGAATTTAAGACTAAGAATTAAGGAAAATAATCATAAGGTTGAAAAGAGAAATGGTAAAAATTTCATTGAGTCCAAGGCTAATGTGGTTGAACATGTTTCCAAACCACATAACAAAAAGAGGAAGTTTGCTGGAGATGGTCCTAAATAGGGCGACAACAATGGCTATAAAAAGTTCAAAGGTAAATGCTATAACTGTGGCAAGACCAGACATCGAGCCTCTGATTGTCACCACTCTAAGAAGGATCGCAGAAGTATAAGCAAGAAAACTACTAATCAAGCCAATGTGATAGAGCTTGATTATATCTCTGACGGGATAAATGACATCAATCTCTCTGCTGTGGTGTCTGAGGCTAATTTGGTTAGAAATCCCAAAGAATTGTGGGTTGACACTAGGGCAACTCGACACATTTGCGAGGATAAGAAGATGTTCACTATCTATAATGAGGCTACAAATGGTGAGCAACTATTCATGAGAAATTCATCTACTTCTGCTGTGGCTGGACAAGGGAAAGTCGTCTTGAAGATGACATCGGGGAAAGAACTGACCCTCAACAACGTGCTGCATGTACCAGACATTCGAAATAATTTAGTTTATGGTTCTTTGTTAAGTAAAAATGGTTTTAGACTTGTATTTGAGTCCAATAAATTTGAATTAACAAAGAGTGGTATGTATGTTGGTAAGGGATACATGAGTGATGGTCTCTTCAAGTTGAATGTAATGACGGTTGTACCAAAACTCGCTATTAATAAGAATGACACATCTTTTGCTTATATTCTTGAGTCAAATTTATGGCATGGTAGATTAGGACATGTGAATTTTGATGCTTTGCGTAGATTAATTGGTTTGGGTTATATACCAAAGTTTGAAATTGATCCTAATCACAAATGTGAGATTTGTGTAAAAGCGAAATTAACTAAGGCTCTGTTTAAATCAGTTGAAAGAAAAACCGAACCTCTATAATTAATTCATACTGATGTTTGTGATCTTAAATTTGTTCAAACTAGAGGAGGCAAGAAGTATTTCATAACATTTATCGATGATTGCACAAGATATTGTTATGTATACTTACTTAGAAGTAAAGATGAAACCTTAGAAATGTTTAAACTCTACAAAATTGAAGTTGAAAATCAACTTGGTAAAACCATTAAAATGGTTAGAAGTGATAGGGGTGGTGAATATGATGCACCATTAATTAAATTTTGTGCATAACATGGCATTATTTATCAAACTACAACACCCTATTCTTCACAGCAAAATGAAATTGCTAAAAGGAAGAATAAAACCCTTAAAGAAATGATGAATGAAATGTTACTACGTTCAGGCTTACCACAGAATTTGTGGGGGGAATCAATATTATCTGCTAATTATGTTCTTAACAGAATACCCCACAAGAAAACCTACAGCACTCCTTATGAATGATGGAAAGATCGACCACCTTCTTACAAATACTTAAAAGTGTGGGGGTGTTTGGCAAAAGTTGAAGTTCCTGTTCCGAAAAAGACAAAGATATGACCAAAAATAGTGGATTGTTATTAGTTATGCTTAAAATAGTAGTGCATATTGGTTTCTGACTTATAAATTAAAAATACCTGATATAAATGTGAACACTAGTATAGAGTCAAGGAATGCTGTTTTTTTTTGAACATGTTTATCCTTATAAGAAAGGACAGGAATTAAGTTCACAGAAAAGAACTTATAATTGTACACAAAGTCAAGAGACTAATGACAATCAAACACAAGAGACTAATAATGGTCTCAACCAACAGGATTTAACTGATGATGAACCAAGACAAAGTAAGAAAATAAGAACATCAAAATCCTTTGGTCTAGATTTTCTAACATACCTGTTAGAAGATGAACCTCAAAGCTTTAAGGAAGCAATGATAGGTCCTAAAGCACCTTTATGGAAAGAGGCTGTTAATAATGAAATTGAATCGATTATGCAAAATCATACTTGGGAATTGGTGGAATTTCCACATGGTTCTAAACCTCTTAGATATAAATGGATATTCAAGAGAAAATAAAAGCAGATAGTTCAATAGACAAGTATAAAGTAAGATTTGTGGTAAAAGGTTATAGACAAAAGAAAGGTCTAGACTATTTTGACACATATTTCCCTATGACAAGAATAATATCCATCCGTATGCTTATTGCTATAGCAGCGTTGTATAATTTAGAAATACATCAAATAGATGTTAAGACAACTTTTCTTAAATGGTGATCGAAATGAAAGATCTATATGGAGCAACCCGAAGGGGTTGTAGTGCCAGGGCAAGAAAAAAAGTTTGTCGGCTTGTAAAATCTTTTTATGGATTAAAACAAGCTACTAAGTAATGGCATGAAAAATTTGATTATGCTATGCATACTAATGGTTTTAAGATAAACGAATATGACAAGTGTGTCTGTGTTAAAAACACTGACAAAGGTTATGTTATCGTTTGTTTTCATGTGGATGACATGCTTATTATTGGAAGCAGTCAAAACATGATCAAATCAACTAAGCAAATACTGAGCAAAAGATTTAATATGAAATATACGGGGGTCGTAGATGTCATGTTAGGAATAAAAATTACTAAAACATCTGATGGATATGCATCATCTCAATCTCATTATATTGAGAAAATTGTTAGTAAATATATCAAGGATGATATGAATATAGCAAGAATACCTGTAGACATCAGTCTTTATTTATCAAAAAATAAAGGTGATGCGGTGCCTCAGCTAAAATACTCCCAAATCATTGGAAGCCTAATGTACCTAATGAATTGCACTCGTCCTAATATGGCTTATGCTGTCAGTAAATTGAGTAGGTACACTAGTAACCCCGAAGAAGACCATTGGTGTAACGCCCTCAAAATAATAGATAAAACCCATCTCATTAGACATGCATTGATATAAAATAAGCTAACCATTTCTATTTATCAGAGTAATTCTACAACTGTATTACATGTTAACAACAAAAGCAAATGCCCTAAGGGCTTACAGCTTTCCAAGTTAACAATTGGTTACAAAAAGAAGAGTATTAACTCAATACATATTAAGCCCTTGGTTTGAATTTACATGTAATACATCAAAATAAATAAAAGAAGAGTCCTCGACTCTCATCAACATCCAAGCTATGTCCTTAGAGGTGGCATACTACTTGTACTTGAAAATAATGTCCCATAAAGGGTGAGCCAACGCCCAGTAGAGATATGCTAAACACAGTATGAGCAATAACTAAGACATTAGCAATTGATAAATGTCCAGTTTCCATAAACCAATTCATAACTCAGTCTCATTTCATTTCAGTTTCCATTTCTTATCAATTTCATAATTCACATCAACGGTTCAGAACCTGGCCAATCCTTTATATGAGACAATGACTCATATTAAACATTTCCCATTTTTCAATAGATGAACATATTAGTTGTATCAACATTTCAACAGATAAGCATACAAGCTGTATCCATATTTTAACAGATATGTATATTAGCTATATCAACACTTCCAATGACAAGCATATGAGCTGTATCAACACATTATCTGACAAGCATATGAGCTGTATCAGTGGAGTCCATCCCCTATCTCCTCCCAAACGACATCTGATTTAGAGGTTCATCCCCTATCTTCCCCTAAACCGTGGAGTACATCCCCTATCTCCTCTCACACACATGCAATGCATATATACACAAAGGTCATATACACAATCAATCAATACATAACGTTAATGTATTCTGTCACCCGTCATACTCTATGACATATCCAATTGATTAGTTTTAGTTTGCCTAATCATCATGCATTGTCTACAACAATCAAAACTACCCTCCACCGGTAGCCCAAGCAATTATTTCTAAACAGATAATAAAAGCTCCAACAGATAAAATATCAATGTTTTCAAAAGTGAGCGATTAACAAATCTAACTCCACTATTCAACCATATAATGACGCAATTTCATTATTTCCAACTCAATTCCATATAACTACAATTTTCCCAAATTAATTATACCAATTAATTTATTCAACAACTTGGGGTTTTCTACCCCATTTGCCCAATATTGGCCCAATGGCCTATATATCAACAACCAACAACAAAATCATTATTTTGAAACCCGAAATACATATTTTTGAATCAAAATAACAAAGCCTCTTTTTAACATTTTCAAACCCTAACTTCCCAAAATCAACCATTTAACAAAATACCTAAATATCTAGGTCAAAACCCATAGTTGTGAGTAGGAATCCCTACCTCAAATGATGAGACCCAAAGAAGAAGATGGTGAAAACGAAGTTGCTTCAAACCACGAGTTCCTCGGATCAAAAGATAGCCCTCGACGATCAATAACCTTTTTGTAAAGACCAAAAGTGAGGAAAACACCCTAGCTAGATCAATATCTAGAGAGAAGGCAAGGTTTTAGAGAGAGAGGCTCTCAAATGGCCTTTTCGAAAAAGTAAGAGAGAGAAAGGGTGAGAAAAAGTGATTTAAAACTGCCCCACAGTCAACTGATATACGACATTCCCGGTCGAGCGAAAAACACAACGCTCGAGCGTCAAGAACAAAAACTAGGTCCACTCGAGCGCAAAAAGGCCCGCTCGAGTGCCAAGACACAAGAATAAAGTAAATCTGCTCGAGCGCGAAAACCAGTCCACTCGAGCGTAGATTTTCCCCTCCCAGAACTTACACCCAAAGGTACTACCCGCTCGAGCGCCAAGGTACCCGCTCGAGCGCCACCGCTCGAGCGTAAAGAAACCCGCTCGAGCGTGAAAAACATACCTGCAAAAGTTTTGTAGGGACACGAAAAACTGGGAGTGTGCAATCTCCGCTCGAACGCAAGAAGACCCGCTCGAGCGAACCTCCTAAAATCTGGACAACAAAGAATTGAAACCAAAGCCAAACCAACCTGTAACAACTCTGCCCAATACATCCTAAAACTCAATCAAGTGGAATTAAAGGATGACAACAAGGTATACCACTACCAACATCACGGAACCAAGTCCGAAATACAACAAAACAGAAAAGGGACAACCGGGATCGCTATAATTGGAAAGCGATCATTCAGGTTCTTAAATATCTAAGGTTTACCCGTGATCATGGTTTGAACTTTACTCAATATCCAACAGTACTCGAAAGTTATTGTGATGCCAATTGGATATCGGATACTGAAGATTCAAAATCCACTAGTGGATATGTCTTTACTCTGGAAGTGTAATGCCCCAATTTTTATACCCAAACGATAATACGATAACCATGGTTCTTTAAAATGAAACTGAAAATAAATCCCCACACTTGCATTACATGATACAAATAAACTTCAGGCGATAATACATTCACTTCAAATCAAAATAACATAAACAAATAGATACCCCCAAGAGTTTACAAGTTTCCAAGGCTTAGGCTTGGTTACACAAATGGTTATTCAAACCCACACAAATACAGTCCTTGGTTTACAAACAAAGTTACAGCAAAATGAGAGCCTTGTGCTCTCAACACATATTTCCTCGCCTTTAGTTAGGCGGGATCACCACATCTTTTGCTACACAAAAAATCCGTAGGGTGAGCATAAAGCCCAGTAGGAAATCCTTAACAAAGTATATACATTTTATACAAGTCTCAAGAGATGAAATGCACATGTCATGCTATGCCCCTTTTGAAAGTAAATCACATTTTCATCTTTTGAAAACCATCATGCTCAATGATGTCATGCAATTTCAATTGTTCAAAACTTAAAAATTTATTTCAAGGGCAGTAAATACGACTCTGGTAATCCCTAGGTCGGTGTCTGCAAGTAGACTATACAAGTACTATCAAATTGTCATTTTTACCGGTATTAACCGGAAGGCTCGACACCTATCCGCGCGGGTTTTCGGTCTTTCACCCCGAACTCTCAGGCCAACTTATTCAATATCTTCTACACCACCTATCAAGACTTACCAACGTATTTACGCCAAAACCATTCCATGAAAACTTATTTCTCAACATTCTTTTCTCAATGCAAGTTTCTAAATCAACTTTCAAAGTTTAATGTAATCAAATGAATTGATATGTCAATTTCACAAGATGAACATAAATACTTTTATTCCGATTCATCGTCCAAGGAATAACACAATTCCCTCTTCTCAAGTATCCTCAACAATTAGCCATTTAAAAAGTATTTTAACGTTTTGAACAATAATTTCCAAAATGAACAACAATTCTCATATTCCATGAAATTCATCATTTATATAAATATAAATAAGAAAATTTTCCAAACATCCATTTATTTTGACACAAAAAATAAATATAACAATATCATTCATGGATTTTCAATTTCTTTTAAAAATCTTCAAATTTTTAGGTTTTCTCACCAAAACTATACAACTCAAATCTTTTGAAAGAAAACTTTCTAAAATCATTTTTTCTTCAATCAACGAATATCAAAACCCATAAGATCATTTTAAAAGAACAAGAGACAAACCCACTTTCAAAATCGCTCAACTTCTTGAATCAACAATCGATTTTCAAAGCTATCGAATGATGATTTCGAAAATCATCTAGATCTTGCAAACATATATATATATATATATATAACTCTAAGAAAATCCCTACCTTAAGTATTGAAGAAGAATTGAGATGAAACCCCAATATCAACGATGCCTAAACTTGATCTCCACCGCACACAACGAAGTCTTCGAGATGATAACCAACTTTGATGAAGAACTTAGGTCTAAATCCCAATGGATTTGGAGAAATCAAAGAGAGAAGATGACTTCTAGAGAGAGAAGCTCTAGATCTGAAATTTTGGAGAATTTTAGAGAGAGAGAGAACTAAAAAAGTGATTTGAAATATCAGATTCATGAACTGATATAACATAGTCCGCTCAAGTGTGGAAAGCCCCGCTCGAGCGTTAGACACAACATCCCGCTCGAGCACGGAAAGCTCTGCTCCAGTGTCAAATACACTTTCCCAATACTTTTGCAGATAGGTCAAACTTTTGGAACCAAACATTCTCCACTCGAACGCATAAACAACCGCTCGAGCAGACAAGTAACTTCGAATGCATTTTGCATATTTGGTTCGGGGGCGCTGCCCCTTGTCCTTACCTGGACGCTGCCTCGGACCCTCTAAGAGGCGCTGCCCTTTGGACCCTCGCGAGCTGACCGGGCAGCTCGATCCCCACCTACTCAGCAAAATGGCAAAACATGAAAGAATTAACTTCTGATACAACTCTACAAGGCACAATTTGGGTTGGATTCGCATCTAAAGGTTTGGAGACATTACCTGTTCCAAACACATTGCTACAACACGATAATCAAAATAAGGGAAATACAAGAAAACTAAGATACATAACACTGTTCAAAACCATACAAACCCGAGCCCGGAACACCACACAGAGACGGGTCAAAACCGAGATCGCTACAGAGAGGCACTACTGTTTCTTGGAAATCCATGAAGCAAACATGCATCGCACGATCCATAATGGAATCTGAGTTCATTGCTTTAGACAAAGCTTGAGAAGAAGCAGAATGGTTTTGTCACTTCTTAGAAGACATTCCAATGTGGCCAAAACCTGTGCCAGCTATCTACATTCATTGTAATAGTCAATCTGCAATAGACAGGGCACATAGTCATATATATAATGGTAAGTCACGACATATTCGTCGTCAACATAATACCGTAAGGCAATTGCTCTCAAATGGAATAATCTCAATAGATTATATAAAATCTAAAGAGAATATTGCAGATCTATTAACAAAAAGGTTTACAAAAGAGTGAGTGTATAGTTTATCGAAAGGGATGAGAGTAAAGCCCATTACGTAATAGTCATCATAATAGTAACCCCACTTATATGACTGGAGATCCCAAGAACTAAGTTCAAAGGGACAACTAAGTTATGTGTGGCTCACCAGAAATCACCAAGGGATTTAAAATTCCTTACTCATTTCTATGGTGAGAGTTATATCTGTAACATATGTTGTATGTAGGGGTTTAAAGATAAGCTTTGCTTTTAATGATTACTTATATCTTCATTTAGTCATAAAAATCAAGACGAGTATAAGAAGATACTCACAATAAGAATCACTTATATGAGTGTCGAATTGGGGTCGTTCTATGAGAATGAAAAGGCTAAATTATCTAGAAAGCACTCATGAACAACCAGGAGCATTCAAGGCCAAAATGAACGCAACCGTGAGAACCATGATGTGTTAGAAGATATTTTGTGTAAAATCTGTCTTGGCTTACACAAACAGCTGAACAATTCAAAGCATCGTTTCCATTTGTTAGCTAGTAAGTCCGATAGGTTATCACTAGAGAAGGTTCAAGGCCGAAAACTACCTATCTTGATGCAAGATATTTTTAATTTATACTCTTTTGACAAATTTTGCATATTGTTGCATTTTCATTGTCATTAAATTTCACTCATGTGGGGTATTGCAAGAAACGATTTTAGGAAAAACCAGAATTTTTCCTCAACTTTGGTTTGATTTTTAGGTGGGACCCATGCACCAAAGATGGCGGGTCTAAGTGGTAACGCGTTCTATGCCGCATTGTGATTCACGTAATATATTTGGCTGCTCAAAACCATTACTAGGTGAATGGGAAATTGAAACCAAAGTGAGCTCCACAGAAATGGGTGTTTTGGTGAAATTTCCATTAAGGTTTGAGTTAAAACTTGTCCCACATTGGTTTGGTAGGCAAACTATTATGGATTTATAAAGCTTGGGTTTGCAACTTGGGGAGGGCCCCAAGGGGTACCCAAGTTTTGTAGAAGGGTGAAGTTATGGGCAAAGTAAGCTAGACCCATTAGACCCAAAATAAACACACGCGCGCGCCGTTCGTTCGTCCGTCCGGCTAGGCTGGGCTGGGCTTGGCTTGGGTGCAGGTGTGAGGTTGGGTTAGGCTTGTTTGACCCAATGCTTATCTTTTTGGGCCAAAACCTTTTTGAATTTTATTTTTCTAAAATTAAGTTCTTACCCCTTTTTTTTTGGAATTTGAATTTTGAAATTAATTCCAAATAATGTCTAGATTATTCCTCCACTCAAACAGGTCCATATCTGTCCAATTAAACCCAAACAAGTTTATATCTATTGGAGTTTAAACCAAATAGGTATTAGACCTGTTCAAACAGGTTTGCACATATTTAATTCTAACCGAATAGGCACAAATTCTCTTATAAATAGACAGGCCTTCATTTGAATTTTGTACTCTAATTTTCATTCTTGTTGCTGTCATTGCTCTCTGCATTTTACTACATTTATTTTTCTATAAGAAAGTGTATAAACACAAAGTGTGTTCGTTGTGCAAATAGTTTGTAGTGCTGCTACTGTTTGTTGTTGATCATTTTATCCTAAGAGATAGACGTCGACAATCTGAAAGCACCGTAAAGAGGACGAATTTGTCTTAAGGACACAGTGTTAAACATTGAACTTGATCAGAATTTTGTTCAATAAATACATAAGGTTAGTAATTAATTTACTTTCTATTTTATTTATTTATTTTTATCAGATTCTGATTTTGTTTTTTGTAACAAAATAAGAATTTATTGTTTTATTTTATTTTCTTTACCGGTTTGATTTTTGTAATCAAATAGTCTCTCTCCTTCTTTATTTCTTCTGTTTGTTGTTAAGTACACAAACATTATTTATTCTTAATACAGTGAAGATTGTCCTACACAAAGTTATAAGATCGGATTGGAGCGTACTTTTGGGCTTGTGAAGACCCACCACAGATTTTGTTTTGATAATTTGAACTGTTCAATGTGTAAAACTCGTCGAGTACTTTATCCCTTTAAAAAATCATGTTCATCGGATATCGATAGCTACTTGATTGGACCATATTTCTGTCAACGGTAAATATAATTTTCAAAATAAATTGTTGACAAAAATCTAATCCGATCAAGTAGCTATCGATATCCGATCAACTTGATGTTTTATATAGATACCACATTGAATGGTTCGGATTGTCGAAACAGGACCTGTAGTAGACCCTATGGATCCAACAGTACCGTCTAGTCACAAGTCTAGCCCATAACTAAATACCACATGAAGTATAATTAAAAAAAATTTCAATCGTAAATAAAACTAACATCATAGTTGTTGGCTATTTTTGACATTTCAAAGGTTAGAAATGTAATTCAAGTGTGCCAATAAGGATCGGAAAAATCCTTACAGATAAATATCAATTTTTATCAAGCGATTGTGTTAAGGTTTTCTTAGTCTTAATGAAGAGAATTTTTACTAAGTTGTGTTGAAAAGATGAACCAAAACTTTAACTCAAATTTATAACAGAATGATAGGGAGAGATTGGGCAGAAATTGCAACTAGTTAACTAAATAAACAATTACAAAATGTTACCTTTAGTAAGGACAATTTCAAAGCTTTTAAACTGACTGGGTTCTAAAATTACAAGGCTAATCTACTCCTACAAAATGTAAGTGCAGTGCGTAAAATTAAAGTGTACAAATTTAAAGATAAAAGAAATTGATAAAGACGTAGAGTTTGGATTTGGTCGGGGGTCTCTTCAGTTTTTACTTCTATCTATTTATAGCCTTCTCTTGGCGCCTTTAAAGCAGTTAGAGGGAAATTCTATTTCCACACACCTACCTACCTCTATGTACACACTTAATGATTTATTTTTTTTATTACAGTTTTCTCCTAAAATAAAATTACCAAAGTGTCCTTATCTTCTCCACCAAAACCCTAATTTCTTCATCCCCTCTAATAGCCAGCTGCAAATTCTCTTCATAACAAATACAAGTTCACTCTCTATCATAGTAACCACCGCTGTAACGCCCTTAAAATAAACCCATAACATCATACATTCACGATAAAGAAAAGAGATTTCATATTACAATCATCAGAGTATTCTTACAAAAGGTAGTACATGTTGACAACAAAAGTAAGTGCCCTATAGGCTTACAACTTTCCAAGTCAACACTTGGTTACAAAAGGAGAGTACTAACTCTACACAAAGTAATTGGCTTGATATACATGTAATACAACGAAAACAACAAAAAGGGTCTAACAGTCTCAAGTCTCCCAAGCTACGTCCTTGGAGGTGGCATAGCACTTGCACCTAAAAATGATGTCCCATATAGGGTGAGCCAACGCCCAGTAGAGATATGCTAAACATAATATGAGCAATAACTAAAACATGAACATTTGATAAATGTTTAACTCACATAAATCAATTCATAATTCATCTCAATTACATGACAATTATGTCCATGTTTCATTCCATTTTCCATTACTTACCCAGTTCTCAATTTGTGAATAAGGCTTAGAACTTGGCCAATAATTTAATGAGACTATAGCTCACAACAACAATAATTCCGTACTTCACATAGATACACATATTTGCTGTATCAATAACACATTTAAACACTTCCATACTTCACAATAGATACACATATTCGTTGTATCAACACTTCAATAGATACACATATTTGCTGTATCAATGGAGTCCATCCCCTATCTCCTCCCAAATAATATCTGGTTTAGGAGTCCATTCCCTATCTCCTCCTAAACCGTGGAGTACATCCCCTATCTCCTCCCACACAACACAATGTATATAAACACATATCATATGCATAATCAATCAATACATAAATTGGATGTATTATTCCAACCGTCATATTCAATGACATATTCAATTGATTAGTTTTAATTCACCTAATCATCATGCATGTCTACAACAATCAAGACTATTCTCCATCGATAGCCCAAAGTAGTTATTTCTAAACAGATAATAATTATATCAATAGATAATTTGTCAACAATTTCCAATGCGAGTGATTAATAATTCTAACTCCACCATTCTATCTCACAATGAGCCAATTACATTATTTCCAACTCAATTTCATATTTCCATAATAAATGTCATTAATTACACTAATGACCCAAATATACCCAAACATGGCATTTTTCCCATTTTTCTCAATATTGACCCAAAGGTCTTAATATTATCAACAACATCAATAAATTCTATTTTAGACCCAAAACACATATGTATGAGTCAAATGAACAAACTCCCCCTTTTCAACTTTATACATCTCAAGCAGTAACTTCCCAAATCAAACCATTTATACAAAAAGCTCAGTATCTATGTTAAAGCTCATAAAGATGAGTAGGAATCCCTACCTCAAGAGATGAAACTCAAAGGAGATGATGAAGAAATCTCGAAATGCTCCAAAACCCAAGATTTTCGGATTGATAGGAAGCCCAAGCCAAGCTCTACACTCTTTGCAAAGACACTAAGGGAGTAGATTACTCAAGCTAGATCAATCCCTAGAGAGAAGGTATATTCTAGAGAGAGAAGCTCTCAAAAGAGGGTTTAGAAAAGTAAGAGAGAGAAAGGAAATGTGAAAAGTGATTCAAAATCACCCAGCTGCCATCTGATATACGACTATCCTGCTCGAGCGGAGAATAGGACGCTCGAGCGTCAAACACAAAAAACTGGACCCGCTCGAGCGCCAAGACACAAAATCAAAAAGCACCCGCTTGAGCGCAAAGGGAAACCCGCCCGAGTGTAGATTACCCTCTTTCAGTATTTTTACAGACATTGAACACCCGCTCGAGCGCCAACAGGCCCGCTCGAGCGTAAGGAAATCCGCTCGAGCGTGAAAAACGCACCTCCAGTAGTTTTGTAGAGGCACAAAATGCTGAAAGTGTGTAAACTCCGCTCGAGCGCAAAGGGACCCGCTCGAGTGGAACACCAAAAATCTGGGCAACAAGGAATGGGACTAAAGCTCAACCAACCTGTTCGAAACACGCCCAATGCATCCTAAAACTCAAATATATGGAATTAAAGGATGACAACAAGACATATACAACAACCAACTCCACGGAACCTAAGTCCGGATACAACATATAAGGAAGGGAAAATTGGGATCGCTATAACCTCCCCCCCTTAAGGAATTTCGCCCCTGAAATTAAGTACAAGTTTTCAAAAAAAACAAGTTTTTCTCAATTCTCAATAACATTACCAACCAACATTCCAAAACCTGACCCATTACCGGTCATCCCATCTCTTTTCAAGAGGCAAATCACAGTATATAACCCAATATGCATTTTTAACATGCTTTTCTTGAAATTCAACAAATTTCAATACATAATCCACATTTCAATTTCACATTCAATGCCAATAATATATTTGCATTTCTAAACAAAATTAACATATGCGATGTTAAAATAAACTTTCATTTCAAAGCAAGTTCCAAAATACTTCCATAAATCAAAACATATACAATGTTTTACAACTTAAGACATATCCCATGCTCTTAAAGTTCATCAATATTACAAAATTCCCTATACAAATTACACATCAATAAACATATCCGGATATTTTTCACGGACCTCCAACTCACGTTCCCAAGTGGCTTATTCCACTCCGTGATGTTTTCACAAAACCTTTACCAAGGGAATGGTCTTGCCTCGCAAGACTTGCTCCCGTGTATCCAAGACCCGAACTGGTCTCTCCTCATACGAGATATCCTCACCAACCTCCAAATCGGTCCAATCCAACACATGGGACGGGTTCGACTCGTACTTTCGAAGTATACTAACATGAAATACATCATGCACTCCGGACAACTGTGGCGGCAAAGCCAAGCGATAGGCAACCTCACCAATCCTCTCAAGGATCTCAAAAGGGCCAATAAACCGAGGGGACAACTTCCCACTCTTACCAAACCTCATCAAACCCCGCCTAGGTGATGTTTTCAGAAAAACATGATCACCCGCCTCAAATGCCAAAGGCCTCCTCCTACGGTCGGCATAACTCTTTTGGCGACTCTAGGCTGTAACAAGCCTCTTATGGATAAGCTTAACTTTCTCCATCGTTTCCCTCACCAACTCCAGGCCCAACAAAGGTGCATCACCCACCTCGGCCCAACAAACTGGAGACCTACACGGTCGGCCATACAAGGCCTCAAACGGTGCCATACCGATACTCGACTGAAAACTATTGTTGTAGGCAAACTCCACCAAGGACAAGTGCCTCTCCCACGACCCACTAAAGTCAAGGACACAACCTCGAAGCATATCCTCAAGGATCTGAATAGTACGCTCGGACTGCCCGTCAGTCTGAGGATGATAAACTGTGCTAAAGGTCAATCTAGTGCCCAAGGCACTCTGCAAACTCTGTCACAACCTAGTAGTAAAACGTGGATCTCTATCTGAGACGATCGACACTGGGACCCCGTGCAACCTCACTATGTCCCGAATATACAAGTCGGCAAGATGATCTACCGAATCTCTCACGCGTATAGGGATAAAGTGTGCCGACTTAATCAACTGGTCTACAACCACCCAGATAGCATCACTACCCCGCTGAGTCCTCGGAAGACCTACAACGATGTCCATAGTAACATGCTCCCACTTCTACTCGGCAATAGACAAGGGTTTTAACAAACCCGCTGGCCTTTGATGCTCGGTCTTCACTTGCTGACAAGTAAGGCACTTCGATACGAAGACTGTCACATCCTTCTTCATACCCCGCCACCAAAACTGGCGACCCCAATCACGATACATCTTGGTGCCTCCCGGATGCACCGCAAGGCATGAATGGTGAAACTCTCGGAGTACCTCCTCTCGGCAAGACTCCGGCACGAACAAACGATCTCGGTATCTCACACTCTGGTCAGGATACACAGACAAACCCTTCTCAACCTTCCCACTGGAGATCTTCTCTCAGAGGGATTCTACCTCAAGGTCACCTCCTTATGCCTCTAACACTCGGGTCACCAGTGTAGGCTGCGCAATAATAGAAAACAAGGCCGCAGCCTCAACGGATTCGCCTAGAAGCAAATTAAATTTGCCAAGTGCGCCCAACATCTCCCACTCCCGGATGGCTATACGAGCTACATCACTAATGGATTTCCTACTAAGGGCATCGGCCACAACATTGGCCTTTCCCGGGTGATAGTGCAACTCGAAGTCATAGTCCTCAATGAACTCCATCCACCTCCTCTGCCTCAAATTCAAGTCTCTCTGTGTAAACAGGTATTTCAAACTCTTATAATCCGAGAACACCTCGAATCTCTCACCATAAAGGTAGTGCCTCCAAATCTTCAAGGCAAAAATTACTGCTGCTAGTTCTAGGTCATGTGTAGGGTAATTCCTCTCGTGAATCTTTAACTGTTGTGAGCCATAGGCTACCACTTTCTCCCCTTGCATCAACACACAACCCAAACCCTCTCGTGAAGCATCACAATAAACCGCATAACCCAACCCTCTCTCCGGAATAATCAGAACCGGAGCGGTGGTCAATCTAATTTTCAACTCTTGGAACGACTTTTCACAAGTCTCACTCCATACAAATTTGACCGCTTTCCGCGTCAATCTAGTCAACGATGAAGCTAGCCTGGAGAAATCTTTCACAAACCGGCGGTAATACCCAGCTAATCCCAGAAAACTATGGATCTCAAAAACACTCTTAGGTTGTGCACAATCTTGCACTGCCTCAATCTTGGATGTATCAACAGACACCCCTTCCCCGGAAACCACATGGCCTAAGAACTTAACCTCTCTTAGCCAGAACTCACACTTCCCAAACTTGGCATACAGCCTATGGGCTCTTAGCAACTCAAGCACCACTCTCAAGTGTTCCTCGTGCTCCTCCTCCGAAGGCGAATAAATCAGAATGTAGTCCACGAAAACGACCACAAAACGATCTATGAATTCCCAGAATATCCGGTTCATCAAGTCCATAAACACTGCCGGTGCATTGGTGAACCCAAATGGCATCACCAGAAACTCATAATGGCCATACCGCGTACGGAATGCCGTCTTCAGAATATCCTCCTCCCTGACCCTCAACTGGTGGTAACCCGATCTCAAATCTATCTTAGAGAAACAACGAAACCCCTTCAACTGGTCAAACAGATCATCTATACGAGTTATAGGGTACTTGTTCTTAACTGTAGCCCAATTCAATTTCTGGTAATCGATACAAAGTCTCAAGGCACCATCTTTCTTTTTAGCAAAGAGGGCTGGTGCTCCATGGCGAAACACTAGGGCGAATGAAGCCCTTATCCATCAACTCCTGGAGTTGAATCTTCAACTCACTCAACTCAGCTAGGGCAAAACGGTAAGGTGCCATGGAAATCGGCGCCGTGCCGGGCACTAAGTCAATAGAGAACTCGATCTCTCGATGTGGTGGTAAACTCACAAGATCCTTGGGAAAAACATCCCAGTACTCACAAACCACTCTCGGCAACATAATCTGGGTCTCATCACACTCGCTACTCATAAATCTAGCGAGGAGACTACTAAGCTCACTTCGCCATCGCGGATCATACACCGGTGGCAACACACTACCAACCCGATCCCCCAAGAAATGGAAACAATCCCCGCTCAAGGTACATACTGTGACCCGCTGGCGGTAATAATCAATAACAGCCCAGTATGATGATAGCCAGTTCATACCCAAAATAACATCAAAACCCGACATAGCCATAACTACAAATGAAAATGAAAGTCGGTAGTCAGCGACCTCTATATCGCACCCTTTACACCCTTGTTTCAAAACCAATTCACCCCCAACAGGTGATACTACACAAATAGGAGATGCTAACTGTGCCAACTCCAGCCCCAAAATAGATGCAAATGCAGCAGATGTAAAGGAATGAGATGCACTCATATCAATCAACACATTGGCAATCGAGTTGCAAAACAAACAGGTACCTCTCACAACAGATGGAGCCGGTACTAGATCCTATGCGATAACAGCATACACACGGCCTGAAGGCCCCTGATCTACCTGCTCACCTCTCAGAGCAAAAGACTGCTGCATAGACTGGGACGATGAAGCCCCCTGATTGGCCCTCGAGGCCTGAACTGACTGAGCTGGCTGAAAACTCTACCTCAACCTAGATGCACTAGATGTCCCACTCAATTGCGGACAAAACCTCTTCAGGTGTCCCGCCTGACCACACTAGTAGCAAGAAAGCGGCTGACCTCTGCTCTGACTCTGGCTCTAAGGTCGGGCCGAAGATGAAGCTGCTCTCTAACCTCCTCCCCTCTGCGGGTAAGCTGGAGACTTGTGGCCCAGCTGACCATATTTATAACAAGTGATGTCTCCCTGACTGCCTCTCCCAGAGCCTGCACTCGGCACTGGAAAGGTCGATCTAGCAAAAACACCCTGGGACTACTGAGAGTTAGGACTCCTCTGCCTCTTACCGTCCCTTTGACCAACCTGACTCCTCTTGGAGCCCCTCTGCCTCTCCTCCTCCTCCTGCATCATAATCTCCATATGGGCCGCAGCATCCACAAGGCGTTCATAGTCCCGGGTCATAGAACCTCCAACTCTCATCTTGAGGTCATGCCTCAACTTCCTCTCAAACTCGATACAACGGCATTCCTCAGACGCCACAAGCTCAGGTGCGAACCTGGATAAGCTAGTAAATGCGACCTCAAACTCGACCACTGATAAACTCAGCTGCTTAAGCTGGCAGAACTGATCCCTCAACTTCTTCCTAACAGCTGGAGACAGGAACTTCTCCTAGAAAGCATCTACAAAGGCCTCCCAAGTCCCTCCAACACGACCTCTCAAGAACTTCCACCACTGACCCGCATCCCCCTTAAGTTGGAAAGATGCCAAGGTCACCTTCAATGCCTCGTCTTCGATGCCAATCATCTCAAACGTCTTAGTCATCTGTTGCAACCACTCATCAGCCTTAAGTGGCTCCTTAAGACCCGCTCGAGCGCAAAGGGAAACCCGATCGAGCGCGACCCGCTCGAGTGTAAGGAAATCCGCTCGAGCGTGAAAAACGCACCTGTAGTAGTTTTGCAGAGGCACAAAATGCTGAAAGTGTGTAAACTCCGCTCGAGCGCAAAGGGACCCGCTTGAGCAGAACACCAAAAATCTGGGCAACAAAGAATGGGACTAAAGTTCAACCAACCTGTTCGAAACACGCCCAATGCATCCTAAAACTCAAATATATGGAATTAAAGGATGACAACAAGACATATACAACAACCAACTCCACGGAACCTAAGTCCGGATACAACAAATAAGGAAGGAAAAACCGAGATCGCTATAACTGCTACCGCTATATTCCCAAGACAACTTGCAACCAACACTCCTGTCCACTGTAACCATTGTAATCCAAACCCAACCTCTATTTTTGTCATTTAATGTTTCACTGTAATCAATACATGCATAAATGTGTGTGTATTTGTGTATATGTATTATGACTACTGTGCCACCACACCATTGTTGGCCTTGCCACCAAACACCACTGTTTTACCAAATCAAAAAAGCAAACCCCCTAATTAGATCTTAAATCAAATATATGGATATAACCAAATAAATAGAGACCAAATCAAAAAAATCAAAAACATCCAAATTAGTCAGATCTTTGCTTAAAGAGAGGGATATTTTTGACAAAGAAAAATGTTTGAGGGCCTGAAATCGTTTGGCTCGAAATTGGCTCGAAACTCAAAACGACCTCGTTTTGGTTCTCTTACCGGTAACATGTAATAAAATTCTCTTACCGGTAAGATATATTATAATTCTCTTACCGGTAAGATAATCCAAAACGACGTCGTTTTGGATTCGGGACAAATTCGAACTTGAAAATTTCGGGCCCTGTAGCAGCGTTGTTTGACAAAAAGAGTTGTGCATTGAGTAAAATTATAAAATTCAAAATTAGTTGGTATGTGCATTGAGAGAGGATATGGAATGAGATGTTTTGGTGTGTGAAAATAGAATTATACGCAGTTAGGTTGCTATCTTTCAGCATGATCTCTTTCCTTTTCGCTACTTCTAAGGCCTATAATCTTCTCTTTGTGTGTGTATAACTGCTAGCAACTGCTATTTATTAACTCCTTCTTAACGTGCCTCTCACATGCCACTTATAATATTTGTCAGTTGAAGACTTGCATTCGTGACTCATGCGGGCATCTTTGAACGTGCAACTCTTCACTATCCCATCAAATACCACGGAGTGCCCTTTGCCTGCCACATGTCATTCAAATTAAATAATTTAAATATGACGCCAGAATAATGAGTTGTAACTAATATTTTAATAAACCATAACTTTTTAAGTCATAATTAAGGGACATATAATACACATTTTAAAAAGGGTGTGTCTCATAGAATTTTTCCAACTTATAATAGTTATATTTTGTAATATAGTTGCTAATTTAGTGTGATAGAGGCAGTGGGTATTAAATTCCACCGGATTCGATTTGGTTGTTTTTAATTCCCCAAGTCAAACCCAACCAAGTTACCTACTAAATTACAACTTGGACTATTTTTTTGTGAAAATTTTGTGGACCTATCCTCTTATTTAGTTATGCAAAATCTACACACCCACCATTCCCAATCTTTTAAAACATTAAAAAAAATGTCTGCACTAATTTCATATTTAGGTCATAAAATTTAGGAGAAACTATAGTGCACCGATATGTTAATTTGTAGTGAGATTATATATTTTGTAATTAATGTTATGAAATTTTGTATTAAAATTACGCTAATTTATAATAGGGTGAGTGCACACCATAAGTTGTCCCTAAATTTAGATAGAATTTTACTGGGAAAAAAGGAAAAGGGAAATAGAGAAACGAAGAAAAAAATTTAATTTATATCGCCCTCACTCTTTCTCTATTTGTTTTTAATTTTTCACTCAAATTTAGAATCCAAACACAATTTAAAATAACAAAATAAAATAAAAGTCTACACATATAAAGTATCAATTATATAATGTATAAATGTGAGACAAAATATTTGTAATTATAGATGTGATATAAAAATTTTAAAGTGTGTCTATATTTTATTTTGTAAAAATTTCTATACGTATAGCACAACTTATCCCCCCCCCCCCCAAAAAAAAAAAAAGTTATGTAGAAGCTATTAGCACAATTTTGAACAGACCTAGCTTTCCAAATCATGTCTATAGGAAGCTCAGTGGTTTTTTTGGGATCATAACTGATTTTTTTAACGGATTTGTTGTTTTTGTTGCTAGTTGTTTGTTTGGCCTTTTAGGATCTTATTGTTTTTCTTTGGTTATACGTTGTTTGTTAGATAATGTCTCAATGTGACCATATAATTAAATGTGGTGTTATCATTTATAAGAAGCCTACAATTTAAGTGATTCAATTTAGTTAATAGGCTTAAGGGTATATGTGTTATGGACCTAATGTGTAGATACTAGTTGTATAATTTCTATTTCTATGAGGGGCAGAAGTAGAAATTAAAACATATTGGTTAAAGTTGGTTTTCATTACCTTTCAGTTTTAAAACCAATAATGGTTAATTTATTGGTTTTCATTACCTTTCAGTTATGAAAACCAATTACAACCTTTAAAAGGTTATGGTCCCTATTCCTTCCCAATGTGAAAAAAAATAAGAATACTGTTTTGTTTTTCTAAATTCTCTCAAGGAGAAACATAAGGCACCAAAGGGAAAGGATTAGAAGGCTCTAACCAAGTCAATATTAAGGTTTTATTGACAATCAGACGCTTCCGTTTAACCGTTCATCAATGGATTCAGGTATGTCATTTTGTCTTGATTTCTTGATAATACACATGGTAAATGATCCAAAGTGTAAGGTTTATGTTCTGAAATTTTATGTTTACAAGTGGTATCAGAGCAGTTATATCATGTGTATTATCAGAACAGATATTCTTTTATTCATCCTATTTAGTTTCCTGGAATCAGATTCTGTTTTTTGTATTTCTGTTTTTTCCTCTGCTGCAAATTCTGTTTTGTTTTCCGGAAATGGAACATAATTCGGATGGGCGGTTCATTTTTCAAATGGATGAACATCATGTATTTATATATATATAGATATATCTTGCGATTTGATCGGTTTCATTTTGAACATCATAAAAAAAAAAACTATTTGTTTTTGGAACCGTCAATTATATATATGTATATATATAATTGGAATTGCTGCAGATTATATAAAATATACGGGGTCACAAATTTAGAAATCTTTAAATTTAATGTAATTTCATACAACGTCTACAGAAATTTAATTTTCTAACACTCTCAATATAAGTCAATTCAAACAAGATGTCACAAAAGTGATCTCTCTTGTCTAGATTGTTTTATATGGAATGTTTTGAAGTTCATGTCTGTGTATCTCATGCGGGTATTTATCGGTCCAAAGACATAATTAAGACTTGGCAGAATTACACACGCATTTTGTGGTGATAAACATGTGCCAATTGTCAAGGAAACCTAATGTGAATAATAAATCTATCAAAAGATAGATTTGTTATTTGACATAACTTATTGTCAATGTTTGATCATTACAACAAGAATACCACTTACAGTTAATATCACTACCCAAAGGTTTGGTATTAATGTTGTGCTAGGTATCGTGAGATGTTGTCATTAAATTAATTTATTTAGAGATTATCTGTTTGGTATACTTTATTGGCTATGCCGAACGATCACGGGGTTACAAGTTTTATGATCCCACAAATAGGTCAATATTTGAGACGGGAATTGCAACATTTTTTGAGGATGTTGAGTTTGGGGGAAAAATCCAGTTAGAGACATTGTCTTTGAGGAGGAAGCAGGAGTAATCCCACTTCCTACTACTACTTTTGACCAATCACAGGTTCCTATACCTGTCATTGCTCGAGAAGTAATTTCGGATCCTCAACCAGACAATGTTGTTCAAGATAATATAGTTCAAACCCCCATTCAAGATGAGGTAATTGTTCCTGAGGAACAAACTCTACAACCTCAACCTCAAGAATCTGTGCTATTAAGGCGATCCACCAGAGAAAGGAGATTTGCATTTTCAGATGATTATATTGTATATCTCCAGGAACATGAGGTAGAAAATGGAATGTCGAAAGATGATCCAATCAACTTTCATCAAGCCATGGAAAGTTCCAACTCTCATAAGTGGATAGAAGCCATGAATGAAGAATATAAGTCTATGCAAGACAATAAAGTTTGGGAACTTGTCTCATTACCAGTTGGTGCGAAGCCCGTAGGTTGTAAATGGATATTTAAAACCAAAAGGGATTCAAATGGTAATGTGGAGAGGTAGTGCAGAGTGGACAGATTTCCATAGAGCACATTGGGACAAACTCCATGATAGCGGATCCACTTACGAAGGGACTACCACCCAAGGTCTTTCATGAGCACACTGCTCAGATGGGTGTTGTTCTATTTGAGAACATTCTGGTTTAGTGGGAGTTTGTATTTATATTACTGCTTTATGTCAGCCTTGAGTTTTATCTATGTAATTAGATTAATTTCTGCAGAAATGAAATATTCAGTTTATTACGCTCTGTTACGTATTGTGAAGTATTGATCTCAATAAAGTTAAGTATGACCAGTTGGAAATAGGCATGTATGGATCACATCACATGTAATTTCCATGCTACGCATCCATGATTGATCTATGTCATTTAGCTGTATTAGTATACGTGACCATTTGTGGGTTGAGTTACGATTGATGTAACGAAGACCGCTTTGATCCTATATTAATATAGTTAATGGACAAGATTGTTTGGATACCCTCAAGTTATGATAACAAATTTCTGAGCTCACTAAAGTTAAGCACATTTTTCAGGATACATATGTGGTCCAGTGGGAGATTGTTAGATAATGTCTCAATGGGACCATATAATTAAATGTGGTGTTATCTGTAGACGTCCCCCGAACGCCCCGGGAGGGTTTAGGTCCCGTTCTGTTCATTTGGGGTCACTACAGCTCGGACTCTCAAAATGTCACGGTTCTAAGTCTGAACCAAAGAGTCCAAATCCGGCAAATCGTTTTGAGAAAACAGATTTTTGAAAGAAGTGCCAAACATGGACTGCTTTGCCAGATACAGAGTCGCCACCTAAATATTTTATTTTGGGAAATTTAGGAAACCCTGACTCGGTGCCAAAAGGCCACGTGTCCGTCATCACCAAAGTTGCCTCGGCTCGGGAACTTGGGTACGATTGGGGAAGGTCACTTCGTGAGCACCCCCGCTCGCCCGGTCATAGACCGGCCTCTACTAACCATGATATCAATTTTTGAAAACATTGCGAGTTCTTATTCCGGTTTATTAGCCTAGGTTACTACGTGATGCTCACAGCATATAAATATAGACCGGGTCGCCCGAATTGGAACAAAACATTTCATGCTTGTTTTTGAAAATGGTTTGCTACCCGCAGGTAGGCTTGAAACATTTTGATGATTCATTCCAATTCAGATAACCCAACCTTCACCCACAGGCATTCAGGCAGATATATCAGATAAGCACGTAGCCTCATGGTAAGCATGCTATTCATGGCAACACTCACACGCATGCAAGGATGCTAAAGCATAAAACTTACCGGGTACTCCAAGCCAAAACAAAGAATTTTATTAGAAATCATGCATGAATCCTAAGTATACAGAAATGCCTAATGCAACACATGCAAAAATGCAACTATGGCAGGCTCGGCTATTCTAAGATTGGTATATGAAATGCTACAACTACCATGTATTCAATTTGGAATTGAAAGTACGATGCAGTTAGTATGGTGCGCCGAGCCCGGTGCATGCAATACAGATGAATGATGCAAACATGCTGTCATACTGTATGCTAATTTAAAATATGCCCTAATCTAACCATCATAAGCGGATAAATAAAAGGGAGAAAGACGTGGGGTTGGAAGACATACATCACACTCACGCACACTTATTACAGTTGTGCCCTCGCGCGGAGGATCCGAATAAATAATACAGTCCGAATATTACAGTCCCGAATAAAAGAATATTACAGAATTCTAACTAATGAATTAACTAGAAAGCAAATAAACTGGCGTGCAAGCCAGGGACTGCCTTGCTTCTGATGGATGATGCATATCCGGATTGTCTTGCGCGGAAATCCACCGGAATGCCCCAATTAGCCTCTGTTTACACCTATCCTTGAAATGCGCGCCAAGTCCCGAAAAGTTGTTGATTCCTGATTTTGCTGCAACAGAGAGCAGGAAAGGGGCATAGCAATGTATTTGCACAGATATATGCATGTCTCGATCCTCGTGCCACCAATCGCACAAACCGAGGCATGATGGCCGAGGAATCGAAATGCACAACTCAATATAGGATGAATGCACATGAAACTACAGCTAAAACCTAACTCCATCATGGATAATCCGAAGTGTCGGTGACTGGGGAATTGAGACACACTCCGTCACTCGGAGTACGAAATGTACCTCGTTTCCCGTGTCCGGGCTAACCCCTATTCCGGACACGATGCAATACGCATGATATGCATGAAATGTAACTAAGATGCGATCCTAACATACACAATGCTAAAAATGAGATGCCTCGAAATGCGTGCACACGGGCACGCAAACCGAGGCGATGGCAGATACAATGAAAATGAGATGCCTCGAAGTACGTGCACACGGGCACGCAAACCGAGGCGATGGCAGATACAATGAAAATGAGATGCCTCGAAGTACGTGCACACGGGCACGCAAACCGAGGCAATGATAAATGCAATGAAAATGAGATGCCTCGAAATGCGTGCACGCGGGTACGCAAACCGAGGCGATGACAGAATGATGAAAATGAGATGCCTCGAAGTACGTGTACACGGGCACGCAAACCGAGGCAATGATAAATGCAATGAAAATGAGATGCCTCGAAATGCGTGCACGCGGGCACGCAAACCGAGGCAATGATAAATGCAATGAAAATGAGATGCCTCGAAGTGCGTGCACACGGGCACGCAAACCGAGACAGTGATAAATGCAATGAAAATGAGATGCCTCGAAATGCGTGCACGCGGGCACGCAAACCGAGGCAATGATAAATGCAATGAAAATGAGATGCCTCGAAGTGCGTGCACACGGGCACGCAAACCGAGACAGTGATAAAATGACATGGAAATGACAAAAATGATATGCAAGCACACTAACCGAATTTCAGCAACAAAATGTGGGGAAAAACAGTCCCGAAATGTAGCGAAATGATACCGAATGCACGAAATTGTCCCGAAATGCAACATTAAGCACCCGAAATGGCCTATAGCCATGCCAAACATGCACAATATGGACATGCAATGCAAAGACAGAAGCTAGACAGTCCCAAAAGACGCACTTTCACAGTTATAAACATGGCCAAACAGCAAGCGTAGATAAGGGAAACATAGCATGCAAGAATAGGGGCCAAAAGAGAGGTAATGAAACAAGTGGTATAAGCAAAACTCAAACTGAAAAATTTCCTTCTATAACATTGAAGATGAACCAAAAATATGAATATTTACAGTGTATGGCAGACCTCAAATCAGTATACAATCATGCTAAAAATGTGATGCAAAACAAGGCTCAAAAGGTGCTATAACATGAAGTATATAAAATAATCACCAAACAGAAAAAAAGTGTGAATGAAATATGAAGTATAGGCCAAAATAAGGCCACTTTCAGTTCGGACCAAGGTCCAAAAACAGAAGCAAAGAGGGCTATCAATTTATACAAAAAATGGGGCCAAATAAGAGATTGAACTACAAGTGCCACATGGAAACACCAAACAATGTTGAGCCCTTCTCCAATGTTGAAGAGGGGCTCAAAATAAGCCTTATATCAATTTACAACATGCTCGAAAATAAATTGCTCATAGGTCAAAAAAAGCATACAAAATCATGACATACAACATGGTCAATGAAGCAAGTATATTATGGAGGGCTCAAACAAGGTTGAGCCCTTAATGAGAAGTGAAGATGAGCTCAAAATATGGCCCTTTTCAGTTAGGACCGAAGCTTGAAACCAAAAAGAAATGAGGCTTAGAAATAGATCAAAGGAAAGGGTCAAAAGGATCAAAGTGTAACTTACCCTTGAAGATCTAGACTTTGGTTGCTTCTTGGATGGATTTGCTGCTCCTTTGGCCTTCAAGAACCCTTCCTAGCTGCTGGAAATGAGATAGTGGTGGTAGAGCTTGGTGGTATAGAAGGAATGGAGGTTAATGGACTTAGGGTTTTTGAAGAATTGAAGAAGATGAAGATGGAGTTGGCTATGGAGCTTTTAAGATCAAATTTTCTAACCCTCAAGAAGAAGGCCCTCAGCTGGTTATAAGGTCAAGAAAGGGGGTGTAAAAGGGGGGTGCAAAGGAGAGCAAAACTCTCTCCCAAAATATCCCCCGGATACAGAAAATATCTGGGGGATATTGCCTCGCAGCTGGAAGGGGCACAGTGAGGAGAGCACGGCCGGCCGCTCACTTTTGCTGGAGGTGGCCGGCCGGCCACACCCCCTAGCCGGCCGGCTAGGGGTCAAAAGGGTCAACCATCTTTTCTGGCCGGCCAGGTATTGGGGAGGTAGGCCTTTGTGTGTACAACACAACCATGTAATTGAAATTCCAAGAAAGTGGGCCCAAGGGGTTCAACAGTGGCTCGGAAAGAGGGGTTCAAAAGGGTCAAGTGACCTTAATGGCCGGCCATGAACTTTTAGTGGCCTCTCAGGTGTGTACATCACAGATATGTGGTTCAAAGTTCGAGAAAAAGGGTCCAAGGGGTTCAACATTAGCCCGGAAGAAAGGGGTCAAAAGGGTCAGGTGACCTTAATGGCCGGCCATGAACTTTTAGGGGCCTCTCAGATGTGTAGATCACAGATATGTGGTCGAAAGTTGGCAACGCTAGCTCTAAGGTATTCAACATTAGCCCGGAAGTGCGAAAAACGGGCGCCGGGAGGCTCGGGAGGAGAGATAACTGGCTGCTGCAACAATTGCTGGCCTCCCACCCTTCAGTGACCTTCCCTGTGATAAAACAGAGGTACCTGCCAAAAATGAGCGAAAACCGTTGCAAAATGAATGTTCCGGAGCCAAAACACGCAGTTCGGGGTCCCGGAAATGGGCTGTTAAGCACCGAAAATTGTATTTGACCTCGAAGTGGGTTTCTCAGCCCCCAGTGTCCCTCAAAATGGATGAAATAGGATGTATGCCAAAAATCAGAGCAATAGGAGATGGTTAAGCGGTCCCGAACCGAGGCACACGGCCTGACGGCTCCGAAAACCGGGAACCGGACTCCGAAATGGGCAAAATGGCCTACGGCCACCAAATGTAGCCTACGGACATTGAGAGATGGTCTACGGGACCTCTCCCTCCCCTCAGGAAAAGAAACGGAGAAAACCGAGTCTGGTTCGCAAACCGAGACAAGGCGCAGAAAAGGGTTTGGAAGTCCGGAGGCAGGGCTCACAGCCGCGACTCTGAAACTTCTGAACAAGCACATTATGCAACATCACCAAGCGCTTAATCGGTGACGTATGAGTCTTAAGGTCGGTCAAAAATGGGGTGTCTACAGTTGCCCCTCTTTGACAGAGCTCGGAAGTCACAAGTGACGGGAGTGAATGTCAAAGCCTAGAGACGACCCATTTTTGACAAGGCCGAAGACTCAGACAAACATACAAGATAGAAAAAGGCATGCCCGCAGGCAGGGGGGGGGGCAAAATGCAAATGACATGCAAGAAGCCGAAGATAGCCCAATGATCGTGCAAATGCAGCTAGCTGTAATGAGGCAAGTATTCGCAAATAGATGCAACAATTTTAAGCAAGAATGCAAAGCAAAAACTACATTTCATGCAGTTAAGAATGCGGAGGATTATTCAATCCCCGCCACGTCTCACACGGAGAAGATACGATACCTGCGCGATTCGTCTGGTCGCACCAACCTCAATTGAACCGTACATACAATATCGTGCCTGCAAGAGAGAGAAATTGCAACAAGCACAATATGCTAACAACATATATTCAATGTGATTCCGAAAGTTTGACACACGCAGTGCTGGTGAGTGGATGCATCGTAATGCAAGAATGAGATATGTGTGACGACGCATGCTCAAACACAGAGATACACAAATATCAAGAAATGTACATGACAATGTGAGTATGCCCATGAGAGTGCAAGACGTGTGCATGAAAGTACAAAACGAGCATGAATCGGAGTGTCATTCGTCGTGAAACAACGAGTATGGAAATGCGTGTTTCGGCGAAGGTAACTCGATCACGACCTCTGATCTGCTTCTTTGAAAGGTTACAGCTCATTCAAAAAGGATACACTTTGATTTCGATGAATGATGATGAGACACATGTCAGCACTCGAAACCGAAGTCCCGACGGAGCAATTTCGCGACCGGAAGTGTACTTTTCTTGAACTTTTTCAGGTCCCGGGAACTCCGATCTTCCTCAAAATTTGCAGAGAGCTAGGTGAGCATGTGGGGAGCATGGCCGGCCGTTTATCTTCCCAAGGGGGGGTGTCCAACCGTTTTCCAAAAAAGCTAATGGCTGGCCGGCCATTTCTGCAAAAAGCAGATGGCTGGCCAGCTATTTTTAGAGGCCGGCCGGCCGTGCCCTTTTCCCAGGGGCATTTTCATCTTTTTGCCTCCTTTTTGCATGCATTTCATCCAAGGCTTGAAGCCTATAAATGGCAGCCGAACCCCATTTCATTCCTTGCCTCTTTCAACACTTTTCTCTCCAGTTTTGAGTTTTACGCGCGTTTTCCAACGCCTCGCGCAAATTGTTTTCGTAAAAACACTTAGTTTTAAACACTTTGGAGTGATTAAATTCCGGTTTCGGAACTTCTTTTTGCATTTTCAACACTTGAGGTAAGTTCATCTTAACATTTAGAATATTTTCTCGGGGGTTGACTTTTGTTGACTTTTTATTTCCCGAGAGTTGACTTTTGTTGACTTTTTCCAATTCTTGCTTATTTTGCTCATTTTTGCTCCCCTTTTGCAGATTCTCAAAAATGGCAGGCAATTCTTCTCACGGTGGAGGTTTTCTGGGCGCTGGGGACGATTTCGATCCTATGACTCTTCCTCCGAGGACTCGACCTTTCATGCCCGAGAGGTACCGTCCAGCAGTGCATGCCCTCCCTCGTGCCGTTTTTCGTCATTTTACCAGTTTCGACGAGAGAGCACCCGCAGATCTGCTTCTCAGAGAGCCAGAGCAGCATCTCTCTCATGAGGCTCGAGAGGTATTTACCTCATCTTCTGTATTTTACATTTTGCGCCCTTGCCATGTTTAAACAATTAGCTTGTGACATAGTACTTTCCTTACATCTTTGAACATGTAGTTTCAACACTTGAAATTTTTGAACACTCGGCTCATTAATTAATTGCGAACACACAGCCCACATTGAAACACACGGTTCAAACACTGATTTGTCGAACACACAGCCCGAATTCGAAAGTGAACACACAGCCCACATTTTAAATGGAAGTTGAACACGCAGCCCAAACTTCAAATTCTCTGAACACGCAGCCCAGGTAGATAGTGAACACGCAGCCCACAATTTAACTGAAAGTTGAACACGCAGCCCAAAATTCAAATTCTCTGAACACGCAGCCCAGGTAGATAGTGAACACGCAGCCCACAAATTAACTGAAAGTTGAACACGCAGCCCAAAATTCAAATTCTCTGAACACGCAGCCCAGGTAGATAGTGAACACGCAGCCCACAAATTAACTGAAAGTTGAACACGCAGCCCAAAATTCAAATTCTCTGAACACGCAGCCCAGGTAGATAGTGAACACGCAGCCCACAAATTAACTGAAAGTTGAACACGCAGCCCAAAATTCAAATTCTCTGAACACGCAGCCCAGGTAGATAGTGAACACGCAGCCCACAAATTAACTGAAAGTTGAACACGCAGCCCAAAATTCAAATTCTCTGAACACGCAGCCCAGGTAGATAGATTTTCTGACAGCTTATACATCACACCTTGAACATACAACTCACGCATTCTGCTGGCACGCAGCCCATTTGTTTTATTGGCACATAGCCCAAATTTCTGTTGGCACACAACTCATTCATTTCATCGGCACACAGCCCATTCATTTTATACTGACACATGTATTCATTCTGAATGCAGGGTGGTTCCCGCAGTGTGCGAGGATATGGTTCTACCATGGCGCGGGATTGGCATGCTGAGCTCCCGGAGGGCGTCAGGGATTTGGTAGATTTGGCAGGGTTTGGGCCCTTCTGCACCGGGTTGTCACGCTGTCCTGCCAGGAGGACCTTGATGGCAGCTTTGGTAGAGAGATGGTGGGACACCACCAATTCCTTTCATTTCTCTGCCATCGGGGACATGACCATGACCCCTTTTGATTTTGCTGTATTGACCGGCCTTGATGTCGGAGGTTGGGCCATCCCCTACGATGAGGATATGGGCGAGTGGGAGGCCGCCTGGATGTATTTGTTGGGGGCTCGCCCACCTGTTGATAGGGTTTCAGGGAGAGTCAGATACACTTGGTTCTCCTCCCATTTCCGGCGGGCGGAGATGGTGCCCGAGACTCCTGAGGAGACAGAGCAGTATGCTCGTGGCTTCCTGATGTTCCTCTTCGGGACTACCCTGTTTGCCGACAGAGGGAACACCATTGGGCTATATTTGTTGAGCGCTCTGGTTGACCTATCACAGGTCCATAGATATGATTGGGGTGGCGCCGGCCTGGCTACCCTTTATTTTTACATGAGCGCGACCTCCCGCGGGCGGGGCGATTTGCTTGGCGGCTACTGGAGAGCCTGGGAGGTACTTTCTGTCCTCTCGATTGACATTTCTGCTCTTCATTACTTGTACATTGCACATACAGCGCACTTTTACAGCCTGCATTTTGCTCTCAGCATTTCGTACTTACATTCTGCGGTGCTTTTCTCAGCTATGGGCTTATGTATACTTTCCATCGTTAGCCCCAGTGCTGGAGGTGGTGGGGATCCCTGTGACCCCATATTCATTGATATTTGAGGGCCCGCACCGGGCGAGGCCTCGAGAGACCCTGGTTCGCCTGCGACAGTACTTCGACACTGTGCGACACTCAGAGGTACTTCAGAAGTTTCAGTCCTTTTCATTTTCATCTTTGACTTGCTCTGTATATCCTCGTTTTCTGATTGGTTTATACATTTATCATCCGCAGATTACTTGGCAGCCTTGGGCACCTCTGGGTGATGATCTCCTACTTCAGTATACCGGAGCATCAGGCATCTCCCGGTATAGGGTCCTGCTCGAAGGGCCAGTTGGCAGAGTCTGGTTCCTGGGGGAGCGCTTTCTGTGCCAGGTACGGGGGTATCTTTCCCAGGATGTTCCCGCAGTACCTCCGGCTAGTATGCGGACCGCTGACAGGCTCTCTTACTCAGAGGTAGTCGGCGCCATGCTAGGCAGCGATGCTTTGTTATATGTTGCGGAGGGGGACTACGCCACCTATCGTCACATATATTTGATGCCTCCATTGACAGAGGCTCGTATTCCGATGATGAGACCTGCCGGTATGTCATCCTCGGATCAGGCTCAGGCTCGGGCTACAGACATCCCTTCTTCTAGCAGGGCTGGCGCATCTAGAGGTGGGAGTAGACCGTTTCCTCCGAACCCGTCGATTCATCCTCATCTGGGATGGCCAGATATGCCTACTGAGTTGATGGCGTGGCAGTATGGGACTAGCTCTCCGATTCCAGTTCCACTAGAGCCTCGGATGCCCAGTGATCGATATGCCATTGATCCGGACTCACCGCCGGTACGCTCCACTTTCGTCATTCATCATTTCAGATGTTTAGATACTCATTTGTTCACTGATGACTATGAACTCATTTTTGCAGCCATCGCGAGGGTACATGGAGGAGATGGTTGAGCTGGTGGCCACACTCGAGGGCATGGTCCTACGCAGGGAGGCACAGTTGTCTGTTGCGGGCATTCAGGTACCCTTCAGTTTTTTCTGGCATTTATCATACTTCTGATGACATGCTGATTTCTACTGCATTGATAGACTACTTGTGTAGAGCACATCTGACACACACCTCACTTGTACACTGTATTTACACGCACCCACTTCATGTAGCTTTTGCTCGTATCTGTATCCGATGTACATATTTGGACTGATGTATTTGATTTAAACTCCTCGTTTTCAGATGCCTACATGGTCCGGTCAGCCGCAGGCCAGGCCACCTGGGCCTCATTGGGGAGCTGGGCCATCCGGGCCTTATCAGGGAGCTGGGCCATCCGGGCCTTATCAGGGGGAGGGGCCATCTCGGCCTTCCCGAGGAGCCGGGCCATCTAGGCCTTATCGAGGAGCTCGAGGAGGACCGGTCCGCAGGCGCAGGGCTCATGTCGTGGAGGTGGAGCCTGATGAGGAGGAGGAGGAGGAGGAGGCTACCGACCGCCAGTTCGAGACATCTGTTGAGGAGGGGGGCTCCGGTTTTGGCTCGGGGAACAGAGGCGAGGCTGAGGAGGATCCTGAGGATGACAGCTCCGACTCTGACGATGGTGTGGAGGTTGTCCCGCAAAAGAGGACTAGGCGTGCTTCTCGTTCCCGCTCCCGAGGATTTTGATGCTGCTATTTCCATGCTTTATTTTTCTTTTTACTAGTAGTTTGTAGCACTTTGCACATTGTTAGGTAGTTTTATTTTTGTAAAACTTGTACCTTTATTTGTTGTAATGCATGATGAAATGAAATAGCTTTTGGAAGGGTGTTTGTATTTTGAACTTTTAGCATCATATCGCATCAATTACTTTGCACAAAAATGAATTTGAGTGGTAATGCGCATTGTAATCACCAAATCAGGTAGTGAACCGACGCAACAAACTAAACAACTCAACTTACTAAGATATAACAGAATCTTTAGCAAGTTTACAACTCGATAAGCAAAAAGCAACAATGCAAACAAACAAGACTTTAACAAAATTTGCTTAAGCAGAGAGCAAGGACTCAAAACACAAGACACGTCCGCTCGACAAACAACTCGATAAACAAAGTACAACAACTCGATAAGCAAAAAGCTCAACAACAAAAGGTGTACTTCTGACGATCTGGGCATCGGAACGCGTCTGAAATGAAGGCCTTCGGCTCTCCTGTTGTATGGTAATGTTTGGAGTTCTCCTTCGAAGAGCAAAACAGGGCTGAGGGGACACACTGCAACATTGCCAGCCATCCCTGGGAGCTGGCCGGCCAGAGACATGCCACGGCATGGAGGACTAGAGAGTTTCTGGTCCTTGCTTCAACCTTCAGTTGCACTTTGTCAGATGAATGTGTGGATTGGCTCAAAGAGGAAGCGCAAGTTGGGCCTAGCTTGGCATTAGATGCTCCGTCCAGCTCCGGGAGGGGACACAGAGATACTTGATTCAACTATACCCCAAATTTATTGCTTATTAGTATTTTCAAGTTTTCTTTATGATTGTACTAAAAAGCAACCTCGATTGTAATGCAAGAGCAGGAGAACTCCATTTTGAAATCAATGAAATTGAAAGTTATGGTACTGAAAATTTTCCACTTTTGATCCAAAAATGGTCTAAGTCGTAAAAAGATTGATTTGAACAACGTCAACTTTTATTAAAACTTTTCAAAACTATTTTCGATGTGAATCAGAACTGGACACGCCGAAAATCTGTGACTGAAATGCACAACCCCAGATCCCTGCAACTGGAAAGTTGCCCCTAGTTTGAAGAACAATGCGGCACTCCAAAGCAACGGAAAGTTGCCCCTAGTTTGAACAGCACTGTACCGGAGATCATGGTAAATGCTGATAGATAGAGATGACTGAGATGATCGAAATGGACAAAGTTGATCGGGGAAAAGTTTATGACTGAACTTCAAGACGAAGCTGCCTACGTATCCCAAAGATGGGAATCAAGTCTTACGTAGTTCAGGCTTAGGTTCGCTCGAGTATTTTCACTCTCCTTTTGCGCTCTAACTTTTGCCAAGGCCGCCCTTTGCGGGTTTTCAACCTTGCGAGCTCAGTTTTTATATTTTCTAATTTTTTTGTGCTCTGAATCTTGCCTAGGTCGCCCTTTCGGGTTTTCGGCCTAGCGAGCCTCTCAAGGATAGTATTTCTTCAACTTGTCCATATTGATCGGTTGTGAGAACTCCAAGCCATCTAGATCCATCAGAACCGCAGCCCCACCTGACCAGATAGCTTTGATGATATAAGGACCAGTCCAATTGGGTTTGAACTTGCCCCTTGGGTCGTGGATGGGAGCTCGGTTGTCTTTGAGTACCAAATCTCCCTCTTTCAGATTCCTGGACTTAACCTTCTTGTTGAAAGCCCGGGCAATTCTGCGTTGATAGCCTTGGATGTGGTACAGTGCTTTCAGTCTTCTTTCATCAAAGAGCATGAGTTCTTCGAATCTGCTTTGCTGCCAATCTGCCTCGGCTATCTGGCATTCAGCCAATACTCGTAATGATGGGACCTCAATCTCAATGGGTAGAACAGCCTCCATTCCATAGACCAATGAATACGGAGTTGCTCCAGTAGAAGTTCTGATTGAAGTCCTGTAGCCCCATAGAGCAAATGGCAGCTTGTCTGGCCAATCTCGATAGGTTTCCACCATCTTCTGTAGTATATGCTTGATATTCTTGTTGGCGGCCTCAACTGCTCTGTTGGTCTGCGGCCTGTATGTAGATGACTTATGGAAAGCCACATTGTATTTCTCCAACAAATCTATCACTTCTTTCTTGAAGTGGAAACCATTATCTGAAATTATCTCGTTTGGCACCCCGTAGCGACAGATGATATTGTTCCTGATGAACTTTGCGACATGTGACGCCTTCAACACTGCGTATGATTGGGCCTCGACCCACTTTGTGAAATAATCTATCGCTACTAGGATAAACTCATGCCCGTTTGACCCCTTCGGGGTAACAGCTCCGATCACATCAATTCCCCAGACTGAAAAAGGCCACGGCGAAGTCATGTTGTATAGTTTTGACGGTGGGATGTTCATGCGATTTGCATGAATTTGACATTTGTGGCATCGCCGAACAAAACCAATGCAATCTTCCTCCATGGTTGACCAGTAGTAGCCCTGTCTGAGGATCTTTCTGGCCAGCATTACTCCATTCATGTGTGCACCGCACTCCCCCCCATGGATGGCTTCCATCAGGCGTTTTGACTCTTCAGCTTCTACACAGAGCTTATGCATTCCCAGATGGCCCCTTTTGTACAAATTTCCCCCGCAGATAATGAACTGAGCAGCCATTCTTCGGACAGCTCTCTTATCCTTGGCATTTGCCCCCGGTGGATATGCCTCATTTTCCAAGAAGTTCCAGATGTCGTAATACCAGGGGTTGCCGTCTTGAACCTCATCTATGGCGGAAATCGACTCATATGCCGGCGCAAACTTCTGATCGATAATAACCGGACGCATCCGGACTCCGGACGGGATGTCTATCATAGAAGATAGAGTTGCTAATGAATCTGCAAACCTGTTGTTCTCTCTTACGAGGTGGGTGAAATTTAGCTTCTCAAACCGAGGAATTAACAAATCCAAGGTTTGGTGGTAGATTATCATCCTTTCCTCTTTGACCTTCCAATCTCCTTTTGCTTGAGACACAACAAGGTTCGAGTCCCCAATGACGTCCACTCGTCTTGCCCCTAGTTCCAGGGCTGCTTCCAGGCCAGCAATACATGCCTCATACTCTGCTTCATTGTTGGAAACTTTGAACCGGAGCTTGAATGCTAAAGGAATACGGGAATCATCAGGCGCTATTAGCAACACCCCTATCCCATACCCATACTGGTTTGACGCTCCGTCAAAGTACATTGTCCAGGTTTCATCTTTAACGTGCAGAATAGCTTCATCTGGGAATTGATACTCAACCGCTTCATCCCCCTCAACCGGGTGGTCGGCAAGGAACTCCGCTACCGCTCTACCTTTTACTGACTTGCGCGTTACATACTTCAAATCAAATTCGGAGAGCAACAGCAGCCATCGAGCTAGCCTAACCGTAAGTGCTGGTTTCTCGAAAAGATATTTGATGGGATCCAATCGCGAAACCAACATTACAGAGTGAGCTAACAGGTAGTGCCGCAGCTTCCTGGTTGCCCATACCAAGGCCAAACAAGCCTTTTCCAGCGGTGTATAGCGGGTTTCGTAATCTAGCATCTTTTTGCTCAGATAGTATATGGCCCTTTCCACTTTGTCTTCTGACTCCTGCGCGAGCATGCAGCCCATGGTGGTCTCAGTTACCGAAAGGTACAGTATCAACGGTCTCCCTGACTCTGGCGGTGACAACACGGGTGGGTTCTGTAGATACTCTTTGATCTGCTCAAAAGCTGCTTGACATCGGCCGTCCCATTGGAATTTCTTTCCTTTCTTCAGGAGACCAAAAAGTGGTTCACAAGTCAAGGTTAGTTTAGAAATAAACCGCCTTATGAATTGCACTTTACCCAGAAAGCCTCGCACCTCCTTTTCAGTCCTTGGTGGTGGCATTTCTAAGATGGCCTTGATTTTGGAAGGGTCGACCTCGATGCCCCTTTGTGTGATCAGAAACCCTAGCATTTTCCCTGCTGTAACACCAAACGTGCATTTCTGGGGGTTCAGTCGCAGCCGAAACTCTTTGATCCTCTGAAAGAATTTTTGTAAGGCGGTGTAGTGGCCTTCTCTATCTTTGGACTTGACAATCATGTCGTCCACGTACACTTCGACCTCCTTATGGATCATATCATGTAATATTGTAGTTGCTGCCCGTTGATACGTAGCTCCAGCATTTTTCAACCCGAATGGCATCACTCGATAACAATATGTACCCCACGGGGTAGTGAACGCAGTCTTCTCTCGGTCTTCGGGTGCCATCACTATCTGATTGTAGCCTGAGAAACCATCCATAAACGAAAGCAAGGCGTGTCCTGCCGTGAAATCCACCAATTCATCGATGTGCGGCAAGGGGAAGTCGTCCTTCGGACTGGCCTTGTTCAAATCCCTGAAGTCTACACAGACCCGAATTCTGCCGTCCTTCTTTGGCACCGGGACTATGTTGGCCAACCAAGTTGGATATTCAGATACCAACAGGAACCCTGCGTCAATTTGTTTGGTGACCTCTTCCTTAATCTTGAGGGCCCAGTCCGGGCGAATCCTTCTGAGTTTCTGTTTGACAGGGCGGGCCTCTGGATCAAGAGGGATCCGGTGCTGTACAATCTCAGGATCGATTCCAGGCATGTCTTCATAGGACCACGCGAAAACATCTTTGAAATCTTTTAATAAAGCGACTAAGCGCTCGCGCTCCTCTGAAGACAACGTGGACCCGATCTGGACCAGCCGCGGGTCCTTCTCAGTACCAATATTCACGGAAGTGATTTCATCGATTAAAGGTTTAACAAATCTTTCCTGCTCTTGATCAATTAATCGTTGCAAAACTGGAGGAATTTCTTCCTCACTATTTTCATCAAAATTTTGAAAATCCTGATTTAAGCAATAAATCAAAGGCACAGAAAAATACTCGGAAACCACATCCACATCATTCTCATTAAATACTTCCAAGCCGTCAGATTCCTCTGTTACAACAGACTCAAAAGAAAATGAAAAAGACGACCTAGACAGGACTGTGGTATCCGGGTTATCACTCCCAGGAATACCGGACTCAGACTCAGTCGAGCTGGAATCTGATTCCGACGCAGAAGATTCGGCAGAATCAGATTCCGGCTCACTACCTGACCCGGAACTGCTAGATAAAAAGCCTTCTTCATACTGCCAGATGAGAGAAGGTGCGATAGATGCATCCAAGATCGGCGCTGGAAAGCCCGCGGCTATTTCATCTCCAATCACAGAAACCGAAGAGTTATCCCCCAAGCACTCTTGGCCGATCGGGGGATCTGATAGTAGACTTGCCAGTGCTACCCCCATTTCCAGCTCTGTACTCTCAGGATCCACTGTTTCACATTGCTCAACCTCAGTTGGTGGGTCTGTCTGCGCTTCGGCAACGTCATCCCCAGATAATTGTATGTCGAAGAAGATTTCAAAACCAGGCACGCGCTTCCCCTTTGCGTTTAGCCATGGCTCCGGGAAGCCGCAGAATGGAAAATCTTCCCCCTCCCGGACGAAACGTCCGTTCAGGGTACCCCAGATGGGCCTGTGCATTAAATCAAATGGCTTCCCGGCCTTCTTTGCTCTGGCCCTTCCGGCCATTTCTTTCCCTTTCCTCACCCAATCTTTCTTGGTGGGCAGATAACCCAGTCCAAAGGCGTGGGGGTTGTGTGGCACTTCGGCCAACACTGAGACGCCCTTCCGGCCGCTTCTCCCTAATCCCATCCCAGGGGTATGTTTTAGCTTGTTCATGAGGTATATGGATTGTGCACTAACATACATGCCCTCATTCGCAGCCATGACATTCTGCACTACTTGAGCTTCGGCCAAAGTGAACCCCGACAAAAACACATCCTCCGTGCCGTGTTCGATCTCCAAGACGGGTGTAGACACCTCTGGCGGGGGATGGATCGATGAATTTCCAAAAACGATTGCTACCCCTTTCCCGTGAGGGTATTTCAGCATTTGATGAAGGGTGGAAGAGACTGCTTTGACCTGGTGCAACCACGGTCGCCCCAAAAGTAAGTTAAAGGTTGCGGGAACGTCCAAAATATGAAATTCGATACTGTGTTGTCCTGGACCAACCTTAGTTTGAATTTTAACAGTCCCCATCACCTCTCTGCTGGTATTGTCATATGCCCTGATCACTTGGGTGGTTGGGACGAAATCTACAGGCTTCAACCCGATTGCATATGCCGTTCTGGTCGGGCAGACGTTAATCGCAGACCCGGTATCAACAAGTACCACCGGTATCCACTTATCTCTACATTCCACAGAGATGTAGAGAGGCTTATTATGATTTGCGCCCTCAGGCGGTAGCTCCTTGTCTGAAAAAGTTAATGCCGGGGAACCTCCTCCCGGAAAAACCAGCCCAACCAGCTGTTCAGGCGTGGTGTCTATAGAAAGTTTCGACTTGTCCATGGCAGATAGGACAGCTTCCCTGTGCACTCGTGATGCCATTAGCAGTCCCCAGATGGAGATGTCTGCTTGTATTTTCTTTAATTGTTTCAACACAGCCTCGTCTTCAATTTGCTTCTCCTTCTGTCTCTCTACTTCTCTGTCTTTCCCGGATGCTTCGGGTTGGTCTAGGTGTGGGGGCTTGAAGTACCGCCCACTTCTTGTCATATGGTCCACTTCATCCAGATACCAAGTATCATCCGGTTGGTTATTCCCCCAGTCCTCATCGGTGTGGGCAAGACACAAATCGTCATCTTCCCACCACATTCCACTGGCAGCCAACAGGCACCTGTCTGGCTCCGGTCCACTCGCACTTTCAGTGCTCTCTGTCCATATGCTCGCAGCATTGCTTGTCTTTGTGCGCACAGAACTTTCGGTCCCCTCAGGCCCCTTCGCCTTTCTGGCTCTCTCAGTTTCCTCAAACTTTCCTTGTTCCAACTGCGTCAGTACAGCTGTTTGTTCAATAGTTCCCACATCCGTAATGCCCATGTCCTGAGCGGAATTCTTAACACCGGCGCTCTCCGGCGGTACAACTTGATTTTCGGCCGTTCCGGCCACAACTGATATTTCTGCCCCTGCCGGGCTCTGTTTTGGTTGAGCTTCCCCCGCTGCATCCGGTTGATCTTCGAGCCATCCCGTGGCCTCCTCTGATCCCTCATAATCATTCCAGTTAATGGACGCATCCTCCAGCTCCTGATTATCGAGAAATTGCAAGTTAGCAAAGTCCTCTTCTACGGCTGTCAGCTCATCTGCCCATAACTCAGATCCCTCCCCTCGGATCATGCACAGTTCTCCTGTCTCGGGAAATTCTACACTTAGCCCATTTCGGCTCGTTGATAAGATGTACTTGCTCGGATCATAAGCTCCCTCAGCAAAATTCTGTCCAGTCCCAGATTCAACAATCCCATTTCCTCTCAAAATCTGCCCTGCCCTGTCTTCGACGGTCACCACCATTGGTTCTGTTTGGGTTTTGGAGATGTCCATCATGCACAAGAAATTAGTGCAATCGGGAAGGAGCACCTCTGGCTTGGGTAGGTGGGTGGGGGTAATGTAGATGCTAGGATCGTAAGATGCGACCCCAGTCTGGATAAAGTTAATTCTTTTGGGAGGAGGGGCTTGGTTATGTGATGGGAGAGGGTTGGTCGTAACATTGGGTTGGTCGGGAGGTGCGATCACCTGTTTGTCAATAAGATCTTGGATCTCATGACGCAGTCTGTAACAACGGTCGGTGTCATGACCGTGTTGTTGGTGGTATGCACAGTATTTTGACGGGTCATATGAGGGGGGAAGTGGATTTGGTAATGGCTTTGGTTCCAGGGGTTTCAAATGATTCTTTCTGATCAGTATTCCTAGAACTTTGGTCAGAGGCATATATAGTGGAGTAAAGGTTCTTTGGCCTCGGGGTTGGAATCGGCTGTTTTGTGAGTTGCTTCCGGACGCGCCGGAGAATGGTGTGGCAGTCGTGGGTCTTGGAGGGGGAGGGGGAGTGGTGGTGACCATACCAACTTCCGAGGCTCTCGTGTTTGCAGCACCGCTCGGGCCTGCGTTGTTGTTGCGATTGAAGGTCCTCCTCGGTTGTTCTCTGTCCTGGTCAAGCAGT
This sequence comes from Camellia sinensis, assembly GCF_055761805.1. NCBI lineage: Eukaryota > Viridiplantae > Streptophyta > Magnoliopsida > Ericales > Theaceae > Camellia > Camellia sinensis. The sequence goes on along the minus strand of NC_138975.1, from coordinate 40,958,430 downwards.
CCTTGCCTCATAGCATCTTCTATTTGCACCCCCATATCATGTAAATCTGCGAAAGTAGGGAAGGGGACCACAATCATTCTTTGCATTAACTTGGGGTGGAGATTGCGCACAATCATCCGAATTTGATCCCTGTCAGTGGGCCTTAGAGTCATCGTTGACGCCTTTGCCCTCCATCGGATCACAAAGTCCGAGAAAGATTCCTTAGGCTCTTGCCTTGTTGTTTCTAGATCACGGGTTGTGATCTCGATCTGCGTATTATAGGAATATTGTGTGACAAAGGCCTCAGCCATCTCATCCCAGTTTTTCTTCACCTCATCCGATAATCTTGCGTACCAATGGGAGGCCACACCCGACAGGGTTCGGCCGAATAATGAGAGCTTCTGTTGTCGTGTAAGGCCCATTGGCCGCAAGACATCCGCAAACAGTCGGATATGAACCATGGGGTCACCAGTCCCGTCAAAACGGTCTATTTGTGGCATTTTGAACCTATCGGGGAGTGTCACGGCCTCTTCGGTATATCCATCTCCGATATCCGGCATAGCCTTAGCCCCTTGGGATTTCTTAAAAAGTTTCTCCAATTTGCTCAATTTCAGAGCCGTAGGATCAACCTCGTCCTCGGATGGAGAGTCCGGGTGATTGGATGTATGAGCCTTGGACAGTTGTGGTGGAATTGGGGGCGGGACAGGCCCCGTTGGAAGACTTGTGTCCTCTTGCAAAATTTGGACAGCCGGTACAGTATTCGGGGTGTTGGGAGGGACGTCCTGAATAACAGGAGCCTTCTCGGGTAATGAGGCTCCTGCTGGAGGAGGGATTTGGTGTGAAGCAGATGCTGTACTCTGTTGTTGCAGTCTAGTAATCAACTCAGCCTGTTGGGCCATGACTGTGGCCTGTTGTTTGGAGAATTCCGCTTGACGGGCGGCATCATCGTGCATCTGTTTCATGCTTTCCTGCATCTGGCGCATTAGAGCCTCTATCCCCGATGTATTCTGTTGCTCCATCTGTCTAACTGGTATGTCTATTTCTGCAGCAGTAATTGAGACCTCAGTCCTATAGTCCTCTGATGGAGTAACCCACTGCCTTGACAACCTCTGTTCTGACACACTACGCCTTTTCGGCTTCCTTCTGATAACAGGGGGTAGAGAATAGAACACTGGTTGTCCGTCTATCAGATCCTCAGATCGGTGGAGTCGACGACCTCGTATCCAAGGTGCTTGGGGAATGCCTGTTGGGTCGGAAGCAATCGTGCTAAAACTGACCCCTAGCAAAAGATAAATAAAGCGAAAAGGAAATAAATAAACAGATAAACGGGCAGCATAACAGCTTAAGATAAAAATGCAAGACACATAGTCGGGCATAATCAACACACAGTCAATAAGCTGAAATATACACTGTCCTCAAACACTGATTATCATCCCTGTATCATTGTTCCCTAAAACAGAATCTGATATCCGCAGATAACCAATTCTCAAATACTGGCTGATGCCCGCAGGCTTGATACCCGTAATACAAAACTGATGCCCGCAGGCCTGATGTCGACAATGCTGAACTGATGCCTGTAGGCCTGATACTGTTAATACTGAACTGAAGCCCGCAGGCCTGATACTCAGACTCATATACTGATCTGATGCCCGCAGGCCTGATACTGCCAATACTTGAACTGAAGCCCGCAGGCCTGATGCCCAAACTCATATACTGATATATGCATTCCTGTAGAGACGCACTCTAAAGCACATAACAGATAAGTGAGAGCCAAAACACCCCTATGTTGGGGTAAGGTTTCCCTGTCCTATTTTGTCAGGAGCTAGGGTTTCACTATGCACGCAGCGGTTTCAAACAACCTATAAACGGGCAAGCAACCTGTCCTAATTTGGAATAGTCACTATGGATCCGAATATGCACTAGGTCGAATGGTCAAAGAGGGTCCCCCGGTAAAACCGGGGTTTGTGTTCCCATACTGGCAGAGCCCACAACCGGTCAGCCTTATGGTCATGCCTTGACAAGACAAGCCTCCGGCAAACCGTTCAGGAATAGCAGATGGCAAACACGGTGTCCTAGGCGCACCAATGCAAATGCAATGCAAAGAAACACACAAATGTAGTCAAAAACAGATATCATGAGTTCGAGTCAAGTTCTCTAAATTCCCCAGCAGAGTCGCCAGAAACTGTAGACGTCCCCCGAACGCCCCGGGAGGGTTTAGGTCCCGTTCTGTTCATTTGGGGTCACTACAGCTCGGACTCTCAAAATGTCACGGTTCTAAGTCTGAACCAAAGAGTCCAAATCCGGCAAATCGTTTTGAGAAAACAGATTTTTGAAAGAAGTGCCAAACATGGACTGCTTTGCCAGATACAGAGTCGCCACCTAAATATTTTATTTTGGGAAATTTAGGAAACCCTGACTCGGTGCCAAAAGGCCACGTGTCCGTCATCACCAAAGTTGCCTCGGCTCGGGAACTTGGGTACGATTGGGGAAGGTCACTTCGTGAGCACCCCCGCTCGCCCGGTCATAGACCGGCCTCTACTAACCATGATATCAATTTTTGAAAACATTGCGAGTTCTTATTCCGGTTTATTAGCCTAGGTTACTACGTGATGCTCACAGCATATAAATATAGACCGGGTCGCCCGAATTGGAACAAAACATTTCATGCTTGTTTTTGAAAATGGTTTGCTACCCGCAGGTAGGCTTGAAACATTTTGATGATTCATTCCAATTCAGATAACCCAACCTTCACCCACAGGCATTCAGGCAGATATATCAGATAAGCACGTAGCCTCATGGTAAGCATGCTATTCATGGCAACACTCACACGCATGCAAGGATGCTAAAGCATAAAACTTACCGGGTACTCCAAGCCAAAACAAAGAATTTCATTAGAAATCATGCATGAATCCTAAGTATACAGAAATGCCTAATGCAACACATGCAAAAATGCAACTATGGCAGGCTCGGCTATTCTAAGATTGGTATATGAAATGCTACAACTACCATGTATTCAATTTGGAATTGAAAGTACGATGCAGTTAGTATGGTGCGCCGAGCCCGGTGCATGCAATACAGATGAATGATGCAAACATGCTGTCATACTGTATGCTAATTTAAAATATGCCCTAATCTAACCATCATAAGCGGATAAATAAAAGGGAGAAAGACGTGGGGTTGGAAGACATACATCACACTCACGCACACTTATTACAGTTGTGCCCTCGCGCGGAGGATCCGAATAAATAATACAGTCCGAATATTACAGTCCCGAATAAAAGAATATTACAGAATTCTAACTAATGAATTAACTAGAAAGCAAATAAACTGGCGTGCAAGCCAGGGACTGCCTTGCTTCTGATGGATGATGCATATCCGGATTGTCTTGCGCGGAAATCCACCGGAATGCCCCAATTAGCCTCTGTTTACACCTATCCTTGAAATGCGCGCCAAGTCCCGAAAAGTTGTTGATTCCTGATTTTGCTGCAACAGAGAGCAGGAAAGGGGCATAGCAATGTATTTGCACAGATATATGCATGTCTCGATCCTCGTGCCACCAATCGCACAAACCGAGGCATGATGGCCGAGGAATCGAAATGCACAACTCAATATAGGATGAATGCACATGAAACTACAGCTAAAACCTAACTCCATCATGGATAATCCGAAGTGTCGGTGACTGGGGAATTGAGACACACTCCGTCACTCGGAGTACGAAATGTACCTCGTTTCCCGTGTCCGGGCTAACCCCTATTCCGGACACGATGCAATACGCATGATATGCATGAAATGTAACTAAGATGCGATCCTAACATACACAATGCTAAAAATGAGATGCCTCGAAATGCGTGCACACGGGCACGCAAACCGAGGCGATGGCAGATACAATGAAAATGAGATGCCTCGAAGTACGTGCACACGGGCACGCAAACCGAGGCGATGGCAGATACAATGAAAATGAGATGCCTCGAAGTACGTGCACACGGGCACGCAAACCGAGGCAATGATAAATGCAATGAAAATGAGATGCCTCGAAATGCGTGCACGCGGGTACGCAAACCGAGGCGATGACAGAATGATGAAAATGAGATGCCTCGAAGTACGTGTACACGGGCACGCAAACCGAGGCAATGATAAATGCAATGAAAATGAGATGCCTCGAAATGCGTGCACGCGGGCACGCAAACCGAGGCAATGATAAATGCAATGAAAATGAGATGCCTCGAAGTGCGTGCACACGGGCACGCAAACCGAGACAGTGATAAATGCAATGAAAATGAGATGCCTCGAAATGCGTGCACGCGGGCACGCAAACCGAGGCAATGATAAATGCAATGAAAATGAGATGCCTCGAAGTGCGTGCACACGGGCACGCAAACCGAGACAGTGATAAAATGACATGGAAATGACAAAAATGATATGCAAGCACACTAACCGAATTTCAGCAACAAAATGTGGGGAAAAACAGTCCCGAAATGTAGCGAAATGATACCGAATGCACGAAATTGTCCCGAAATGCAACATTAAGCACCCGAAATGGCCTATAGCCATGCCAAACATGCACAATATGGACATGCAATGCAAAGACAGAAGCTAGACAGTCCCAAAAGACGCACTTTCACAGTTATAAACATGGCCAAACAGCAAGCGTAGATAAGGGAAACATAGCATGCAAGAATAGGGGCCAAAAGAGAGGTAATGAAACAAGTGGTATAAGCAAAACTCAAACTGAAAAATTTCCTTCTATAACATTGAAGATGAACCAAAAATATGAATATTTACAGTGTATGGCAGACCTCAAATCAGTATACAATCATGCTAAAAATGTGATGCAAAACAAGGCTCAAAAGGTGCTATAACATGAAGTATATAAAATAATCACCAAACAGAAAAAAAGTGTGAATGAAATATGAAGTATAGGCCAAAATAAGGCCACTTTCAGTTCGGACCAAGGTCCAAAAACAGAAGCAAAGAGGGCTATCAATTTATACAAAAAATGGGGCCAAATAAGAGATTGAACTACAAGTGCCACATGGAAACACCAAACAATGTTGAGCCCTTCTCCAATGTTGAAGAGGGGCTCAAAATAAGCCTTATATCAATTTACAACATGCTCGAAAATAAATTGCTCATAGGTCAAAAAAAGCATACAAAATCATGACATACAACATGGTCAATGAAGCAAGTATATTATGGAGGGCTCAAACAAGGTTGAGCCCTTAATGAGAAGTGAAGATGAGCTCAAAATATGGCCCTTTTCAGTTAGGACCGAAGCTTGAAACCAAAAAGAAATGAGGCTTAGAAATAGATCAAAGGAAAGGGTCAAAAGGATCAAAGTGTAACTTACCCTTGAAGATCTAGACTTTGGTTGCTTCTTGGATGGATTTGCTGCTCCTTTGGCCTTCAAGAACCCTTCCTAGCTGCTGGAAATGAGATAGTGGTGGTAGAGCTTGGTGGTATAGAAGGAATGGAGGTTAATGGACTTAGGGTTTTTGAAGAATTGAAGAAGATGAAGATGGAGTTGGCTATGGAGCTTTTAAGATCAAATTTTCTAACCCTCAAGAAGAAGGCCCTCAGCTGGTTATAAGGTCAAGAAAGGGGGTGTAAAAGGGGGGTGCAAAGGAGAGCAAAACTCTCTCCCAAAATATCCCCCGGATACAGAAAATATCTGGGGGATATTGCCTCGCAGCTGGAAGGGGCACAGTGAGGAGAGCACGGCCGGCCGCTCACTTTTGCTGGAGGTGGCCGGCCGGCCACACCCCCTAGCCGGCCGGCTAGGGGTCAAAAGGGTCAACCATCTTTTCTGGCCGGCCAGGTATTGGGGAGGTAGGCCTTTGTGTGTACAACACAACCATGTAATTGAAATTCCAAGAAAGTGGGCCCAAGGGGTTCAACAGTGGCTCGGAAAGAGGGGTTCAAAAGGGTCAAGTGACCTTAATGGCCGGCCATGAACTTTTAGTGGCCTCTCAGGTGTGTACATCACAGATATGTGGTTCAAAGTTCGAGAAAAAGGGTCCAAGGGGTTCAACATTAGCCCGGAAGAAAGGGGTCAAAAGGGTCAGGTGACCTTAATGGCCGGCCATGAACTTTTAGGGGCCTCTCAGATGTGTAGATCACAGATATGTGGTCGAAAGTTGGCAACGCTAGCTCTAAGGTATTCAACATTAGCCCGGAAGTGCGAAAAACGGGCGCCGGGAGGCTCGGGAGGAGAGATAACTGGCTGCTGCAACAATTGCTGGCCTCCCACCCTTCAGTGACCTTCCCTGTGATAAAACAGAGGTACCTGCCAAAAATGAGCGAAAACCGTTGCAAAATGAATGTTCCGGAGCCAAAACACGCAGTTCGGGGTCCCGGAAATGGGCTGTTAAGCACCGAAAATTGTATTTGACCTCGAAGTGGGTTTCTCAGCCCCCAGTGTCCCTCAAAATGGATGAAATAGGATGTATGCCAAAAATCAGAGCAATAGGAGATGGTTAAGCGGTCCCGAACCGAGGCACACGGCCTGACGGCTCCGAAAACCGGGAACCGGACTCCGAAATGGGCAAAATGGCCTACGGCCACCAAATGTAGCCTACGGACATTGAGAGATGGTCTACGGGACCTCTCCCTCCCCTCAGGAAAAGAAACGGAGAAAACCGAGTCTGGTTCGCAAACCGAGACAAGGCGCAGAAAAGGGTTTGGAAGTCCGGAGGCAGGGCTCACAGCCGCGACTCTGAAACTTCTGAACAAGCACATTATGCAACATCACCAAGCGCTTAATCGGTGACGTCTGAGTCTTAAGGTCGGTCAAAAATGGGGTGTCTACAGTTGCCCCTCTTTGACAGAACTCGGAAGTCACAAGTGACGGGAGTGAATGTCAAAGCCTAGAGACGACCCATTTTTGACAAGGCCGAAGACTCAGACAAACATACAAGATAGAAAAAGGCATGCCCGCAGGCAGGGGGGGGGGCAAAATGCAAATGACATGCAAGAAGCCGAAGATAGCCCAATGATCGTGCAAATGCAGCTAGCTGTAATGAGGCAAGTATTCGCAAATAGATGCAACAATTTTAAGCAAGAATGCAAAGCAAAAACTACATTTCATGCAGTTAAGAATGCGGAGGATTATTCAATCCCCGCCACGTCTCACACGGAGAAGATACGATACCTGCGCGATTCGTCTGGTCGCACCAACCTCAATTGAACCGTACATACAATATCGTGCCTGCAAGAGAGAGAAATTGCAACAAGCACAATATGCTAACAACATATATTCAATGTGATTCCGAAAGTTTGACACACGCAGTGCTGGTGAGTGGATGCATCGTAATGCAAGAATGAGATATGTGTGACGACGCATGCTCAAACACAGAGATACACAAATATCAAGAAATGTACATGACAATGTGAGTATGCCCATGAGAGTGCAAGACGTGTGCATGAAAGTACAAAACGAGCATGAATCGGAGTGTCATTCGTCGTGAAACAACGAGTATGGAAATGCGTGTTTCGGCGAAGGTAACTCGATCACGACCTCTGATCTGCTTCTTTGAAAGGTTACAGCTCATTCAAAAAGGATACACTTTGATTTCGATGAATGATGATGAGACACATGTCAGCACTCGAAACCGAAGTCCCGACGGAGCAATTTCGCGACCGGAAGTGTACTTTTCTTGAACTTTTTCAGGTCCCGGGAACTCCGATCTTCCTCAAAATTTGCAGAGAGCTAGGTGAGCATGTGGGGAGCATGGCCGGCCGTTTATCTTCCCAAGGGGGGGTGTCCAACCGTTTTCCAAAAAAGCTAATGGCTGGCCGGCCATTTCTGCAAAAAGCAGATGGCTGGCCAGCTATTTTTAGAGGCCGGCCGGCCGTGCCCTTTTCCCAGGGGCATTTTCATCTTTTTGCCTCCTTTTTGCATGCATTTCATCCAAGGCTTGAAGCCTATAAATGGCAGCCGAACCCCATTTCATTCCTTGCCTCTTTCAACACTTTTCTCTCCAGTTTTGAGTTTTACGCGCGTTTTCCAACGCCTCGCGCAAATTGTTTTCGTAAAAACACTTAGTTTTAAACACTTTGGAGCGATTAAATTCCGGTTTCGGAACTTCTTTTTGCATTTTCAACACTTGAGGTAAGTTCATCTTAACATTTAGAATATTTTCTCGGGGGTTGACTTTTGTTGACTTTTTATTTCCCGAGAGTTGACTTTTGTTGACTTTTTCCAATTCTTGCTTATTTTGCTCATTTTTGCTCCCCTTTTGCAGATTCTCGAAAATGGCAGGCAATTCTTCTCACGGTGGAGGTTTTCTGGGCGCTGGGGACGATTTCGATCCTATGACTCTTCCTCCGAGGACTCGACCTTTCATGCCCGAGAGGTACCGTCCAGCAGTGCATGCCCTCCCTCGTGCCGTTTTTCGTCATTTTACCAGTTTCGACGAGAGAGCACCCGCAGATCTGCTTCTCAGAGAGCCAGAGCAGCATCTCTCTCATGAGGCTCGAGAGGTATTTACCTCATCTTCTGTATTTTACATTTTGCGCCCTTGCCATGTTTAAACAATTAGCTTGTGACATAGTACTTTCCTTACATCTTTGAACATGTAGTTTCAACACTTGAAATTTTTGAACACTCGGCTCATTAATTAATTGCGAACACACAGCCCACATTGAAACACACGGTTCAAACACTGATTTGTCGAACACACAGCCCGAATTCGAAAGTGAACACACAGCCCACATTTTAAATGGAAGTTGAACACGCAGCCCAAACTTCAAATTCTCTGAACACGCAGCCCAGGTAGATAGTGAACACGCAGCCCACAATTTAACTGAAAGTTGAACACGCAGCCCAAAATTCAAATTCTCTGAACACGCAGCCCAGGTAGATAGTGAACACGCAGCCCACAAATTAACTGAAAGTTGAACACGCAGCCCAAAATTCAAATTCTCTGAACACGCAGCCCAGGTAGATAGTGAACACGCAGCCCACAAATTAACTGAAAGTTGAACACGCAGCCCAAAATTCAAATTCTCTGAACACGCAGCCCAGGTAGATAGTGAACACGCAGCCCACAAATTAACTGAAAGTTGAACACGCAGCCCAAAATTCAAATTCTCTGAACACGCAGCCCAGGTAGATAGTGAACACGCAGCCCACAAATTAACTGAAAGTTGAACACGCAGCCCAAAATTCAAATTCTCTGAACACGCAGCCCAGGTAGATAGATTTTCTGACAGCTTATACATCACACCTTGAACATACAACTCACGCATTCTGCTGGCACGCAGCCCATTTGTTTTATTGGCACATAGCCCAAATTTCTGTTGGCACACAACTCATTCATTTCATCGGCACACAGCCCATTCATTTTATACTGACACATGTATTCATTCTGAATGCAGGGTGGTTCCCGCAGTGTGCGAGGATATGGTTCTACCATGGCGCGGGATTGGCATGCTGAGCTCCCGGAGGGCGTCAGGGATTTGGTAGATTTGGCAGGGTTTGGGCCCTTCTGCACCGGGTTGTCACGCTGTCCTGCCAGGAGGACCTTGATGGCAGCTTTGGTAGAGAGATGGTGGGACACCACCAATTCCTTTCATTTCTCTGCCATCGGGGACATGACCATGACCCCTTTTGATTTTGCTGTATTGACCGGCCTTGATGTCGGAGGTTGGGCCATCCCCTACGATGAGGATATGGGCGAGTGGGAGGCCGCCTGGATGTATTTGTTGGGGGCTCGCCCACCTGTTGATAGGGTTTCAGGGAGAGTCAGATACACTTGGTTCTCCTCTCATTTCCGGCGGGCGGAGATGGTGCCCGAGACTCCTGAGGAGACAGAGCAGTATGCTCGTGGCTTCCTGATGTTCCTCTTCGGGACTACCCTGTTTGCCGACAGAGGGAACACCATTGGGCTATATTTGTTGAGCGCTCTGGTTGACCTATCACAGGTCCATAGATATGATTGGGGTGGCGCCGGCCTGGCTACCCTTTATTTTTACATGAGCGCGACCTCCCGCGGGCGGGGCGATTTGCTTGGCGGCTACTGGAGAGCCTGGGAGGTACTTTCTGTCCTCTCGATTGACATTTCTGCTCTTCATTACTTGTACATTGCACATACAGCGCACTTTTACAGCCTGCATTTTGCTCTCAGCATTTCGTACTTACATTCTGCGGTGCTTTTCTCAGCTATGGGCTTATGTATACTTTCCATCGTTAGCCCCAGTGCTGGAGGTGGTGGGGATCCCTGTGACCCCATATTCATTGATATTTGAGGGCCCGCACCGGGCGAGGCCTCGAGAGACCCTGGTTCGCCTGCGACAGTACTTCGACACTGTGCGACACTCAGAGGTACTTCAGAAGTTTCAGTCCTTTTCATTTTCATCTTTGACTTGCTCTGTATATCCTCGTCTTCTGATTGGTTTATACATTTATCATCCGCAGATTACTTGGCAGCCTTGGGCACCTCTGGGTGATGATCTCCTACTTCAGTATACCGGAGCATCAGGCATCTCCCGGTATAGGGTCCTGCTCGAAGGGCCAGTTGGCAGAGTCTGGTTCCTGGGGGAGCGCTTTCTGTGCCAGGTACGGGGGTATCTTTCCCAGGATGTTCCCGCAGTACCTCCGGCTAGTATGCGGACCGCTGACAGGCTCTCTTACTCAGAGGTAGTCGGCGCCATGCTAGGCAGCGATGCTTTGTTATATGTTGCGGAGGGGGACTACGCCACCTATCGTCACATATATTTGATGCCTCCATTGACAGAGGCTCGTATTCCGATGATGAGACCTGCCGGTATGTCATCCTCGGATCAGGCTCAGGCTCGGGCTACAGACATCCCTTCTTCTAGCAGGGCTGGCGCATCTAGAGGTGGGAGTAGACCGTTTCCTCCGAACCCGTCGATTCATCCTCATCTGGGATGGCCAGATATGCCTACTGAGTTGATGGCGTGGCAGTATGGGACTAGCTCTCCGATTCCAGTTCCACTAGAGCCTCGGATGCCCAGTGATCGATATGCCATTGATCCGGACTCACCGCCGGTACGCTCCACTTTCGTCATTCATCATTTCAGATGTTTAGATACTCATTTGTTCACTGATGACTATGAACTCATTTTTGCAGCCATCGCGAGGGTACATGGAGGAGATGGTTGAGCTGGTGGCCACACTCGAGGGCATGGTCCTACGCAGGGAGGCACAGTTGTCTGTTGCGGGCATTCAGGTACCCTTCAGTTTTTTCTGGCATTTATCATACTTCTGATGACATGCTGATTTCTACTGCATTGATAGACTACTTGTGTAGAGCACATCTGACACACACCTCACTTGTACACTGTATTTACACGCACCCACTTCATGTAGCTTTTGCTCGTATCTGTATCCGATGTACATATTTGGACTGATGTATTTGATTTAAACTCCTCGTTTTCAGATGCCTACATGGTCCGGTCAGCCGCAGGCCAGGCCACCTGGGCCTCATTGGGGAGCTGGGCCATCCGGGCCTTATCAGGGAGCTGGGCCATCCGGGCCTTATCAGGGGGAGGGGCCATCTCGGCCTTCCCGAGGAGCCGGGCCATCTAGGCCTTATCGAGGAGCTCGAGGAGGACCGGTCCGCAGGCGCAGGGCTCATGTCGTGGAGGTGGAGCCTGATGAGGAGGAGGAGGAGGAGGAGGCTACCGACCGCCAGTTCGAGACATCTGTTGAGGAGGGGGGCTCCGGTTTTGGCTCGGGGAACAGAGGCGAGGCTGAGGAGGATCCTGAGGATGACAGCTCCGACTCTGACGATGGTGTGGAGGTTGTCCCGCAAAAGAGGACTAGGCGTGCTTCTCGTTCCCGCTCCCGAGGATTTTGATGCTGCTATTTCCATGCTTTATTTTTCTTTTTACTAGTAGTTTGTAGCACTTTGCACATTGTTAGGTAGTTTTATTTTTGTAAAACTTGTACCTTTATTTGTTGTAATGCATGATGAAATGAAATAGCTTTTGGAAGGGTGTTTGTATTTTGAACTTTTAGCATCATATCGCATCAATTACTTTGCACAAAAATGAATTTGAGTGGTAATGCGCATTGTAATCACCAAATCAGGTAGTGAACCGACGCAACAAACTAAACAACTCAACTTACTAAGATATAACAGAATCTTTAGCAAGTTTACAACTCGATAAGCAAAAAGCAACAATGCAAACAAACAAGACTTTAACAAAATTTGCTTAAGCAGAGAGCAAGGACTCAAAACACAAGACACGTCCGCTCGACAAACAACTCGATAAACAAAGTACAACAACTCGATAAGCAAAAAGCTCAACAACAAAAGGTGTACTTCTGACGATCTGGGCATCGGAACGCGTCTGAAATGAAGGCCTTCGGCTCTCCTGTTGTATGGTAATGTTTGGAGTTCTCCTTCGAAGAGCAAAACAGGGCTGAGGGGACACACTGCAACATTGCCAGCCATCCCTGGGAGCTGGCCGGCCAGAGACATGCCACGGCATGGAGGACTAGAGAGTTTCTGGTCCTTGCTTCAACCTTCAGTTACACTTTGTCAGATGAATGTGTGGATTGGCTCAAAGAGGAAGCGCAAGTTGGGCCTAGCTTGGCATTAGATGCTCCGTCCAGCTCCGGGAGGGGACACAGAGATACTTGATTCAACTATACCCCAAATTTATTGCTTATTAGTATTTTCAAGTTTTCTTTATGATTGTACTAAAAAGCAACCTCGATTGTAATGCAAGAGCAGGAGAACTCCATTTTGAAATCAATGAAATTGAAAGTTATGGTACTGAAAATTTTCCACTTTTGATCCAAAAATGGTCTAAGTCGTAAAAAGATTGATTTGAACAACGTCAACTTTTATTAAAACTTTTCAAAACTATTTTCGATGTGAATCAGAACTGGACACGCCGAAAATCTGTGACTGAAATGCACAACCCCAGATCCCTGCAACTGGAAAGTTGCCCCTAGTTTGAAGAACAATGCGGCACTCCAAAGCAACGGAAAGTTGCCCCTAGTTTGAACAGCACTGTACCGGAGATCATGGTAAATGCTGATAGATAGAGATGACTGAGATGATCGAAATGGACAAAGTTGATCGGGGAAAAGTTTATGACTGAACTTCAAGACGAAGCTGCCTACGTATCCCAAAGATGGGAATCAAGTCTTACGTAGTTCAGGCTTAGGTTCGCTCGAGTATTTTCACTCTCCTTTTGCGCTCTAACTTTTGCCAAGGCCGCCCTTTGCGGGTTTTCAACCTTGCGAGCTCAGTTTTTATATTTTCTAATTTTTTTGTGCTCTGAATCTTGCCTAGGTCGCCCTTTCGGGTTTTCGGCCTAGCGAGCCTCTCAAGGATAGTATTTCTTCAACTTGTCCATATTGATCGGTTGTGAGAACTCCAAGCCATCTAGATCCATCAGAACCGCAGCCCCACCTGACCAGATAGCTTTGATGATATAAGGACCAGTCCAATTGGGTTTGAACTTGCCCCTTGGGTCGTGGATGGGAGCTCGGTTGTCTTTGAGTACCAAATCTCCCTCTTTCAGATTCCTGGACTTAACCTTCTTGTTGAAAGCCCGGGCAATTCTGCGTTGATAGCCTTGGATGTGGTACAGTGCTTTCAGTCTTCTTTCATCAAAGAGCATGAGTTCTTCGAATCTGCTTTGCTGCCAATCTGCCTCGGCTATCTGGCATTCAGCCAATACTCGTAATGATGGGACCTCAATCTCAATGGGTAGAACAGCCTCCATTCCATAGACCAATGAATACGGAGTTGCTCCAGTAGAAGTTCTGATTGAAGTCCTGTAGCCCCATAGAGCAAATGGCAGCTTGTCTGGCCAATCTCGATAGGTTTCCACCATCTTCTGTAGTATATGCTTGATATTCTTGTTGGCGGCCTCAACTGCTCCGTTGGTCTGCGGCCTGTATGTAGATGACTTATGGAAAGCCACATTGTATTTCTCCAACAAATCTATCACTTCTTTCTTGAAGTGGAAACCATTATCTGAAATTATCTCGTTTGGCACCCCGTAGCGACAGATGATATTGTTCCTGATGAACTTTGCGACATGTGACGCCTTCAACACTGCGTATGATTGGGCCTCGACCCACTTTGTGAAATAATCTATCGCTACTAGGATAAACTCATGCCCGTTTGACCCCTTCGGGGTAACAGCTCCGATCACATCAATTCCCCAGACTGAAAAAGGCCACGGCGAAGTCATGTTGTATAGTTTTGACGGTGGGATGTTCATGCGATTTGCATGAATTTGACATTTGTGGCATCGCCGAACAAAACCAATGCAATCTTCCTCCATGGTTGACCAGTAGTAGCCCTGTCTGAGGATCTTTCTGGCCAGCATTACTCCATTCATGTGTGCACCGCACTCCCCCCCATGGATGGCTTCCATCAGGCGTTTTGACTCTTCAGCTTCTACACAGAGCTTATGCATTCCCAGATGGCCCCTTTTGTACAAATTTCCCCCGCAGATAATGAACTGAGCAGCCATTCTTCGGACAGCTCTCTTATCCTTGGCATTTGCCCCCGGTGGATATGCCTCATTTTCCAAGAAGTTCCAGATGTCGTAATACCAGGGGTTGCCGTCTTGAACCTCATCTATGGCGGAAATCGACTCATATGCCGGCGCAAACTTCTGATCGATAATAACCGGACGCATCCGGACTCCGGACGGGATGTCTATCATAGAAGATAGAGTTGCTAATGAATCTGCAAACCTGTTGTTCTCTCTTACGAGGTGGGTGAAATTTAGCTTCTCAAACCGAGGAATTAACAAATCCAAGGTTTGGTGGTAGATTATCATCCTTTCCTCTTTGACCTTCCAATCTCCTTTTGCTTGAGACACAACAAGGTTCGAGTCCCCAATGACGTCCACTCGTCTTGCCCCTAGTTCCAGGGCTGCTTCCAGGCCAGCAATACATGCCTCATACTCTGCTTCATTGTTGGAAACTTTGAACCGGAGCTTGAATGCTAAAGGAATACGGGAATCATCAGGCGCTATTAGCAACACCCCTATCCCATACCCATACTGGTTTGACGCTCCGTCAAAGTACATTGTCCAGGTTTCATCTTTAACGTGCAGAATAGCTTCATCTGGGAATTGATACTCAACCGCTTCATCCCCCTCAACCGGGTGGTCGGCAAGGAACTCCGCTACCGCTCTACCTTTTACTGACTTGCGCGTTACATACTTCAAATCAAATTCGGAGAGCAACAGCAGCCATCGAGCTAGCCTAACCGTAAGTGCTGGTTTCTCGAAAAGATATTTGATGGGATCCAATCGCGAAACCAACATTACAGAGTGAGCTAACAGGTAGTGCCGCAGCTTCCTGGTTGCCCATACCAAGGCCAAACAAGCCTTTTCCAGCGGTGTATAGCGGGTTTCGTAATCTAGCATCTTTTTGCTCAGATAGTATATGGCCCTTTCCACTTTGTCTTCTGAC
This sequence comes from Camellia sinensis, assembly GCF_055761805.1. Classification (NCBI taxonomy): domain Eukaryota; kingdom Viridiplantae; phylum Streptophyta; class Magnoliopsida; order Ericales; family Theaceae; genus Camellia; species Camellia sinensis. Next base: position 40,943,036 of record NC_138975.1, on the reverse strand, counting down.
TCCTGCGCGAGCATGCAGCCCATGGTGGTCTCAGTTACCGAAAGGTACAGTATCAACGGTCTCCCTGACTCTGGCGGTGACAACACGGGTGGGTTCTGTAGATACTCTTTGATCTGCTCAAAAGCTGCTTGACATCGGCCGTCCCATTGGAATTTCTTTCCTTTCTTCAGGAGACCAAAAAGTGGTTCACAAGTCAAGGTTAGTTTAGAAATAAACCGCCTTATGAATTGCACTTTACCCAGAAAGCCTCGCACCTCCTTTTCAGTCCTTGGTGGTGGCATTTCTAAGATGGCCTTGATTTTGGAAGGGTCGACCTCGATGCCCCTTTGTGTGATCAGAAACCCTAGCATTTTCCCTGCTGTAACACCAAACGTGCATTTCTGGGGGTTCAGTCGCAGCCGAAACTCTTTGATCCTCTGAAAGAATTTTTGTAAGGCGGTGTAGTGGCCTTCTCTATCTTTGGACTTGACAATCATGTCGTCCACGTACACTTCGACCTCCTTATGGATCATATCATGTAATATTGTAGTTGCTGCCCGTTGATACGTAGCTCCAGCATTTTTCAACCCGAATGGCATCACTCGATAACAATATGTACCCCACGGGGTAGTGAACGCAGTCTTCTCTCGGTCTTCGGGTGCCATCACTATCTGATTGTAGCCTGAGAAACCATCCATAAACGAAAGCAAGGCGTGTCCTGCCGTGAAATCCACCAATTCATCGATGTGCGGCAAGGGGAAGTCGTCCTTCGGACTGGCCTTGTTCAAATCCCTGAAGTCTACACAGACCCGAATTCTGCCGTCCTTCTTTGGCACCGGGACTATGTTGGCCAACCAAGTTGGATATTCAGATACCAACAGGAACCCTGCGTCAATTTGTTTGGTGACCTCTTCCTTAATCTTGAGGGCCCAGTCCGGGCGAATCCTTCTGAGTTTCTGTTTGACAGGGCGGGCCTCTGGATCAAGAGGGATCCGGTGCTGTACAATCTCAGGATCGATTCCAGGCATGTCTTCATAGGACCACGCGAAAACATCTTTGAAATCTTTTAATAAAGCGACTAAGCGCTCGCGCTCCTCTGAAGACAACGTGGACCCGATCTGGACCAGCCGCGGGTCCTTCTCAGTACCAATATTCACGGAAGTGATTTCATCGATTAAAGGTTTAACAAATCTTTCCTGCTCTTGATCAATTAATCGTTGCAAAACTGGAGGAATTTCTTCCTCACTATTTTCATCAAAATTTTGAAAATCCTGATTTAAGCAATAAATCAAAGGCACAGAAAAATACTCGGAAACCACATCCACATCATTCTCATTAAATACTTCCAAGCCGTCAGATTCCTCTGTTACAACAGACTCAAAAGAAAATGAAAAAGACGACCTAGACAGGACTGTGGTATCCGGGTTATCACTCCCAGGAATACCGGACTCAGACTCAGTCGAGCTGGAATCTGATTCCGACGCAGAAGATTCGGCAGAATCAGATTCCGGCTCACTACCTGACCCGGAACTGCTAGATAAAAAGCCTTCTTCATACTGCCAGATGAGAGAAGGTGCGATAGATGCATCCAAGATCGGCGCTGGAAAGCCCGCGGCTATTTCATCTCCAATCACAGAAACCGAAGAGTTATCCCCCAAGCACTCTTGGCCGATCGGGGGATCTGATAGTAGACTTGCCAGTGCTACCCCCATTTCCAGCTCTGTACTCTCAGGATCCACTGTTTCACATTGCTCAACCTCAGTTGGTGGGTCTGTCTGCGCTTCGGCAACGTCATCCCCAGATAATTGTATGTCGAAGAAGATTTCAAAACCAGGCACGCGCTTCCCCTTTGCGTTTAGCCATGGCTCCGGGAAGCCGCAGAATGGAAAATCTTCCCCCTCCCGGACGAAACGTCCGTTCAGGGTACCCCAGATGGGCCTGTGCATTAAATCAAATGGCTTCCCGGCCTTCTTTGCTCTGGCCCTTCCGGCCATTTCTTTCCCTTTCCTCACCCAATCTTTCTTGGTGGGCAGATAACCCAGTCCAAAGGCGTGGGGGTTGTGTGGCACTTCGGCCAACACTGAGACGCCCTTCCGGCCGCTTCTCCCTAATCCCATCCCAGGGGTATGTTTTAGCTTGTTCATGAGGTATATGGATTGTGCACTAACATACATGCCCTCATTCGCAGCCATGACATTCTGCACTACTTGAGCTTCGGCCAAAGTGAACCCCGACAAAAACACATCCTCCGTGCCGTGTTCGATCTCCAAGACGGGTGTAGACACCTCTGGCGGGGGATGGATCGATGAATTTCCAAAAACGATTGCTACCCCTTTCCCGTGAGGGTATTTCAGCATTTGATGAAGGGTGGAAGAGACTGCTTTGACCTGGTGCAACCACGGTCGCCCCAAAAGTAAGTTAAAGGTTGCGGGAACGTCCAAAATATGAAATTCGATACTGTGTTGTCCTGGACCAACCTTAGTTTGAATTTTAACAGTCCCCATCACCTCTCTGCTGGTATTGTCATATGCCCTGATCACTTGGGTGGTTGGGACGAAATCTACAGGCTTCAACCCGATTGCATATGCCGTTCTGGTCGGGCAGACGTTAATCGCAGACCCGGTATCAACAAGTACCACCGGTATCCACTTATCTCTACATTCCATAGAGATGTAGAGAGGCTTATTATGATTTGCGCCCTCAGGCGGTAGCTCCTTGTCTGAAAAAGTTAATGCCGGGGAACCTCCTCCCGGAAAAACCAGCCCAACCAGCTGTTCAGGCGTGGTGTCTATAGAAAGTTTCGACTTGTCCATGGCAGATAGGACAGCTTCCCTGTGCACTCGTGATGCCATTAGCAGTCCCCAGATGGAGATGTCTGCTTGTATTTTCTTTAATTGTTTCAACACAGCCTCGTCTTCAATTTGCTTCTCCTTCTGTCTCTCTACTTCTCTGTCTTTCCCGGATGCTTCGGGTTGGTCTAGGTGTGGGGGCTTGAAGTACCGCCCACTTCTTGTCATATGGTCCACTTCATCCAGATACCAAGTATCATCCGGTTGGTTATTTCCCCAGTCCTCATCGGTGTGGGCAAGACACAAATCGTCATCTTCCCACCACATTCCACTGGCAGCCAACAGGCACCTGTCTGGCTCCGGTCCACTCGCACTTTCAGTGCTCTCTGTCCATATGCTCGCAGCATTGCTTGTCTTTGTGCGCACAGAACTTTCGGTCCCCTCAGGCCCCTTCGCCTTTCTGGCTCTCTCAGTTTCCTCAAACTTTCCTTGTTCCAACTGCGTCAGTACAGCTGTTTGTTCAATAGTTCCCACATCCGTAATGCCCATGTCCTGAGCGGAATTCTTAACACCGGCGCTCTCCGGCGGTACAACTTGATTTTCGGCCGTTCCGGCCACAACTGATATTTCTGCCCCTGCCGGGCTCTGTTTTGGTTGAGCTTCCCCCGCTGCATCCGGTTGATCTTCGAGCCATCCCGTGGCCTCCTCTGATCCCTCATAATCATTCCAGTTAATGGACGCATCCTCCAGCTCCTGATTATCGAGAAATTGCAAGTTAGCAAAGTCCTCTTCTACGGCTGTCAGCTCATCTGCCCATAACTCAGATCCCTCCCCTCGGATCATGCACAGTTCTCCTGTCTCGGGAAATTCTACACTTAGCCCATTTCGGCTCGTTGATAGGATGTACTTGCTCGGATCATAAGCTCCCTCAGCAAAATTCTGTCCAGTCCCAGATTCAACAATCCCATTTCCTCTCAAAATCTGCCCTGCCCTGTCTTCGACGGTCACCACCATTGGTTCTGTTTGGGTTTTGGAGATGTCCATCATGCACAAGAAATTAGTGCAATCGGGAAGGAGCACCTCTGGCTTGGGTAGGTGGGTGGGGGTAATGTAGATGCTAGGATCGTAAGATGCGACCCCAGTCTGGATAAAGTTAATTCTTTTGGGAGGAGGGGCTTGGTTATGTGATGGGAGAGGGTTGGTCGTAACATTGGGTTGGTCGGGAGGTGCGATCACCTGTTTGTCAATAAGATCTTGGATCTCATGACGCAGTCTGTAACAACGGTCGGTGTCATGACCGTGTTGTTGGTGGTATGCACAGTATTTTGACGGGTCATATGAGGGGGGAAGTGGATTTGGTAATGGCTTTGGTTCCAGGGGTTTCAAATGATTCTTTCTGATCAGTATTCCTAGAACTTTGGTCAGAGGCATATATAGTGGAGTAAAGGTTCTTTGGCCTCGGGGTTGGAATCGGCTGTTTTGTGAGTTGCTTCCGGACGCGCCGGAGAATGGTGTGGCAGTCGTGGGTCTTGGAGGGGGAGGGGGAGTGGTGGTGACCATACCAACTTCCGAGGCTCTCGTGTTTGCAGCACCGCTCGGGCCTGCGTTGTTGTTGCGATTGAAGGTCCTCCTCGGTTGTTCTCTGTCCTGGTCAAGCAGTCCTTGCCTCATAGCATCTTCTATTTGCACCCCCATATCATGTAAATCTGCGAAAGTAGGGAAGGGGACCACAATCATTCTTTGCATTAACTTGGGGTGGAGATTGCGCACAATCATCCGAATTTGATCCCTGTCAGTGGGCCTTAGAGTCATCGTTGACGCCTTTGCCCTCCATCGGATCACAAAGTCCGAGAAAGATTCCTTAGGCTCTTGCCTTGTTGTTTCTAGATCACGGGTTGTGATCTCGATCTGCGTATTATAGGAATATTGTGTGACAAAGGCCTCAGCCATCTCATCCCAGTTTTTCTTCACCTCATCCGATAATCTTGCGTACCAATGGGAGGCCACACCCGACAGGGTTCGGCCGAATAATGAGAGCTTCTGTTGTCGTGTAAGGCCCATTGGCCGCAAGACATCCGCAAACAGTCGGATATGAACCATGGGGTCACCAGTCCCGTCAAAACGGTCTATTTGTGGCATTTTGAACCTATCGGGGAGTGTCACGGCCTCTTCGGTATATCCATCTCCGATATCCGGCATAGCCTTAGCCCCTTGGGATTTCTTAAAAAGTTTCTCCAATTTGCTCAATTTCAGAGCCGTAGGATCAACCTCGTCCTCGGATGGAGAGTCCGGGTGATTGGATGTATGAGCCTTGGACAGTTGTGGTGGAATTGGGGGCGGGACAGGCCCCGTTGGAAGACTTGTGTCCTCTTGCAAAATTTGGACAGCCGGTACAGTATTCGGGGTGTTGGGAGGGACGTCCTGAATAACAGGAGCCTTCTCGGGTAATGAGGCTCCTGCTGGAGGAGGGATTTGGTGTGAAGCAGATGCTGTACTCTGTTGTTGCAGTCTAGTAATCAACTCAGCCTGTTGGGCCATGACTGTGGCCTGTTGTTTGGAGAATTCCGCTTGACGGGCGGCATCATCGTGCATCTGTTTCATGCTTTCCTGCATCTGGCGCATTAGAGCCTCTATCCCCGATGTATTCTGTTGCTCCATCTGTCTAACTGGTATGTCTATTTCTGCAGCAGTAATTGAGACCTCAGTCCTATAGTCCTCTGATGGAGTAACCCACTGCCTTGACAACCTCTGTTCTGACACACTACGCCTTTTCGGCTTCCTTCTGATAACAGGGGGTAGAGAATAGAACACTGGTTGTCCGTCTATCAGATCCTCAGATCGGTGGAGTCGACGACCTCGTATCCAAGGTGCTTGGGGAATGCCTGTTGGGTCGGAAGCAATCGTGCTAAAACTGACCCCTAGCAAAAGATAAATAAAGCGAAAAGGAAATAAATAAACAGATAAACGGGCAGCATAACAGCTTAAGATAAAAATGCAAGACACATAGTCGGGCATAATCAACACACAGTCAATAAGCTGAAATATACACTGTCCTCAAACACTGATTATCATCCCTGTATCATTGTTCCCTAAAACAGAATCTGATATCCGCAGATAACCAATTCTCAAATACTGGCTGATGCCCGCAGGCTTGATACCCGTAATACAAAACTGATGCCCGCAGGCCTGATGTCGACAATGCTGAACTGATGCCTGTAGGCCTGATACTGTTAATACTGAACTGAAGCCCGCAGGCCTGATACTCAGACTCATATACTGATCTGATGCCCGCAGGCCTGATACTGCCAATACTTGAACTGAAGCCCGCAGGCCTGATGCCCAAACTCATATACTGATATATGCATTCCTGTAGAGACGCACTCTAAAGCACATAACAGATAAGTGAGAGCCAAAACACCCCTATGTTGGGGTAAGGTTTCCCTGTCCTATTTTGTCAGGAGCTAGGGTTTCACTATGCACGCAGCGGTTTCAAACAACCTATAAACGGGCAAGCAACCTGTCCTAATTTGGAATAGTCACTATGGATCCGAATATGCACTAGGTCGAATGGTCAAAGAGGGTCCCCCGGTAAAACCGGGGTTTGTGTTCCCATACTGGCAGAGCCCACAACCGGTCAGCCTTATGGTCATGCCTTGACAAGACAAGCCTCCGGCAAACCGTTCAGGAATAGCAGATGGCAAACACGGTGTCCTAGGCGCACCAATGCAAATGCAATGCAAAGAAACACACAAATGTAGTCAAAAACAGATATCATGAGTTCGAGTCAAGTTCTCTAAATTCCCCAGCAGAGTCGCCAGAAACTGTAGACGTCCCCCGAACGCCCCGGGAGGGTTTAGGTCCCGTTCTGTTCATTTGGGGTCACTACAGCTCGGACTCTCAAAATGTCACGGTTCTAAGTCTGAACCAAAGAGTCCAAATCCGGCAAATCGTTTTGAGAAAACAGATTTTTGAAAGAAGTGCCAAACATGGACTGCTTTGCCAGATACAGAGTCGCCACCTAAATATTTTATTTTGGGAAATTTAGGAAACCCTGACTCGGTGCCAAAAGGCCACGTGTCCGTCATCACCAAAGTTGCCTCGGCTCGGGAACTTGGGTACGATTGGGGAAGGTCACTTCGTGAGCACCCCCGCTCGCCCGGTCATAGACCGGCCTCTACTAACCATGATATCAATTTTTGAAAACATTGCGAGTTCTTATTCCGGTTTATTAGCCTAGGTTACTACGTGATGCTCACAGCATATAAATATAGACCGGGTCGCCCGAATTGGAACAAAACATTTCATGCTTGTTTTTGAAAATGGTTTGCTACCCGCAGGTAGGCTTGAAACATTTTGATGATTCATTCCAATTCAGATAACCCAACCTTCACCCACAGGCATTCAGGCAGATATATCAGATAAGCACGTAGCCTCATGGTAAGCATGCTATTCATGGCAACACTCACACGCATGCAAGGATGCTAAAGCATAAAACTTACCGGGTACTCCAAGCCAAAACAAAGAATTTCATTAGAAATCATGCATGAATCCTAAGTATACAGAAATGCCTAATGCAACACATGCAAAAATGCAACTATGGCAGGCTCGGCTATTCTAAGATTGGTATATGAAATGCTACAACTACCATGTATTCAATTTGGAATTGAAAGTACGATGCAGTTAGTATGGTGCGCCGAGCCCGGTGCATGCAATACAGATGAATGATGCAAACATGCTGTCATACTGTATGCTAATTTAAAATATGCCCTAATCTAACCATCATAAGCGGATAAATAAAAGGGAGAAAGACGTGGGGTTGGAAGACATACATCACACTCACGCACACTTATTACAGTTGTGCCCTCGCGCGGAGGATCCGAATAAATAATACAGTCCGAATATTACAGTCCCGAATAAAAGAATATTACAGAATTCTAACTAATGAATTAACTAGAAAGCAAATAAACTGGCGTGCAAGCCAGGGACTGCCTTGCTTCTGATGGATGATGCATATCCGGATTGTCTTGCGCGGAAATCCACCGGAATGCCCCAATTAGCCTCTGTTTACACCTATCCTTGAAATGCGCGCCAAGTCCCGAAAAGTTGTTGATTCCTGATTTTGCTGCAACAGAGAGCAGGAAAGGGGCATAGCAATGTATTTGCACAGATATATGCATGTCTCGATCCTCGTGCCACCAATCGCACAAACCGAGGCATGATGGCCGAGGAATCGAAATGCACAACTCAATATAGGATGAATGCACATGAAACTACAGCTAAAACCTAACTCCATCATGGATAATCCGAAGTGTCGGTGACTGGGGAATTGAGACACACTCCGTCACTCGGAGTACGAAATGTACCTCGTTTCCCGTGTCCGGGCTAACCCCTATTCCGGACACGATGCAATACGCATGATATGCATGAAATGTAACTAAGATGCGATCCTAACATACACAATGCTAAAAATGAGATGCCTCGAAATGCGTGCACACGGGCACGCAAACCGAGGCGATGGCAGATACAATGAAAATGAGATGCCTCGAAGTACGTGCACACGGGCACGCAAACCGAGGCGATGGCAGATACAATGAAAATGAGATGCCTCGAAGTACGTGCACACGGGCACGCAAACCGAGGCAATGATAAATGCAATGAAAATGAGATGCCTCGAAATGCGTGCACGCGGGTACGCAAACCGAGGCGATGACAGAATGATGAAAATGAGATGCCTCGAAGTACGTGTATACGGGCACGCAAACCGAGGCAATGATAAATGCAATGAAAATGAGATGCCTCGAAATGCGTGCACGCGGGCACGCAAACCGAGGCAATGATAAATGCAATGAAAATGAGATGCCTCGAAGTGCGTGCACACGGGCACGCAAACCGAGACAGTGATAAATGCAATGAAAATGAGATGCCTCGAAGTGCGTGCACGCGGGCACGCAAACCGAGGCAATGATAAATGCAATGAAAATGAGATGCCTCGAAGTGCGTGCACACGGGCACGCAAACCGAGACAGTGATAAAATGACATGGAAATGACAAAAATGATATGCAAGCACACTAACCGAATTTCAGCAACAAAATGTGGGGAAAAACAGTCCCGAAATGTAGCGAAATGATACCGAATGCACGAAATTGTCCCGAAATGCAACATTAAGCACCCGAAATGGCCTATAGCCATGCCAAACATGCACAATATGGACATGCAATGCAAAGACAGAAGCTAGACAGTCCCAAAAGACGCACTTTCACAGTTATAAACATGGCCAAACAGCAAGCGTAGATAAGGGAAACATAGCATGCAAGAATAGGGGCCAAAAGAGAGGTAATGAAACAAGTGGTATAAGCAAAACTCAAACTGAAAAATTTCCTTCTATAACATTGAAGATGAACCAAAAATATGAATATTTACAGTGTATGGCAGACCTCAAATCAGTATACAATCATGCTAAAAATGTGATGCAAAACAAGGCTCAAAAGGTGCTATAACATGAAGTATATAAAATAATCACCAAACAGAAAAAAAGTGTGAATGAAATATGAAGTATAGGCCAAAATAAGGCCACTTTCAGTTCGGACCAAGGTCCAAAAACAGAAGCAAAGAGGGCTATCAATTTATACAAAAAATGGGGCCAAATAAGAGATTGAACTACAAGTGCCACATGGAAACACCAAACAATGTTGAGCCCTTCTCCAATGTTGAAGAGGGGCTCAAAATAAGCCTTATATCAATTTACAACATGCTCGAAAATAAATTGCTCATAGGTCAAAAAAAGCATACAAAATCATGACATACAACATGGTCAATGAAGCAAGTATATTATGGAGGGCTCAAACAAGGTTGAGCCCTTAATGAGAAGTGAAGATGAGCTCAAAATATGGCCCTTTTCAGTTAGGACCGAAGCTTGAAACCAAAAAGAAATGAGGCTTAGAAATAGATCAAAGGAAAGGGTCAAAAGGATCAAAGTGTAACTTACCCTTGAAGATCTAGACTTTGGTTGCTTCTTGGATGGATTTGCTGCTCCTTTGGCCTTCAAGAACCCTTCCTAGCTGCTGGAAATGAGATAGTGGTGGTAGAGCTTGGTGGTATAGAAGGAATGGAGGTTAATGGACTTAGGGTTTTTGAAGAATTGAAGAAGATGAAGATGGAGTTGGCTATGGAGCTTTTAAGATCAAATTTTCTAACCCTCAAGAAGAAGGCCCTCAGCTGGTTATAAGGTCAAGAAAGGGGGTGTAAAAGGGGGGTGCAAAGGAGAGCAAAACTCTCTCCCAAAATATCCCCCGGATACAGAAAATATCTGGGGGATATTGCCTCGCAGCTGGAAGGGGCACAGTGAGGAGAGCACGGCCGGCCGCTCACTTTTGCTGGAGGTGGCCGGCCGGCCACACCCCCTAGCCGGCCGGCTAGGGGTCAAAAGGGTCAACCATCTTTTCTGGCCGGCCAGGTATTGGGGAGGTAGGCCTTTGTGTGTACAACACAACCATGTAATTGAAATTCCAAGAAAGTGGGCCCAAGGGGTTCAACAGTGGCTCGGAAAGAGGGGTTCAAAAGGGTCAAGTGACCTTAATGGCCGGCCATGAACTTTTAGTGGCCTCTCAGGTGTGTACATCACAGATATGTGGTTCAAAGTTCGAGAAAAAGGGTCCAAGGGGTTCAACATTAGCCCGGAAGAAAGGGGTCAAAAGGGTCAGGTGACCTTAATGGCCGGCCATGAACTTTTAGGGGCCTCTCAGATGTGTAGATCACAGATATGTGGTCGAAAGTTGGCAACGCTAGCTCTAAGGTATTCAACATTAGCCCGGAAGTGCGAAAAACGGGCGCCGGGAGGCTCGGGAGGAGAGATAACTGGCTGCTGCAACAATTGCTGGCCTCCCACCCTTCAGTGACCTTCCCTGTGATAAAACAGAGGTACCTGCCAAAAATGAGCGAAAACCGTTGCAAAATGAATGTTCCGGAGCCAAAACACGCAGTTCGGGGTCCCGGAAATGGGCTGTTAAGCACCGAAAATTGTATTTGACCTCGAAGTGGGTTTCTCAGCCCCCAGTGTCCCTCAAAATGGATGAAATAGGATGTATGCCAAAAATCAGAGCAATAGGAGATGGTTAAGCGGTCCCGAACCGAGGCACACGGCCTGACGGCTCCGAAAACCGGGAACCGGACTCCGAAATGGGCAAAATGGCCTACGGCCACCAAATGTAGCCTACGGACATTGAGAGATGGTCTACGGGACCTCTCCCTCCCCTCAGGAAAAGAAACGGAGAAAACCGAGTCTGGTTCGCAAACCGAGACAAGGCGCAGAAAAGGGTTTGGAAGTCCGGAGGCAGGGCTCACAGCCGCGACTCTGAAACTTCTGAACAAGCACATTATGCAACATCACCAAGCGCTTAATCGGTGACGTCTGAGTCTTAAGGTCGGTCAAAAATGGGGTGTCTACAGTGTTATCATTTATAAGAAGCCTACAATTTAAGTGATTCAATTTAGTTAATAGGCTTAAGGGTATATGTGTTATGGACCTAATGTGTAGATACTAGTTGTATAATTTCTATTTCTATGAGGGGCAGAAATAGAAATTAAAACATATTGGTTAAAGTTGGTTTTCATTACCTTTCAGTTTTAAAACCAATAATGGTTAATTTATTGGTTTTCATTACCTTTCAGTTATGAAAACCAATTACAACCTTTAAAAGGTTATGGTCCCTATTCCTTCCCAAGGTGAAAAAAAATAAGAATACTGTTTTGTTTTTCTAAATCCTCTCAAGGAGAAACATAAGGCACCAAAGGGAAAGGATTAGAAGGCTCTAACCAAGTCAATATTAAGGTTTTATTGACAATCAGACGCTTCCGTTTAACCGTTCATCAATGGATTCAGGTATGTCATTTTGTCTTGATTTCTTGATAATACACATGGTAAATGATCCAAAGTGTAAGGTTTATGTTCTGAAATTTTATGTTTACATTGTTTGCTTTATTTTAATATAACTGTATTCTCATGTTCTAAAAAACTTTGAACAGATCAAACAAAAGTTTAAAGTCTCCATAAAAACAACAATCAGGCTCAGTTTGGCTCAGTTTGGTTAGATAGATAATATAATAAAGTGTTTAAAAAAAAAAAAAGTTGTGTTTATCTAGATAGAGAGTTCTAGAAAGTAATGGAAACTATAGCTTTTTAGTTAGGCTAGCAATTTCTTACAAAATATACTGAGAAATTTATTCTTGTCACAAATATTGACAAGGTTTATTTTGTTTCCGTTGTCCATACTTATTTCCACAACACCTTGTTATACAGTAATTATATTTTTTTCCATCATTTGTTTTTGCAAAAATTTTCATTTATTGAAATACATACAAGAAAATAAATTTTTATTTCTTTGTCCTTTCTTTCACTTCAGTTTCTACTATTTTCATTTTCCATTGTCTATTTTCTTTCTAAACAAACAGAGCTAGAGGTTCTGCTTGTTTATATCTAATAGAAAATTTTTTATGTATCATTTATTTCTTGTTAGCTTTTTTATATCACAACTTATGTGAATATTTATGATTGACTCTTTGTTTGAAAATGATCATTAAAAATAATAAAAAAATAATAATATAATGTCATGTATCCAGTGATATAAAAGGATGGAGAAAATTAGGTGATATATAGCAACCATCTAAAATGAACAATTCATAGTGTAAATTTAATAAAGTGATTCAAATTGCTCATATTCTGGAAAAATTATTTTTAGTTTAAAATTTTATAATTTCCCAACTTCTTTTAACTAATAAAACTTTTAAGAGATAGCCAAGAAAGCCTCCAAAAGGATGCCAAGTCTATAAGTTGAGAAATTATCACATGTTTACACTGGTCATGTGCCTACGGAAAAATTATTTAGCAAGTACATGTAAGTGTCTCAATTTATTTTTTATTAATTAAAACAATGGGACCTATCAATTTAAGGTTGGACCACGGCTTGGTTTGACCTAACAAAAAAAAAAATCAAAAAGTCACTATCTTATTTAAGTCACATCATCTTATTTAAGTCACATCACCTCTCTATCACATCACTTCAAACCTACCCCATACCCAACTCATATTTCATAAAAAGTTAAAAAAATACATTTAATTACGACACCCCAAACAACCCCAACCCAACCTAACTTTAAATGAGAAGTTTCAATGCAATTGACAGACAAACAAGGGTCTAGCAATCTCAAAAAAGTTGGATTTTAATTGGGTGACGAATATACATGCTTCAATTTGCAAAACTCAACCAGCTCACTTGGTTGTGCATATTATTTATTTGTTTAATAAGTAAAGTATTAAAACTTGAAAATGATGTTTTTCACTTTTCATAAAAGCATAATCCTCACCCTCCTCATTGTTTAGTAAAAAATTAAGATTTTTTTTATTTATTTTATAAAATTAAGATTTGTTTAATTCACTAACTTGATCCGTATCCATTAGCCTATTCGCCCAACCCACTCAATTGATTTCGAAACCACGAATGGCCAGTTTTTTTTTTAGGTAATTACCACGAATGGTCAGTTACAGATAAAATACAATTACTTCTAGTTGATTTTATGTTATTATTAGAGACCCAATCAAACAAAATATCAGAAAATGAATGATATAAAGCATTGTTACAAGGCCAATGTGTAAAATCTCAAAAAATTATTTGTGATCCCCCAAATACTGTGCTGTCTACTGTTTTTCTATGTCCTGACATAAAATTATAGACTTTGCTTTCTCCACCATTCGTAATACTTTTTAGAACACAGACACCATCTCGAGGACCACTGAGGCCTCTTTTGAAAATGCAAAAAAAAAAAAAAATCATCTTATTAATTTATTTGAATCACCTTATTTCTTTACTTTTTTTTTTAATTTTTATTTTTCAAAAAAAAAAAAAACCAATAAACTAAAAAATGCCAACTATTCCTTATTCCCCTTTTCCGACTGGCGTTCTGTTATACGCCGGCCACTTTGTTAGATGCACCAGTCCGAACTAATTGCACAAAGATTTGCTATCGAATAGTAGGATATGCACCAATTAGTTTACTAATTAGTGTATCAATTAATAATGTGACATAATTTAAAAAGTTTTTAGTATTTGTAATGTGATTAATGAGTGGGGTCAATAATAATTTCATAATTAGTGTTGGTACATTAGTTAATATATTAATTGGTATATGTAGCACCACTGTTTTCTATCATATGTGCGCTGAGATGATTCCAAAACAAAAAAGTTACGATCCAAAATTTAAGAATCAGAATTTATTCAGGATTAAATATGTGGTAAAAATTGAATTAATTAAATACAAAATCTACCTATGAAATTAATCTAAGTTATTGATGTGAAATTTTGTATAATTTTTAAATTTTTGTGAGATTCCAAAAACACTTCCCGAATAAACTAGGGGAAATGACCAGTAAATGGTTCTGGAAAAAAAAAAAAACTACAGTTGGGTGGCCTTTAAAAATTTCATCATGAATGGAGACACAGACATAGTAGTAAGGTTGTGTTTGGTGGGAAAATTTGATGGGAGAAATGGAAAGGAAAAATGAAATGTAATCTCACTTTTTGTCTAGTTATAATGGAAAATACATGGGAAAAAAAAGTGAGAGGAAAATACGATCTCTCTTATTGTCTATTGGATTCACTTGGCCCTTTTCTTTTTTCATTTCTCAATTAAACCAAGTATAATTTAGAATTCGAATCCTATCAATTTTTTCTACTTTTCTTTCTATTTCTCTATCCCTTTTCATTTTCCTCATCAAATCCTTCAACAAAACACAACCAAAATGTTGAAAGAAAAAGATTGAAAAAAAAAGGGAGGGGGGGGAGAGGGGGGGATAAGTTAGCCCATTCTTCCAAAAAATCATGTCTTATTAATTTTTGAGGGCCGTTATTTACCCATACCTTTTTATTTTGGTCTCCCCATTTCTTTGAACCCCCATCCAGCAAAATGAGTCCTCTTATTTTCTCTTTGAATCCCCACCTTAATACCAATTATACCCCAAACCCAAACCCAAACCCTAGCCCCTAACCCCAAACCCAAAACCTAACCCTAACCCTAACCCTAATCCCATCCCACCAACTCCGACAACCACCGTTAGTAGCCAACCCGTAGCCCCTCCTCCCCCCCCCCCTCTTCTCTCTTCTTCTTCTTCTTCTTTCCTCTTTTTTTCTCCCATCACTCCTACACCTCTAGTGATCTTCTTCTGACGGTAACCTCCCTCAATAGCCTTTCTTTTTCTCCCAACTGGCCTCGTTACCTTCTCTTTCCTTTCTCGTGTGTTACATGCTACACCGCAACCCAGCCACGTCATCGTCCCTACTGGCTTATCACCTCTCACTATCGCGTCTCGCCACCACAAACCATATCTATAGAGAAGAGAAAGACAAGGAGAGACAAGAAGAAGAGGGCTCGACCTCTCTCCACCAAACTCGCAATCTCTCTTACTCTCTTCTTCTTCTTCTTCTTCTTCTTCTTTACGATCTCTCTCTCTTTCTTTGTCTTCTTCGTGACTCTCTCTCTCTTTCTCTCTCTCTCACATAGTCTCTACCGGTGATCGTGAATTGAGAAAGGGGGCACGAGATCTAGGGTTAAGGTTTCGATAGTGATGGTAGTGACGGTGGATAGTGGGTGGTGATGGCAATGACACAATGGTAGAAAAGAGGAGAGTGCTGCCGAATGTGATGGAATTAGGGTTAGGGTTTGGAAAATTAGGGTTAGAGAGTTAGGAATGAGGGTAAAAATGAAATTTTATTTTTGGACTAAATTAGAATTAAAAAAAAAGGGAAATTCTATTTCCACACACCTAATTAGTTCAAGGCACACACTTAATGAAATATTAATTTAATGACAATCATATCTGAAATAAAAATGACCATAATAGACATCCAGTAACACCCATAATATTATATGAAAAAAAATTTCTATACACATTAAGAAGAAAAAAATCTCAATATACACCTTTTAAGTTAAAAAAATTAAACCCTAGTTTTTCATTATTATCACTTTGCTTGTTATACATTACACTCCTTTATTGTTTGCAAAACAATACTCTTAAAACCTCTCTCATATTGCTTTAATTGTCCCTTTCCATGTTTCATTAAATTTGGATTAGAAAAAATTAAACACAGTCTCTCACTATCAAATTGGTTCAAATTGGTCTATCAAATTTTAATGCCTCCACAAATGCTTTCATTTTAATGTCTGTCAACTACAACCCTGGAATGCTTTCATTTTTTAATGCCTCCTCAAATGTTCCAAATGGTACCTCCATAGTACCGATGTTAATGGGGGGAGGGGGGAATGAAGATCAGTATTGACATTGAGATTAAATTTGGGTTATAACCAATCACAAGCAAAAATTCAAAATTTCTATATATTGTTTCGTACCTCTATGTAAACCAATTTGATAGACCATGTTGTATTAGACCTCTCAAGAGCCTTCTCGGCCAAGCAATACAGTTCCACACAGTGAATGTGTAGTTTTTCACTATGTAAACATAAAAATCCTAAAACCAAAAGACCAAACAAAAGCTTCAGACCAAAAAAAAAAAAAAAAAAAACAAACAAACAAACAAAACAAAACAAAAAAAATTGTGGAAAAGAGGGTTGAGTTGTGTGCGTACAATGCTTATGAGTAAAGGGTATAATTGTAACTTTAAGTGTCTAGATTGAGAAAATTAATTAATAATCAAATTAATAAGTGTGTGCACTAAAGAAATTGTGTATTGAGGTAATTAAGTGTGTGAAAATAGAATTTCCCTTAAAAAAAAATGAAAGAATGAAGGGCCTAAAGAAATAAGTTAGGGGTAAATAGCTGCCCTCTAATTTTTTGAAATATACTTTTTAAAAGTTTGCTTAAAATACAGATTATCCCTTATAGTTGAAAAATTACAAATACCCCATACTTAAAATTTTTTATTTAACAGAATTAACTAAAAAAATAAAATTCCTAACTATTGTCCTATAAAATAATAAAATTACTTGAATTATTAATTGAAATAAATTTTTAATATCATTAAAAATTATTAATTGCCTAATGATTTATTAATAAAAATGACCTTTGTTATGTAATTAAAAATTCCAAGCAGGGGAAGATGTAATTTCTATAATCACATGAGGTAATTCATATTTTAAACAAATTTTAAGGATTATATTTGTAATTTACTCTTCTTTTCTCACTTATCATTCTTGTTGAAATTTCACAAATTCGCATAAGTTCACTTTTATAAATGGATTTAAGTGTAGGTGATCTCACAATAAGTCATTTTTAGACCCCTCCCCCCCCCCCCCCCCCTTTTTTTTCAATCCATCTAATTGAGTAGAAGTTTAAAATGTAAAATTTTTATTTTTTAAATTTAATAAATAAATAAATAAACTAACAAAAAAAGTCAGTAAAAAAATTAACCCCAAACCACCACAATCTTATTGTATAAAACAATATTTTTGTTAGGAAAATGTTTGAAACCCTAAAAAAATATTCGCAATTCTATCTACAATGATATGGCAGGATATTTGCCAACTTTTTATTTGCTACACACTTAATGATAGTAGATATAACTCCCATAGCACATCATTATAAATGAATTTATGAATATAAATGTATGGGTTTCTAACATTACCCTTTTTATTAATTGGACATTTTTCTTAACATTTTCTGTTTGAGTGGGACACCATTTAAAAATACTTTACAAGTACCAAAAAATTGCACTACCTCGTAATCTTTTCTTTACTCGTGCATGAACAAAATAGAAAATGTTATACAAATTAATAAATTTTGCTAACTTTTCTACTAATAATCATGTCATGCACTCATGTAATATTAAAATTTAAAATGAAACCCTAAATGATATAGGGTTTTTTTAAGGTCCCTAATATTAAAATTTTAGGAGACAAAGAACACCCAAACTTTTATATTAGCTAAGGTCCATTAAAAATACGCACGTTTTACATTCAAATTTATTGGACCAAAATACCCTCGTGATAGAAAAAAATGATCAACAGAGAAAAATGATCAAGTTCACTTCTCTTTCCATTTTTTTCGGTGACTGATCTTCTCCCACATCCTCCACGATCAATTTCATCTTCTCTTAGTCCCTAATTTCTCTAACATTCAACACGATCAACAGAGAAAATCATATCTTTGTAATTTCTTTGACATATTGAAAACTGTAGAATTAAAATTTCTCTAGCATGTTGAAAATTGTAAAATTGAAATTTCTCTGTAACGTTTCTAAATTATTAACATCTGATAACTCTGATTAACTTCTTAGTAATCCTCAATCACATTAATTATGAATCTTTTACAATTTAATAATCATATATGCATATTCAAGATCCTTATTTTAGGGATATAAAGATTCCACATGCCTTTATCCTTTCAAAGCTTCTAAGACAATAAATTACAACATGTAACGAGAATTCAATAGAAATTAAAACACAAAATAATGCCCCTATGGGCTATACGTTCCGCAGCTTAAACTAGTTCACAGACAAATGGTTTTCTAAACCATACAAATAAATAGCCCTAGGTTTATCAAAATAAAACAACAAGAGATAAAAGTTTCGTGCTCCCAAAACAATTCTCCACACCTTTACTTTGGCGAGATCACAACAACTTTTCCTGCAACAAATCCACTAACGGTGAGTACAAAGCCCTGTAGAAAATTTTTAACAGAATATATACATTTTATACAATCTCATGAGACAGATACACATGCCATACCATGCTTGAAACAGTTTTTCTCTTTTGAAAATTTCATGCACAATGCTCGTTTGAAAGTATAATCAATCCAATGATTTCAATATATCAACAAGATGTGGTAAATACGACCTAGGCAAATCCCTAGGGCTAGTGTCTACAAGTAGGCTTATCAGGCACTACCAAATCTTACCTTACCGGCTTCTAACCGGAGAGTTTAGGTATCCACAAGTTCGTGTTTCTGGTCTTATACCAAGGACACTCAGGCCAACTTAATTCTCAAACTACACTCCCTAACAGGATTTCCCAGTGTATTTACCTCAAAACGGTTCATTAACAACTTTTGTTCCACAAAATCATTTCCGTTTCAAAGGAATCTTAACAATTCCAGTTCGAAAGAAAACAATGAACACGAAATGAAATGCCAATACAAATATATCCATATTAATGCCTTGGACTTTCTCAATACTTTCTCATTTCATCTACACAATCTTCCATTATAATCAAGTTCCACATCTCTACTCAATAAATATATATATATATATATATCCCAAGAGATAGATAAAAACGCATCATCAAATACATTTATTTTCTCATTAAATCAAAGAAATCTCAACATAAAAATCATCATTTTTCAATCTTGATCTTTTCAAGATAAGTTCAACAACATACTATTCACTATTTTCTCTATATCAATTTCTCTCTTACAACGGATTTCAACAATAAGGATAAATATAACAATTTCCTCATCATTTCTCAAAAATAGATTTCAACAATTCATGATTTTACAAAATCCCAGTTTTTTTTTTTTTTTTTCCAAATTTCCAAAATCTAGGTTTTCACAAAAGAAAAGAAAAATAGAGTTTGTCTTTGTGAAAGATTTTATGCAATTAGAAGCCCCAACTATTATACACTCATATTCTTCATCAGTACAACTTTTTCCTCAACTTCCTCAAGCCTAGGGTTTTCACAAAATTAGGGTTTCCTCATTTTTAAAAAGATTTTTGCTCATGAACTTCTAAAAAACTCTCATAGTTCACAAATTAAAAGATTTGAGAAAATCTCTCATTAAGCAAAACACAACTCCATAAAAATCAAATCCTAACTTAACACACTCCAAATAATATCAAAATAACTATAGGCTTGCAAAAAAGTATGTATAACTCTTAGAAAAATCCCTATCTGAAAATTCAGAGAAGAAAAATGAGAAAACCCTCCAAAATCAATGGTGTCGAAACCCGATCTCCACCGTACGCAATGTAGCCCTTTGGTGTGCTCTCCAACTTTGATGAAGGAACTTGGGTCAAAACTTTAATGGATTTGGAGAAATCAAGGATTTATGGTGGTGGATGTGGGTTTGTAGAGAGAAATGAGAGGAAATGTGTTTTTAGAGAGAGAGAGAGAGAGAGATGAGAGGAAATGAGATACACTCAGTCCAAGGAGAAGAAAAAGAGAAAATTTGAACTCAACCTTTCCCACACATGCGCTCCTTTCACCGCATGTGCGGAGCGTGCCTTCCTGTACGTGCAACACCGAACCTTGCACGTGCGGCACCCCAATCTTACACGTGCGGTTATTCTAGTCTTCAACCACCAGAAACTCCCCCTCACCGCACATGCAGCTTACCCTCCCGCACATACGGCACCTCCCTCGCACGTGCAATTTTGCTCTAGCACCAAATTTTGCAAGATCAAAAGGGTATTACTATAGTGATCCCGGTTTTGAACCAACTCTTGTGGTGTTCCGGACTCGGGTTTAATGCTTTCATATTGTTGCTTACCTTTTTCTTCCCTTGTATTCTTGGAAATTGGCTTTTGGGTTGTAGTTGTGTGTTTGAAACAGGTTGGTTGCTTGTTTTTCCAAACCTTTGTTGTCCAGATTTTTGCTCCTCCAGTCGAGCGGCCTTTCTTGCACTCGAGTGGGATTTGAAAATTTTGCTCGTTCGCTCGAGCTACACTTCCTATGCTCGAGCGGGCTTTGCAAACTCTTAGTATTTTGCAGGTTTGCAAAACTATTGGGAGAATGATTTCTACGTTCAAGCGGGTGGGCGCTCAAGCGGCCTTTTCTGCACTCGAGCGTTGGTCTGCTGTCTGCAAAACTACTAGATCTGTGTTATGTACGTCGAGTGGCCTTTCTTGCGCTCGAGCGGTTAGTGTCTTGACGATTGTGTCTTGGCGCTCAAACGGTTTTTATTGCGCTCGAGCGGAATGTAAAACTATTGAGAGAATGATTTCTACGCTCAAGCGGCGTTTACTACGCTCAAGCGGGTGGGCACTCGAGCGGCCTTTCCAACGCTCGAGCGTTGGTCTGTTTTTTGCAAAACTACACGATGTGTGTTATCTACACTTGAGCGGCCTTTCTTGCACTCGAGCGGTTAGTGTCTTAACGATTATGTCTTGGCGCTCGAGCAGTCTTTATTGTGCTCGAGCGGAACAACTTATTGTGTCTAATGCTCAAGCGTCAACTCTTCCGCTCAAGCGGACTGTGTGTATATCAGATTGCGAAAATGACTTTTTACTTCACTTTTTCAAATATTTTCTCTCTAAAACCTAAAGTTGAGACCCTATCTCTCTAAAATACACCCTCTCTCTACATTTTCACCTCGTTATAGTGATTTCTTCACCCTAATCCCTTTGATAAAAAAGATAGATCATCTCAAAATCTCCATTTTGATTCGAATAGAGTTGGATTTCCGCATCTATGAAGTTACACTCTTGCTTGGCTCGTCTTCTCTCTTTAAGGTAGGAATTTTCTACACTTTTATATGGTTTTTAGCCTAGTTATTTGTCATTGTGCAATAATGGTGGGATTTGAGAGTGGTTTGAGCAAACCTAGTGTTTATGTGTGAAATAAAAAGAGGGATTTCTAAGTGAATGTGAGACAAATGGTTATGAGGTTGAATATGAGGTTGTATTGTGGCCAAATACTTGATTTAGGCCATTTGGGTTGATATTTGAAAGAATGAGAGTTTTGTCCTAAATGGGTCAAAGTGTTATTTTGTATAAATAACTAAAATTGGTAATGATAATGTGAAATTGGATGATAGTTGATGTAAATGGTGGAGTTGGACACGAGTTGTCTCTCACCTATGGAAATTTGAATAATTTATCTATCGAGAAGATTTTATATCTGTTTAGAAATATCTATATTAGGCTATCGGTGGAGGATAGCTATGATTGTTGTAGAAATTGCATGAGGATTAGGTAAATTAAAACTAATCTATTGTTGATTGTCATTGAATATGACTATGTTTAAATACATTGTATATGTATGATGTTTGGGAGGGGAAATGGGATGTACTCCATTGTTTGGGAGGAGATAAATGATAGACTCCATTGAAAATTAAGTTGGCCAGAGTGTCCTAGGTGAAAGTCCCAAAATATTATGTATACATGGGTGCCAATCTCGCGAACGAAATTTTCGTAAAATGGCAGATTTGAAGTGTTTATGTAGTAGTGTATTGAATTGAAAACCCACTGAGTTGTAGTCTCAGTTGGGTTATCGAAAAATAATGAAATTGACTCATGAAGTGAGAATACTAAATGAACCTGAAATGAATTGAAGTAAAATGTATTGAGATATGAACCTTGGTGTCTTTCGGTTATGTTAATGTAGAGATTTTGTCATCGGTATTGTACATGCACATTGTACTTATATCTTCG
Organism: Camellia sinensis; assembly: GCF_055761805.1. Lineage (NCBI taxonomy): Eukaryota > Viridiplantae > Streptophyta > Magnoliopsida > Ericales > Theaceae > Camellia > Camellia sinensis. The sequence continues at coordinate 40,920,899 of NC_138975.1, read as the reverse complement.
TTAAATTTCATATATTGTGTTGGATTATTTCTACTGGGCATGGGCTCACCCTATTTGGGGAAAACCATTTTCAGGTGTTGGTGACATGCCTCTGCCAAGGCAATAGCTTGGAGGAATACACGGGAGCAAAGGCTTCTTTATTTTGTTGTATATTTTTATATAGCCAAGGGCTTTAAACTGTATTGAGCTAGGCTCACTTTTGTGTAACCAAGTAATGACTTGGAAAGATGTAAGCCCATAGGGCATCTATTTCGTCAATCGTTAACTGGTATTACATGCTATAGATTCAGGATGTATATTTATGAATGTATATCGCATGTATTATCTTTTGTAACACAAACTCTGATGAATGAAGGCATATCGTTCCTGCTATTACTTCTCTTATGAGTTGGATTTATTATAACATTTTTGGGACGTGACAGCTACTAACCTAGACTTTGATTATGCCACCAAAATAAGATACTTAACTCTGGAAACAAAAATGGAGACGCAATTTCGATGAAGACTTCAAGATGAACTTAAACGGCTGACAAGGCCTGGAATTAGTTTTCTGACATCCCACACAAGAACATAAACATGATTAGAGGAGAATAAGATGGTCTACATACCCGGACATCACATTTTATGGCTGAAAACCTAACATACTACACACATACTATTCTCTTGTGCATTTCACTCACTTGAAATATAGAATTTGTCTATATGGAATTTGTCTAGCCACACTACCTCCCTTTGAGATGTGAATTTTCTATGATTTCTTCATTTTCATTTGATTTGATTTCTTTGGCTTGTTTTATTTTCACTGGAATTTCTCTAAACATATCACAATCCCTTTGAAATATCTCTGAGTGTGTTTGTGTGTGCATGTGTGTGTATGTTCATGTTTGGAATTTCACTAGCTATTGTACACTTACTACTTCTCTAACATGTTGACTTTCTCTGGCCATCACACACACACTTACTACTTCTCTAGTTGTGCATGCAATTTCTTTGAGATGTGGATTTTCTCTTATCACTTCACACTTTACACATTTAATACTCTCTTGTGCATATAGAATTTCTCTAAGTGCGTGTGTGTGTGTGTGTGTGTGTGTGTGTGTTCATGTGTTGGTGTTTCTCTAGTTTGTTTGATTTTCATTTGCTATAACACTCTTAATACTCTCTTATGCATTTGAATTTTCATTGGACACATTACAATACCTTTGAGATATGGATTTTCTCTAAGTTTGTGTGTGTGGTCATGTTAGGAATTTTTCTAGCTATCACATTCATACTTTCTACTTTCTCTAGCATGTTGATTTTCTTTGGACAACACACACACACTTATACACACTTACTAACTCATTTTGGAGCTTCTTCTTGAAGCTAGTTTGTGTGGTGTGTGTTTATGTGCAAAATTTCTCTGGGCATCACACAGTACTATTCTCTTGTGCATTTGACTTTCACTAGACACATTACACACTTGCATGTTGATTTCTCTTGTGCATTTGATTTTCACTGGACACATTACACAAGAGACGTTGGGAACTAAGTTGACTCTTAGCACCGCTTATCATCCTCAAATTGATGGATAGTCGGAATGTACCATTCAGATTTTGGAGGACATGCTTAGAGCTTGTGTCCTTGATTTTAAAGGGTCATGGGAAAGGCACTTACCATTAATTGAGTTTGCTTACAACAATAGTTACCAAGCTAGTATTGGGATGGCACCATTTGAGGCTTTGTATGGCCGACCTTGTAAATCACCGGTTTGTTGGGCAGAAGTAGGTGATGCACCGTTACGGGGTCCGTACATTGTTAGAGAGACAACCGAGAAAGTTGTTCTCATTCGGAAGAGGTTAGCTACGACCCAAAGCCAACCAAAGAATTATGCCGATAAGAGGAGACGACCTTTATCTTTTGAAGTTGGTGACCATGTGTTTCTAAAAATCTTACTAAGGCAAGGTTTGATGAGATTTGGTAAGAGTGGTAAATTATCTCCAAAGTTCATTGGGCCTTTTGAGATCTTAGAGCGAATTTGAGAAGTGGCATACCGATTAGCTTTACTGCCACAACTTTCATGAGTTCACAACGTATTTCATGTATCTATGCTTAGGAAGTATGAACCCAACCCTTCTCATGTGCTTGATTGGGTTGACTTGGAGGTAGATGAGGATGCCTCTTACGAAGAATGACCGGTTCAAATATTAGATACCCGGGAGCAAGTGCTACGGGGCAAAACTATACCGTTGGTAAAGGTGTTGTGGAGTCACCGTGGGGTTGAAGAAGACGTGGGAACGGGGAGGCAGAAGTCCGCTCTAAGTATCCGGATTTGTTTGAAATTGCTTAAGTTGTTTTTCCTTGTAATATTCCCTAGTGTTTGAGGGAAATGTGTTAAAATTGTTGACCGCATGTTGTTATGTTAAGCATGAAATAGTTACGGATTGTCATTTCTTTACTTCATGTTTAGGTTAATGTGGACGGTTGTTGTTAATAAGATAACCATGGTGGAAATGGCAAAAAAAAATTTGGTTGAGAGTTAATATTATGATTTTAAAATGAAATAGCGTGGTTTTGATCGCTAGAAACCCCTTTTGTTTGGGTAGTTTGATTTGAAATTTCGGAGGTGAAATTCTTTAAGGGGGGGAGGTTGTAGCGATCCCAATTTTGACCCAGTCAGCTTCTGGGGGTCAAAATGCATTCGAAATTGCTTAAGCCGCACATGCAGAAAACAGAAGAGGGCTTGTTTGGCTATTGCAATAAATGCAGGTGCGGGAGAAACGCCGCACGTGCGGTGGTAGGTGAGTCTGAAATTTTGGTCTTTTCTTCTCTTTAGGCTGAGTGTATCTCACTCTTATTAGGTCTCTCTCTCTCTAAAAACCCTTTCCTCTCCCTTCTCTCTACATTTCCCTATGCCAAATTGGATCAAAATCTTGATTTAACAAGATCCATTAGAGTTTTACCATAGTTTCTTCATCAAAGTTGGTTAACTTCTCGAGGGCTTCGTTGCGTGCGGTGAAGTTCGAATTTTGACACCATTGATTTTGGAGGTTTCATCTCATTTCTTCTTCAAAACTTGTAGGAATTTTCTTAGATTTATATATATATTTTTGCAAGATCTATATAATTTTCGAAATCATCTTTCGATAGCTTTAAAAATTGATTGTTGATTCAAGAAGTTGAGCGATTTTGAAAGTGGGTTTGTCTCTTATTCCTTTAAAATGATCTTATGGATTTTGATATTCGTTGATTGAAGAAAATATGATTTTGAAAAGCTTTCTTTCAAAAGATTTGAGTTGTATAGTTTTAGTAAAAAAACCTAGAATTTAGGGAATTTTTTTAAAAGAGACTGAAAATTCATAAATGATATTATTATATTTATTTTGTGTGGCAAAACAAATGGATGTTTGGAAAATTTCTTATTTATATTTATATAAATGATGAATTTCAGGGAATATGAGAATTGTTGTTCATTTTGAAAATTATTGTTCAAAACATTGAAATAGTCTTGAAATGACTAATTGTTAAAGATACTTGAGAAGGGGGAATTGTGTTATTCGTTGGATGATGAATTGGAATAAAAGTATTTATATTCATCTTGTATTATTGGCATAACAATTCAGTTGATTACATTAAACTTTGAAAGTTGATTTGAAAACCTGCATTGAGAAAAAAATGTTAAGAAATAAGTTTTCATGAAATTGTTTTGGAGTAAATACGTTGGTAAGTTTTGATAGGTGGTGTAGATGATATTGAATAAGTTGGCCTGAGAGTTCGGGGTGAAAAATCGAAAACCCGCGCAGATAGGTGTCGAGCCTTTCGGTTAATACCGGTAAAAATGACAATTTGGTAATACTTGTATAGTCTACTTGCAGACACCGTCCTAGGGATTACCAGAGTCGTATTTACTGCTCTTGAAATAAATTGTTAAGTTTTGAACAATTGAAATTGCATGACATCATTGAGCATGATGGTTTTCAAACGATGAAAATGTGATTTATCTTCAAAAGGGCATAGCATGGCATGTGCATTTCATCTCTTGAGACTTGTATAAAATGTATATACTTTGTTAAGGATTTCCTACTGGGCTTTATGCCCTCCCTACGGGATTTTTGTGCAGGAAAAGATGTGGTGATGCCGCCTAACTAAAGGCGAGGAAATGTGTGTTGAGAGTATGAGACTCTCATTTTGCTGTGACTCTGTGTGTAAGCCAAGGGCTATATGTGTATGGGTTTGAATAACCATTTTGTGTAACCAGGCTCAAGCCTTGGAAACTTGTAAACCCTTGAGGGTATTTATTTGTTTATTTACTTATTGTTGGATTAATGTATTGTTGCATGAAGAACTATTGTATCATGTAATGTAAGTTTGGAGATTGAAATTCAGTTTTCCTTGAAAGAGTTACGATTGTTGTATTATCATTTGGGCTAGAAATTTGGGGCATTACAAATTTCTTTGGCCATCACACACTTGCAATATGACTTGCATACAAAATTTCTTTACAATTATAGTTAGAGAAATTTACATTCTTTGCAAATGTAGTCATAGAAATTTACTTGCATGTTGATTTCTCTAGCACATTTAATTTTCTTTGAAATTTTTCTGCAAATGTAGTCAGAGAAATGTACATTCACTACAAATGTGGTCAACGAAATTTACTTGCATGTTAATTTCTCTAGCACATTTGTTTTTGTCTAAAATTTCTCTATCATCTTGATCTTCTTTGGCCATCACACACTTGCAATATGACTTTCATATAAAATTTCTCTACAACTGTAGTTAAAGAAATTTACTGATAAAAAATCAACGAACATCGAACAATTCGAAATCAACTCCACTGGAACAACGAATACGATCAAAAATCAACTCGAAAACCTAATTTGAAATCGGAATCCTTACATACAAATCAAATCAAATCAAAATCCCTACATAATTTCCATCGAAATCGAAAATCAAAACCCAATCCCTACGCAATCTCCATCAACATAGCAAAAAATCACAATCCTTATGCAATATCCATCAACACGATTAGAAATTAACTCAAAAAATCTAATTCGAAATCAGAATCTTTACATACAAATAAAATCAAAATCAGAAATCAAAACCCAATCCCTACACAGCAAAAAAAAAAACCAATCAAAATATACATTTTTTTTTTAATTATGATTAAAAAAATATAAAATTATATTAATTTATTTTTTATTATATAGTATATAACCTTACCATAGTCTTTCCCTTTTTGAAAACCAAGGAGTTTTCTCCCACTAAGCACAATGTTTCTTTTTCTCCCTTTAATGCATATAAAACAGTTTGTCCCACTAAAACTGTTACAATTAAATGATAAATAAGACAGCACAATGTTTCTTCTTCTCCCTTTAATGGATATACAGCAGTTTTGTCCGACTAAAACTCTCACAATTAAATGATAAATAAGACAACACAACGTTTCTTCTTCTCCATTCAATGGATATACGACAGTTTTGTACCACTAATCTCACAATTAACCATGGTACTACATATACCAATTGATACACTAGTTAGTACACTAATTAATGCATGTAGTAGTATTCCACAATTAAATGATAAATAAGACAGCACAATGTTTCTTCTTCTCCCCTTAATGTGTATATGGGTCTTGTTAATAAATTTTCTGAAAACATTTGTTAAGATGCATTAAATATACTTAATCAGCTCCACTATCATAAAAAATAAAAAAGACTATAAATATAATTTGTTAGAGGTTAAATTACCCTTTTATTTAATTCCTTCTATTTTAACATACTTTTATAATGAAGTTTTTTTTAAAAAAAAAAACCTTTTTTTTATCATAAAAATAAATGCCTTTATTTTTAAATAACATTTATTGGAATTTTTTAAATTTTAAATGCTCTCTGTTTTCAATAATAATTAAATTATATGGTGTAAGAAAAATAAAGGATATATAATTTTTGTGAATTTTTAAAAAAAAAGTTATATGTCCTTTATTTTTATAACAAATACACAAAAATTATATGCCCTTTATTTATTTTTTTCAATTTTTAGATTCATTTTCTTTACACCATATAATTTAATTATGATTGAAAATAGATAGTATTTAAATTTTTTTTTTAAATCACAAAAAATAAAGGCATTTATTTTTATTGTAAAAAATGTTAAAAAAATAAAAACAATCTTCATTATGAAAAGTATATAATAATGTTAAAATAAAAGGGTAGTTTAGACTCTAACAAAATATATTTATAGACTTTTCTATTTTTTTATAGGTAGTTAAATGTATTTAATGAATCCTTAATAAGTGCCTAACAAAACCCATAAAGGAATGCTATAGATATAAATTAATAAATTTGTTTATAAATTAATATGTCATGAAATATTTTTAAATTTAAAGCAAGGTGACTTCAATAATAAATAATGAGTGCTACTAGTAGTGCCCACTTCTTTTAATTTGGACCACTCACCTCTTTGATGGATTATTTTAAAAAATATTTTTAATTATTATTTTCATTAATTATTTGATTTTATTTAAAAAAAATTTTACTTGCAATTTTGCAAGTAACAACACAATAAGAAACAATGATGTTGATAATAATGTTGAGTTTTTGTAGGATGGATTGGAATTTTAGAGTGAGGAAGAAGATGGAGAGAAAATAATTGAAACTTTGAAAAGAATATGATAGAGTTGAATACGAAGAATATATATAAGTAATTTGAGTGTACCATGAGAAAAAAAAATATTTTATTTTAGAATTTAATATGTATTGTCCTTATTAGTAAATTTATATAATAGAAAGTAAATTATAAAATTTTAATTAGGTGTACTGAGTTATTAGTTAAATGGCTAATTGGATTGAATCCAAATCCTTGTCTTGAACTCAAACAACAAAATATATTTTCAATTTTTTATTAATTTTTCCAATTTATTTTTTTGAAAATTTTTTAAGGGCAAATTACAAATAAAACCCCAAGGTTCAGTGTGTTTTGTAATTTAAACCCTAGGTTTTTAATTTTGACAATTAAAACTGTTAGGTCCCTGTGTTGTCAAATCCGGAGACAAAATCTTGTGTTAATTTAAAAAACTATGTTTTTCTGTTTTTCTGTTTTTGTACTGTCCGCTCGAGCGGAGACTCCTGAGCTCGAGCGTAGAGTAGCAGGTCACAGTAGTTTGACAGGACAAGCACAGATACTGGTGGGTGTGATTTTCCGCTCGAGCGGAAACTCCTACGCTCGAGCGCAGCTCTGTTTCTTCGTATGCAGTTTTTGTTCAGTCCGCTCGAGCGGGCTATGTTGAGCTCGAGCGGAGATCGCGGTTTCAGATTCTTATTTAAAGCTGCTAACGTTGTTTTGTTGGATACGTTTTTCCTAGATCTGATCAAAACAAACTAGGGTTGAGTTTAAAGTCTTCTTGGGAGATTTTTGAGAGTATTTCTTGATGTCTTGAGAAGAGTTCTTCACTCAGGATCTAAAATACATACATCAAGGAGTTGGTTTCTTTATATTCAAGAGAGAGTTCTCTTCGGTGGATTCCGAAGATTCTAGCATATAGTTTCAAAAGGTGTTTGATTCTATATGTGGGTGAGGTTGTGGAATCAACTTCAAGATTGATCAGTTCCGAGATGAAGTCGTGAAAAAGAGTTACAGAAGATTCGGAGACAGATTGACTAAGTTGGGTAATTTGTAAGCTATCTTTGTAATCTTTTTACTTCAGTAGTGGATTGATTTATGGCGTTTCGCCCGTGGTTTTTTAATCACAGTTGGAGGTGTCCAATTGTGGTTTTTTCCACGTAAAAATCTTTTGTGTCGATTTATTATTTAATCTGACAAAACAAACAATCTAAATCGCTTTCGTAAGTGCTTGTTGATTTAGATTGTGTGTTTTGGATTTTTGGGATTTGGAATATTTTAATCTTGATCTAATCACGAATCACTTAGATTTTCAATTGGTATCAGAGCGGGTCACTCTTTGTTTTTTCAAAACTATAGGAGTGTGATTTTGTGTGATTAGTATCATGGATTCTATTCGTGAAGGTAACTCCACTCATAGACCCCCTTTACTAGACGGTACAAACTATTCTTATTGGAAAGCTCGTATGAGAGCATTTTTAAAATCCATCGATGAGAAAGTTTGGCACTCCGTAATCTTTGGGTGGAGTGAACCTACAATCACCATTGATGGGAGTGATATTCCTAAACCCCTGGATAAATGGGACGCAATTGATTACCAGAATTCGAGTTGGAACAGCAAAGCTCTCAACTCCCTCTTCTGCTCTGTCACACCTGAAGAATTCCGTCGAATTTGCACGTGTGAAATAGCAAAAGAGGCGTGGGATATTCTTGAAACGATTCACGAAGGTACCACCTCTGTTAAAAGGGCAAAACTTCAACGTCTCACGTCCGCCTTTGAAACCCTTTTTATGCGCGACGATGAGACGTTCGATGAATTTTATGCAAAACTCAGTGATATCGTGAATTCCTGTTTCACTCTCGGTGAGAAAATCCCGGAAGCAAAAGTTGTTGGAAAAATTTTGAGGTCCCTTCCCGAGAGGTTCCAACCAAAGGTGACAGCCATTGAGGAGGCTCAGAATGTTGATACCCTCAAGCTCGATCAATTGGTTGGAAATTTGCAGACTTATGAAGCCCACCAAATTTCTAAGAAAAAGCAAAAAGAAAATATGGCCTTCACGAGTGCCCATGAGACTGCAAAACCTCCGGAGACTGAATTTGATTTAGAGTCTGAGATGACGGCTATGCTTACAAAACAGTTTAAAAAATTTTTGAAAAAGAAGCCGAATTTCAGAGCCCCTATTTCAAAAGATAAGAGTAATGACAAACCCAAAAATGTTCCACCAAAATTTGCTCAAACTACTGAAAAAAAGATTGTTAGGGGACCAGGGGTCAAGTGTTATGAGTGTCAAGGCTTTGGTCACATTGCCCTTGAATGCCCTTCGAAAAAGAATCGAAAGAAAGTCTACACTGTAACTTGGGATGATGAAAGCGGGTCGGAGCAAGAACCCGAAGAACCTGAATCTGGAGAAGACGGGGATAGTGCTTTTATGGCTTTTTGGTCCACTTTCACTCAAACTCTTCCAAAGCCAGCGGAGTTAGCTCGTGGTCAGAACTTGCATCATGCTCCTACTTTTGATGGGAGTAACTACCTGTTTTGGAAAATCAGAATGAGGGCTTTTCTGAGAGCCTTTGATCCAGAAGGCTGGCAGGCCATTGAAGAAGATACAGAAAGTGTTGACAGTCCGAGCAATCTGAGAGCCCTTAGCACTATTCGTAGAGCAATTTCTGCTGAAGAACAGCAACGGGTTGTTCGTTGCACAAAGGCTAAAGAGGCATGGGAAATTTTGAGCCAATTCCATGAAAGAGGAAACTCACATTCACCACCATTCAGCGACTTTTCAGTCTTAGTTGCAAGATTGGAGGAGGCAAAGGAGAATGAAGAGCAAAAAGAGGATGATGAGACATCTGAGGATAATGAGGAGATCAATGGCGATGAACTACAACAAGCCTACGAAAAGCTGTACGAGGAATCTTTGAATTTATCCAAACTCAACGACAGACTCTCTCTCAAGCTCAAGACATGTGAGAGTGAGAATGTCAGGCTGAAAGAAGAACTTGTAGCAGCAAAGCAGAATATTGTCAAGATCTCGAGTGACAGGCAAGACTTATGTGGAAAATTACTATCCTCTGAAACTGAAAGGAATGAACTTCTGAAGGTGTATTCCACATTTGAAGAAAAGCTTGAAAGTCTTGAGCTGTCACAAGCCAGATTGGAAGAGATAATCTGTCAAAAGGATGAAGAGCTTCGGGTTGCTAGAACCACTATTGCCATGTGGAACAAAGGTTCAAAATCCTTAGAAGACATCCTCGGGTCTCAACAAATGGGTTGCGACAAAAGCGGGTTAGGCTATGATGCAACAGCACACAAGGGACAGGCCTCTACTTCACATGACAAGAAGACTCAAGCAAAGGGAAAATTGAAGGTAGACCAGGCTGATCTCTCTCTCCGTCTACCGAAAGTTGGTAAAATCAACAAAAAGGAGGTAAAACCAGTTTTTATTTGTCATCACTGTGGTAGGTATGGCCACATTTGTCCTTACTGTTTTGAACTCTTTGGTAAGGTGTCTCAAAAGGGTAGAAATTCTAATACTTTTTGGGTTAGGAGACAACCTTACATGTCTAGGCTGAACACCAAGACTAAAAAGGTTTGGATTAGAAAAGAGGATTTGACTTGTTTTGTTGCTCACACTGCTCTAAAAGCACGTGATTCACACATGTGGTATCTTGATAGTGGGTGTTCTCGCCATATGTCCGGTAACAAATCCTACTTCACCTCCCTTGACAAATATGAAGGAGGAATTGTTACCTTTGGATACGGTGGCACTTCGAGAGTCATTGGTAAGGGCTCTATAAGTGTTGCTGGTCTTCCCAAGCTAGATAATGTTTTATTAGTTGATGGTCTTAAAGCAAATCTTTTAAGCATTAGTCAAATGTGTGATTCCCATCATGAAGTATTGTTTTCTAAAAATAAATGTGAAATTTTGGATAAAAAAGGAAATACTGTCTTACATGGGGTTCGCACATCTGATAACTGCTATGGGATTGTTACAACTAATGATCTCACTTGTCACTCTGCCATCATTAGTAACATTGATTTGTGGCATCAAAGATTAGGTCACATGAATTTCAATGACCTAACTAAGATTGCCAACAAAGAGCTTGTGAGGGGAATACCTAAACTAGGTAAGACTTTGAGCCATGTGTGTGGACCATGTCAGCTTGGAAAGCAAACCCGTGCTCCTCATAAAAAAGTGAACAGCTTTACAACCAAACGTCCTCTTGAATTAGTTCACATGGATTTAATGGGTCCTACTCGCACTGAAAGCATCGGAGGTAAAAGATACATTTTTTTAACTGTTGATGATTTTACTCGATTTTCGTGGGTAAATTTTTTAAGAGAAAAATCTGATACGTTTGATGCTTTCCAGGCCTTAGTCCCTAAAATCCAAAATGAACAGGGTGTTTCCATTGGGCGTATCATAAGAATCCGAACTGATCATGGTCGTGAATTTGAAAATAGTTCGTTTTCGGATTTTTGTGATATGCATGGAATCAAGCATGAATTTTCTGCTCCTATTACTCCACAACAAAATGGAGTTGTTGAGAGGAAGAACAGGGTTGTTCAAGAAATGGCTAGGGTCATGCTCCTTAGTAAGAAACTTCCTCCTAAGTTTTGGGCTGAAGCCTTAAATACTGCTGTTTATGTCATAAATCGCGTGTACTTAAGGCCCGGCACTTTACAAACTCCATATGAATTGTGGAAGGGGTTGAAACCTAATGTAAAATACTTCAAAACTTTTGGGAGTAAGTGTTACATCTTCAAAGATAGAGAGCCTTTGGGCAAATTTGACTCCCGAAGTGATGAAGGTATTTTTCTAGGGTATTCAACCACTAGTAGGGCATTTAGAGTCTATAACCTGCGAACTTCATCTTTAATGGAATCTATAAATGTGGTTATAGATGACACAGGTGCACCTACTCCAGCAACAAATGAGGATGATAATGATGAGTCTCCAATCATGGACACGGAATCACAAAATCAAGGAGAAGGTGTGGACCCATCACAAGAAATGGTTACAGAACCATCTTCACAGGTAAGGTCAAGTCCAAAGAGTGCTCCAAGGGACATAACTCCTGTTGCCCCGGTCACTGCGAGTCCTGAGCTTAAACCATCAGCTAGGGTGAAACTAAATCATCCAGCTCAACAGGTGATTGGAAGTGTCTCGGATCGAATGAAAACCCGAAGACAGATTCGGGATGAGGTATCACATATGTGTTATGTTTCTTTAATTGAACCTAAAAATTTTAAAGAGGCCTTGCTAGATGATAGTTGGGTCAATGCTATGCATGAAGAATTAGGTCAATTTGAACGTAACAAAGTTTGGACTCTAGTTCCCAGACCTAGAGACATGAATGTGATAGGTACCAAGTGGATCTTTAAAAATAAATCTGATGAGAATGGTACAGTTGTTAGGAACAAAGCTAGGTTGGTTGCTCAAGGCTACACACAAGTAGAGGGTGTTGACTATGATGAGACGTTTGCCCCAGTTGCACGTCTCGAATCTATTCGTATTTTGCTTGGTGTTGCATGTTTTCTTGGCTTTAAATTGTTTCAAATGGATGTGAAAAGTGCCTTTTTGAATGGATACTTGAGAGAAGAGGCATATGTTGAGCAACCAAAAGGGTTTGAGGACCCTAAATGTCCCAATCATGTCTACAAGTTAGACAAGGCTTTGTATGGGTTGAAACAAGCCCCTCGAGCTTGGTATGATAGACTTACTACATTTCTTCTTGACAATGATTTTCAAAGGGGTAGTGTGGATAAGACCTTGTTTGTGAAACATACTAAGTCTCATATTCTTGTTGCTCAGATTTATGTTGATGATATTGTGTTTGGATCCACTGCTGAACATCTTGTGAAATATTTTTCTGATTGTATGACACATGAGTTTGAGATGAGCATGATGGGAGAGTTGTCTTATTTTTTGGGTCTTCAGATTAAACAGTCTTCTTCAGGTATATTTGTGTCTCAGTCTAAGTATGCGAGAAATCTTGTGTCTAAGTTTGGTCTTGAGTCTTCCAAGCATGCACGCACTCCCATGAGCACCAGTCTTCACCTCTCCAAAGATTCCTCTGGTATTGATGTTGATCCTACCCTTTATAGGAGTATGATAGGGAGTCTTTTGTATCTTACAGCCAGTCGTCCTGATATTTCTTTCAGTGTCGGTGTCTGTGCTCGTTACCAAACCAGTCCTAAAGAGTCTCACCTTCTTGCGGTAAAACGCATCATCAAGTATGTTAATGGGACTTTGGGGTATGGGGTTTGGTTTTCCACTGACACTACAGCCGAAATTACTGGTTTTTCTGATGCCGACTGGGCAGGATGTGCTGATGATAGGAAAAGTACATCCGGGGGGTGTTTTTACCTTGGGAATAATCTGGTTTCTTGGCATAGTAAAAAGCAGAATGCCATCTCTCTTTCTACTGCTGAGGCTGAGTACATTGCTGCAGGGAGTTGTTGTGCTCAAATGTTGTGGATGAAGCAAATGCTTCACGATTATGGGATAGAACAGAACACTCTTACTCTTTTCTGTGATAACACAAGTGCCATAAACATTTCAAAAAATCCTGTCCAACACTCTCGCACCAAACACATTGACATTCGTCATCATTTTATTCGTGAGTTAGTGGAAGAGGGCCTTGTTGTTATTGAGCATATTCCCACTGAGCATCAAAAAGCTGATATTTTTACAAAACCCCTTGATCTTCTTCGGTTTGAGTTCCTTAGAAAGACCTTGGGTGTCATGCTCGATCACTAGAGTGTTACCTGTTTCTTGAGTAGGTGTAATTGGTTGTGCCTTATGAATGCTTGGATGTGATAATCTCATTATCATTGATATCTGTTTACTTGCATCCAATTTTTTTACACTACTCATGCTGCTTACAAGATCTCATTGTTCATTGGTCATAGCTCATTTTGAATGCCCATGCTCATTAATCTCATGATCTCATTCTGTACACATCCTTGAGATTAATTGTTGCAGGGGTTTCCGCACATGTGATCAAAGTTCTCTATGGACCACTAACAGTGTTTCTTGTACTTTTACTGTGGAATTGACCGATACTAGCATATCATGGGTGATGTTGAGTCTCTTAACCATCCACCATCTGTTTTCACTTCCACGGTTTCTCCCTCAGTTCCTTGAAGTCCGGGCATTAGGAAAAGGCTACCTCAGAGGCACCAACCAGGCCATCCTTTATGATTTCATTCTTCTCTGGTTTGGATTCCATACTCTTGAGAGTGAAAGCCACCAGTGAGTGCACAAAAACAAAAAAAAAGGGGGGACTCTTTGACTGAGGGGGAGCCTCCGCATTTACTCAACAAATACCCCGTGATTCCTAGTGGTTTGACTTTTCACTGTATTGTTGAGTTACTCTTGATGGAGGTCCAGCCATCCGATCACTACTAGGATTAACTCTAGCTCAGTGACCTCTCATGGATTGCACACACACACTTTTTATGTGAGCTCTCATTTGGGATTTTGAGGTGTACATTCTCATGTAGCTTATGATCACTGATTATATTTTTTTTGCTATGCTCATGATTTCAAGTGTCGTTTTCTTTTAAAATAAAAAAAAAGGTGCAAGTTCACACGATTCATGAATTGTGGATGATTTCATCGTGGTATTCATTTGGCTCTGTCTGATCATCTATTTTTGTTTCAGGTCTCACCCCGTGATTTTGCATATTGGATTGTTTTAAAAAAAAAAAAAAAAAAAAAAAAAAAAAAAAAGGGGTTTGTTTTTGTTTTGTTACGCTCGAGCGGCTTGTTTTACGCTCGAGCGTGGTTTTCACTCTTGCAGCAGTTTGTTCGTGTTTTGACAGTTCTGAGAGATGGTATTTTGAGCTCGAGCGGACTTTTTCACGCTCGAGCGTGAGTCTGCTTGCAGTATTGTACGCTCGAGCGGTACTAAGTACGCTCGAGCGGACCTGTTTCATACTTAACTCCCTCTCTTGCCTCTTCGAGGTATTTTTTTCTCTTCCTGTTTCATTCTCTCGATCTAGGGTTGGTCGTGTGGCTGCATTGTGGTCGATTCTCCTCCCATTCATCATCCTTTCCATTGATTTGCTCGTTGTGTCTTCTTCGGTATGGATCCATATCTGCTGCTATCTGCTGCTGCTGCTGGATATTTGCTGACCCATGGATATTGTTGATATATTGGTATATTTTGTTGATGGTTCTTGGATATTGTTGATATATTTTGTTTCGTTTTGTCTTTTGGTTATGATACATGGATATTTTTTGATATTTTGTTCCGTTGGTTCTATTGAATGGATACATTTTGTTATATTCTTATATAGTTCCACAAGTTTTGGTTTTTCTGGTATGTTGCTCGTTTTTTCACAGGTGATTGGTGGATGATGAATTGACTTGATGGATCGATATATGGCAAGATTGGAAAGTTTGTTTGTTCATAGATTTGTTTTGAGTGTGTTAGTATTAGTTTTTGAATCTTGTCTAGTGCTTGTGTTTAAGGATTTTTGTTTAGAGAAGTTTTGTCCGGGAATTGACAAAGGGGGAGATTGTTAGGTCCCTGTGTTGTCAAATCCGGAGACAAAATCTTGTGTTAATTTAAAAAACTATGTTTTTCTGTTTTTCTGTTTTTGTACTGTCCGCTCGAGCGGAGACTCCTGAGCTCGAGCGTAGAGTAGCAGGTCACAGTAGTTTGACAGGACAAGCACAGATACTGGTGGGTGTGATTTTCCGCTCGAGCGGAAACTCCTACGCTCGAGCGCAGCTCTGTTTCTTCGTATGCAGTTTTTGTTCAGTCCGCTCGAGCGGGCTATGTTGAGCTCGAGCGGAGATCGCGGTTTCAGATTCTTATTTAAAGCTGCTAACGTTGTTTTGTTGGATACGTTTTTCCTAGATCTGATCAAAACAAACTAGGGTTGAGTTTAAAGTCTTCTTGGGAGATTTTTGAGAGTATTTCTTGATGTCTTGAGAAGAGTTCTTCACTCAGGATCTAAAATACATACATCAAGGAGTTGGTTTCTTTATATTCAAGAGAGAGTTCTCTTCGGTGGATTCCGAAGATTCTAGCATATAGTTTCAAAAGGTGTTTGATTCTATATGTGGGTGAGGTTGTGGAATCAACTTCAAGATTGATCAGTTCCGAGATGAAGTCGTGAAAAAGAGTTACAGAAGATTCGGAGACAGATTGACTAAGTTGGGTAATTTGTAAGCTATCTTTGTAATCTTTTTACTTCAGTAGTGGATTGATTTATGGCGTTTCGCCCGTGGTTTTTTAATCACAGTTGGAGGTGTCCAATTGTGGTTTTTTCCACGTAAAAATCTTTTGTGTCGATTTATTATTTAATCTGACAAAACAAACAATCTAAATCGCTTTCGTAAGTGCTTGTTGATTTAGATTGTGTGTTTTGGATTTTTGGGATTTGGAATATTTTAATCTTGATCTAATCACGAATCACTTAGATTTTCAAAAACCCTAGAGTTTATTTTGTGTCACAATATAAGCCCCCCGCCCATCTCTGTTTAATGAAGTAACGGAGAAAGCCATTTTTGGCGCCTAAACCAACCCAAAACGACGTCGTTCTTTATTAGACCCATATAAAAGGTCCCATATCGTTCATTTCACTGATTAGGGCTACAATTTGCCCTAATTTCTTCAATTTCGTCGATTTAGGGCAAAGGGTTTATTGCGATTTGGAAGAAAATCTGGACTAGGGTTTGAAGTACTGTTGCTTACTGTTATTTGGAGTGTTTGTAAGTGATTTATACGATTTCTTTTGTTTCTTTCTTCATGTAATTTGTATATAAAGTTTTGTTTTTTCTTTTTCTGATTCTGTGAATAAAGTAATGGCAAACTTTGTGTTTGTATCTCACTTTATTGCATGAGTATGTATGTGTGTTGGTTACTTTATTGTCTTAGATGCTTTACCAATTTTTTTTTTATCTCCATTGATGGACCACTGCATTAACTAAGTGGTTGGACCACTGCATTGATTGAGTGATGAACCACTACTTATTATACATGTTTGACATCAATGATGTACCCAATTGGATGGTTATTATATATGTTTGGAATGTGTTATATATTGGTTTGAAGCAGGTTGAACAATGGCTTCTAATATGTTTTTTACATGCTTGGAACAAGTTGAACAAGTGGAACAGGTTAACCAATTGAATAGTTATTATACATGCTTGGATTGTGCTATATATTGGCAAACTCTGTGTTTGTATCTTACTTTATTACATGGGTATGTGTGTGTGTTGGTTACTTTATTGTCTTCGATGATTTATCAAAAAAAAATTTTATCTCCATTGATGAACCACTACATTAACTGAGTGGTTGGACCACTGCATTGATTGAGTAATGGACCACTACTTATTATAAATGTTTGACATCAATGATGTACCCAATTGGATGGTTATTATACATGCTTGGAATGTACTGTATATTGGTTTGGAGCAGGTTGAACAATGGCTTCTAATCTGTTTTTTACATGTTTGGAACAAGTTAAACAGGTTGACCAATTGAATGGTTATTATATATGCTTGGATTGTGCTATATATTGGTTCAAACAGGTTGAACAATGGCTTGTAATTTTTTTTTTCCATGCTTGTAATTTGTTTTTTCCATGCTTGTAACTTGTTTTCCCATCACTTGGACATTTTTATATGGGTCTAATAAGGAACGACATCATTTTGGGTTGGTTTAGGCGCCAAAAATGGCTTTCTCCGTTACTTACAAAGATAGACGGGAGGCTTACATTGTAACACGGAATAAACTCTGGGGTCTTAATTGTCAAAATTAAAAACTTGTGGTTTAAATTGCAAGACACGCTAAGCCTTGGGGTTTATTTGTAATTTGCACAAATTTTAAAAAATAATTTTTTCGAAAAAAATACTCATCATTTATATATATATATATATATTTGGCTGAAAATATCTTTATTATCAGCCTAAGATATTTTAGAAAAATATCCTAAAAAATATTAAGTAAAGTTACGTGATTGATTTCTAACTTTTTATTTTTTATTTTTTTTAACAAACACTTCAAAAATAAATTAGATTTGAAAAAGAGAAAATAACGGATCAGTGAAGTTTCAAAAATAAATTACAAATTAGTAAAAAAAAATTATCAATATTAATAATAAAAGTTTTAATTTTTTCATATATTTATAACTAGCATATTACTTGTGCTATGCACAAAATTTTGTGATCTGAAACGAGTCATTGTTGTAAAATTTATAACTGGTCCTTATCAAATAATTCTACATACAGTCATCTTATACGTTAATCTCTAGAATTGTTAACTATCTCTTACTAATAGGAGCATAAAAATAACAGATCAGTGAAGTTTCAAAAATAAATTACAAATTAGTAAAAAAAAATTTATCAATATTAATAATAAAAGTTTGAATTTTTTCATATATTTATAACTAGCATATTACATGTACTATGCACGAGATTTTGTGATCTAAAATTAGTCATTGTTGTAAAATTTATAACTAGTCCTTATCAAATAATTTTACATACAGTCATCTTATACGTTAATCTCTAGAATTGTTAACTATCTCTTTCTAATAGGAGCATGATACTATTTCCTCCAATAACCTTTGTCAAGTCTCCACCATTCATCAATCATCATCTCTCCAATTTTTATCTCCACTCTTTTGATCACATTGGCTCTTATTTAAAACAGTCATGCAAGTTGTTTGGGGTGTCTTAAATAAGTACATTTTTTGTCTTTTTAGACTAAAAAATTGAGAAAAAAAAATATGAATGTTTAGGTTAACTTTTTGACTTTTTATTAAAAAATATGTATTAAAAAATTGTACAAATTAGTGTGTAGAAGAAAATTAGGATTGAGAGTTGTGCATCCGTAATTTTTGACTTTTGGTAAATAGTGATAACTTTTTAACTTTTTGAATAACTTTTTGATTTTTTAATTTTTTTATAATATGCCAAACTTGGCCTTATTTTTTAACTTTCCTTCCTTACTTTTTCCCCTAAGTTAACCTTTACCCCCACCAGCAAGCTCTCTTCTATAATCTCATGTTGCCTCAACCTGTCATCTAATTCTGCCTGCTTGTTTGACCATTAAAATTTTGGTTAACCATTAATTGAGGGGTGGTTTGGGATGATCTAAATAAGTGTATTTTTTAACTTTTTATGAAATATAGGTTGGGTTTGAAGAGTAGTAGAGAGGTGATGTGACTTAAATAAGATGATGTGACTTATATAGGATAATGACTTTTTGACTTTTTTTGAAGATGCCAAACTAAGCCTAAGAATAGATTAGTTGAGTTGGTATAGATTCTTAAATAAATTCGAACTCTATTCATATAAAATAATAAATAATTTTGTATGCGTTATATGTACAAATACTAATAAATAAAAAATGAACAATTTAATTTTAAAATTTTTTGTAGTGCTTTGTTATCATTATTGTGCTTTTTCATCTATAAAATCATAATGATGAAATTAGTTGTTAGTACATGTTGTATAAGGAAATAAAAGAAAAAGAAAAATTTACTCACATAAAATAATTAAAGTTTGGAAAATTATTCACAAAAAATAATTAAAATCTAGTGGACTGCAACTTAATGTGCACACCAAAAAAATTAATTTCATAATTGAAAATTAAAAAAATATATATTAAAATAATAACACAATCAATTCACACAGAAAGAGCGAAAATTTAATGGATCATCATTGCCTGTAAATATATCCTTTTTAATAATCATGATCAATCAACACTAAACTAATAAAACAAAATACAAATAAATCAATTTCATAATTTGATTAAGTAATCATGGCAATTGAGAAAATCCATTTGATTTGTTTCCATCATTTTTTTTCTTCTTTTCTTTCTCCCTTGCTCTACCCTACCCCAACTTTTTTTCCATAAATAAAAAAAAGTAATGATTGAGACCCCCACCCTCATAAGACTCTCACAAGACTCTTACAAATGTAGACCACTAATAATGTGGACCCTACACATACATGAGTGGACCTCACACATACATAGAGGGTTAGGATCACTTTAGAGGAGTGGGGTCATCCCCAAAAGGAGTCTCAAACATTTTCCAATAAAAAATCACAAAAATTAAAAGCAAAAAATTCATGTAACGTCCTTTGTTAAATATGCTTTATTTTTATTTTGATGTCACAATCAAAACCACAATTATAATAGGGAATGGCTTTTGTCCAGTCCTTAATCGGAATGGACCGTGCTGTTGGGCCTGTGGAGGCCCACCACGGGTCTCGTTTTAATAATCTGAACCGTTCAATGTGTAGAACTCATCTAGTACTATATGCCTACAAAAAATCACGTTAATCGGATATCGATAGTTATGTGATCAAAACAGATTTTTATCAACCGTTAATTTATTCACCGTCTATTTTTTATACAAAACTGATTTGATCACATAGCTATCAATATCCGATTAACGTAATTTTTTATAGGCATATAATACTCGATGAGTTCTACACATTTAACGGTTCAGATTATCAAAACGGGACCCGTGGTGGGCCCCCACGGGCCCAACAGTACGGGCCAGTCCGATTAAGGACCGGACAAAAGCCATGCCCATTAAAATATTACAATCATAAAAATAATCACAATAAAATAATAAATGAGTACTTATTCATAAATCTCTCTTCACCTACTTATATTTCACTTAGTCCAAATTATTTTCTTATATTTCAATAAGTCCTATGAATGACGTAGTTACCAAAATATCCCTAATAATAATAAAGGAAACAAGCATTAATGTTCACATTGACAGTGCAAATATATATATATATATATATAAAGAAAATAGACTTTTTAGTGAGAAGCCTTCTAGGAGCTTCAAATCCTCATTCTAATTTTCTTGATTTTCTTAATTTTAAATAATTACTTTTATTTGATAATCTTACATCAGGCAAAAAATGAAAAAAAAAAAAAGAGTTGTTTTACTCGTATAAAGAGAATCTTATACTCCCATTCCATTTAGTAAGGAGTCTTGTGAGAATTTCAATATCTCATATTAATTTTCTTGATTTTCTTAATTTTAAACAATTAAGAAAATCTCCATTGGCTAACTTTTATTTAAAAACTCCACATCGAAAAAATAAAGAAAAAGTGAATTGTTTAGGTTGGAATAGAGTGAATTGTTTAGGTTGGAATAGTTTAGGTTAGAAGCTTTTGTCATAATTTAGATTGATGGTTCACCAAACTGTACGGTGAAAATATGTCTCTCTAATAAAAGGCCAACTTGTATAATTTAAAGGCTTTTTTAATAATTAATGTTATTATTATTATAATAAAATGGTCAAAATTTGGAAGCCATCACTCATCTCTCCCAATTAAGTCTATCTTGCTTACATGACTACAATAATTATATTTTAAAAATAATATTTTGCTTCAAATGCAATGATGCAAGTTAATTTCATGATTATGACCACATTGATGACAATGTAACAAGGCATATGTCAGATAGGAGAAGAGGTCAGTTGATTGACTTTGATTTATTTTCAGTTTTTATTAGCAACATTCTGAACAAATTAAAGTTCGATTTATTTTGAGCGAGACTATCATTTATAATTACGTAATTTTATTATATTTATTTTTTAAAATAAATAATATATATATAATTTTATAAATAGATCATATATTTTTATTAAAGATAAATATATTAAAATCACATGAACATGACTTTAGAATGAATTTGATTTTTTTTTTTTTAATATGCATATAAGTTTTCAAAATGATCGACTATAATAAATTCACCAACCTAAACTATGCATCTCTAATTCCCGTTGACTAGCTCGGAAAAAAGAAAAAGAAAAGGTGAATTGTTTTGCTTACAAAAGGTGAATCACATGCTTCCATTTATATAAGCAAAAATAGATTTTTAGTGAGAAGCCTTATAATCAATATCTCATACCCATTTTTTTGATTTTCTTAATTTTAAATAATTAAAAAAATCTTCATTGGCTAGCTTCCATTTAACTTTTATTTTACAAACCCATATAGTTTTAATTTTAAAAATAATTTTGTATGAGATTTTAAAACTCTTATAATATTTAATTTTAAAATAATTACAATCCCACATCGAGAAAAGAAAGAAAAAGTGAGTTGTTTCACTTATATAAAGTGTTATAATCTCACATCGGGAAAAGAACGAAAAAGTGAGGTGTTTCACTTATATAAAATAAATCTTATAAAGGGAGTTTTAAGGGAGAATCCTTTTAGAAGGTCCAAACTCTCATTCTAAAAATTATTGAATTTTTTTAATTTTAAACAATTAAGAAAATTCCTATTGGCTAGCTTTCATTTACCTTTTATTTTACAATCCCAAATTGGGGGAGGGGGAATGAAGTGAATTATTTCATTTACATAAAGTGAATCTTATGCTCCAATTTATATAAATTATTGAAATTTCTTAATTTTAAACAACTAAGAAAATCCCTATTCGTTAGCTTCCATTTAATTTTTATTTTACAATCTCACATCGGAAAAGAAGGAAAAAGTGAATTGTTTCGCTTATATAAAGTGAATCTTATACTTTCATTTATATAAGCAAAAGAAGATTTTTAGTGAGAAACCCTATAATCAATACCATTTTGTGTGTGTGTGTGTGTGTGTGTGTGTGTGTGTGTGTGTCTTTAAGAACACATGTACAATACTCCTAGCATATCACCTATGCTATGTGAAAGTGCTTTTTTAAACACAGTTTCAATTTACAATCCAATGTGCATATCCATTTAACTTTTACTTTACAATCCCACATCGGGAAAAGAAGGAAAATGTGAATTGTTTCACTTATATAAAGTGAATCTTATGCTCCCATTTATATAAGCAAAAAAAGATTTTTAGTAAGAAACCCTATACTTAATACCAATTTTTTTTTTTATTTTCTTAATTTTAAACAAATAAGAAAATCTCTATTGGTTAGCTTCCATTTAACTTTTATTGTACAATCCCATATAGACGTTTTGATTTTAATAATAATTTTGTATAAAATTTTGAAACTCTCATAATGTTTAACTTTAAAATAATTACAGTCACACATTGAGAAAAGAAGTAAAAAACGAGTTGTTTCACTTATATAAAGTGAATCTTATATTCTTATTTAATATTATAGTATTGTGCATGTTTCAGTTCAAGATGGTTTAAATTTTAAAATAAAATTTAATGGTTTTAATTAATTAATTTTGTTGTTAATTGGTTGATCTTTTGACTTAGCCGATTAGGTTGAATTGTTTTCGGTTTTGACAGATTCACTGGTTTAACCACAACTTTAGTTGTTTTATCAAAATATATTGCTCAGATTTGTTTTGTAATGCCCCGAAAATTGGGCAAGGTATATTTATTTATGTAACAAAACCTACCTGATAGACAAACACATATATATAGCTAACTATTCCATACACCCATTTCCATTAAATCTCAAATGCCAAATACATATTGATCACATCTCAATGCCCCAGTTCCCATCCCAAGCATGCATTTTACAACAAGTATGAAATGGAAACCAAACAGATAATAAGTGCCCTACAGGCTTACAAATTTATCCAAGAACATTCTTGGTTACACAAAATGGAGTTTCAACTCAATGCAAATACAACCCTGAGCTTACATTCAACAAATAACAATAAAACAAAAATGAAGCCTCAGCTCCGAGTCCTCCCAAGTTGTCACTCCCCCAAAATAATACAATAAAGATAACTCATATGCAGAATAAATATCAGAAACAACATACTTTCATATATCAGAGTTCACTGTTTAACAACCAGTTAAATGCCATGTAGGCTTAGATGTTTCCAAGTCATTACTTGGTTACATAAATTAAGTCTCGCTCATTACATCTTAAGCTCTTGGCTTTACAAATAACAAACATACACACATAAGGCATAATTAAGAAGCTCTTGCTTCCCAAAACTCCATCCACGTTATTACCTTGGAGGAAGCATCTCACATGTACCTGGAAATGGTATTCCCATATAAGGTGAGCCAACAGTCCAATGGAAATAATCTAACACAATTTATGAGGTTTAGCAAAGGTATAAATACCACGTACATAAACAATACCGATCCTGAAACATCCACAAGACCTGCATATCCATATGCCACTAAGACCAACCTTATTCCATTTTCCTTTAATTTCATTTTCAGTTCATATATGCTACTCAATTCATGAGTTAAATTCTTTATTTTTCAACAATCAAAATGAGACTACAACTCAATGATTTTTCAATTATGCAGAACTCACATAAACACTTCAAACCTGCCATTTTATGGATATTTCGTCCGAAGGAATCGGCACCCATTTATATATAAAATTTCGGGTCTTTTACCCAGGACACTCCGGCCAACTTACTTTAAATGGAGTCCATCCCCTTTCTCCTCCCAAACAAATATACATATGTAATGTATTTATAAACATAATCACATATGGAGTACATCCCCTTTCTCCTCCCAATAAACATACATATACAATGTATCTATAACATGGTCATATTCAATGGCACCAAGAATTGATTAGCATTAAATCGCCTAATCTTCATGTAATTTCTACAACAATCATAGATATCCTCCACCGATAGCCCAATGCAATTATTTCTAAAGAGATGTTCAATATCAAAATAAATAGTTTATTCAAAACTTCCATAGGTGAGATAATACATATCCAATATCACAATTTATAATCACACCTTCCAATTTCACGTTTTCAATGTTAATCCTAATTATTTATGCAAAATAATAATTTAATCGAAATTAGGGCAGAATCCCC
This sequence comes from Camellia sinensis, assembly GCF_055761805.1. NCBI lineage: Eukaryota > Viridiplantae > Streptophyta > Magnoliopsida > Ericales > Theaceae > Camellia > Camellia sinensis. The sequence goes on along the minus strand of NC_138975.1, from coordinate 40,896,547 downwards.
CTTTCACCAAATATCAACCCAAACACCAAAATCAACTATTTTGGCACAACATGATCTTATATTCAAGCCTCATACTCATTTACCTCATAATTATCAAAACCCCTCTTTTCATTTCACACCCAAATCCTAGATTTATCTAAACCACAACCAAATCTCATCATCTATACACAATAGCAAATAACTAAGCTAAAAACCATATTAGAGTGTAGAAAATCCCTACCTCAAGTTTTGAAGAGAATCTGAGATGAAATCTCAAAATCTACGGTGTCGAAACTCGATCTCCACCACACATAATGAAGCCCTCGAGGTGATAACCAACTTTGGTGAAGAACTTAGATCTAAATCCCAATGGATTTGGAGAAATCAAAGAGAAAATATGACTTCTAGAGAGAGAAGCTCTAGACCTGGAAATTTGGAGAGTCTTAGAGAGAGAGGGGGCTGCAAAAAGTGATCTGAAACCCTGATTTACGGACTGATATAACAAGGTCACTCGAGCGTGAAATATACTTTCCCGTAAGCAATTTCGAATGCATTTTGCATTTTTGCTTTCGGTGAGCTGACCGGGCAGCTCGACCCCCGAAGTTGATCGAATCAAAATCGGGATCACTATAACCTGCCCCCCTTAAAGAATTTCGTCCTCGAAATTTCAAATCAAACCACCCAAACAAAGGGGTTTCTAGCGATCAAAACCACGCTATTTCATTTCTAAATCACAATGTTAACTCTCAACCAATTTTTTTTTTTTTTTTTCTATTTCCATCATGGTTATCTCATCAACAACAACCGTCCACATCAACCTAAACATGAAGCAAAGAAATGACAATCCGTAACTACTTCATGCTTAACATAACAATATACATAACAGCATGTGGTCAACAATTTTAACACATTTCCCTCAAACACTAGGGAATATCACAAGGAAAACAACTTAAGCATTTTCAAACAAATCCGGATACTTAGAGCGGACTTCTGCCTCCCATTCCCACGTCGCTTCTTCAACCCCATGGTGTCTCCATAACACCTTTACCAACGGTATAGTTTTTCCCCATAGCACTTGCTCCCTGGTATCTAATATTTGAACTGGTCGTTCTTCGTAAGAGGAATCCTCATCTACCTCCAAGTCAACCCAATCAAACACATGACAAGGGTCGGGTTCATACTTCCTAAGCATAACTACATGAAATACGTTGTGAACGCCTGAAAGTTGCGGCGATAAAGCTAACCGGTATTTCACTTCCCCAATTCACTCTAAGATCTCAAAAGGCCCAATGAACCTTGGAGATAATTTACCACTCTTACCAAATCTCATCAAACCCCGCCTTGGTGAGATTTTTAAAAACACATGGTCACAAACTTCAAAAGATAAAGGTTGTCTCCTCTTATCGGCATAACTCTTTTGTCGACTTTGGAGAAATCAAATAAAGAAGATGACTTTTAGAGAGAGAAACTCTAGACTTGGAAATTTGGAGAGTTTTAGAGAGAAAGGGGGCTGCAAAAAGTGATCTAAAACCCTAATTTACGGATTGATATAATAAGGTCACTCGAGCGTGAAATACACTTTTTCGTAAGCAATTTTGAATGCATTTTGTATTTTTGCTTTCGGCAAGCTGACCGGGCAGCTCGACCCCCGAAGTTAACTGGGTCAAAATCGGGATCGCTACACAAGTCAATGTCTTGGCGAAGGCAAATCACCTGTACCTGAAATGGTTTCCCTTATAGGGTGAGCCACAGCCCAGTAGGGATATACTACACAACATATGGACCATGACAAGACTAAAGAGGAGTATGCTCATGCCATACTCATGATAAAACAGTTTATCTCTCTTTTTATAAAGCATGCAATGCCGAGATGCAGCAACAGATATAAAACCATTTCCATTTTTAAACCATATCTGTTACATGAATACTGGCTCTGTGAATCTCTAGGTGAGTTTCTGCAAGTAGCCCCTAATGCACTACCACTGTCATTTTTACCAGTAAACTGGAAGGCTTGACACCTAACCGCGCGGTTCTACACCCCCTACCCAGATTTACCAAGTATTCATCTTTTCGCAAACAGACACATTTTCAAATATTTCTCAAAAATAAATACATTTCCAATGAAATGAATGTAATGCAATGTCCAATGCAACAAATGGGGAAATGTGGTTCAATTTACCTATGTCTCATGCATTTCTACAACAATTATGGCTATCATCTACCGATAGCCCAAAATAGATATTTCTAAATAGATATTTAAGCAATTAAATTCCAAAAAAATTTCAATAAATACCATCTATTCCACTTCTCATCCAATATGAACAATTACACTAGTTTTCATATCACAATCACGTCCGGTAACCTCTCAAGGTCCATTTCTAACTGTATCGGTTTTATTCCAACAGATATGTTAAACAAAATAATGCCGTTAATGCCCAAGAAAACATCATTTTATTTCCAAACTCATTCTCCAAGCATTATTCAATTATCATATCCTATTTTGATCAAAAGCCCCAAAAGTTAAACATAATTCCTTTATTTTCTTTAAAAATGCTCTTTTGGTCACAAACCGGTAAAATTTTCAAAACCGATCGAATCAAAGTCCGTTTTGTTCAACTTTAAAACATAACTCTTTCATAACCTTACAAACATATTCCATGTTTACACTTTCACAATTTGGGCATCAACTTTTTATTTTTTCACAAAATTTCTCTTTTAAGCAAATAAATCACAAATTTTTCAAAAATTCTAATTAAATTATATACAACTCTAAGCTCCCTATAATCAAGTAAAAGTGCATAAAAAAGTGTTGGAAAAATTTCTACCTCGAGCCAAGAAGCTTTCAATTTTTGTTGGCAACAGAAATTATATTCGTTCAGAGCCAAACGACGCTATTTTCCGCCCTCAATTTCAAAATGACTGCTTTTCCCTCTATTGTGTTTACTCACAACTTCTCAATTCAAGAACTACAGAGGTTCTTTAGGTCTTCCTCCTTGGCATACCTGCTTGGTATTATCTTTGAAATATGGGGATAAAGATCCTTGTATGAATTTCTAATTGTCCCTTCTGCAACTCCGATTACAATTTAAACATCTTTAGGGGGCTTCTATTCATCTGAAAGTTGTGTTACAATGTAAATGACAACAACTGCAATTGATATAGGGCTCCTCCTTATATCAAACTCTTCCGACTTCTAGACACTTTCTTGGGCGGCTTTAACTGCTTGATTGTTCATACCAAAATTTGAGCAAAAGAGTCTCATAAAATCCCCAGCATGTATAGTACCCATCTCCACTGATTGACCCATCTCAAGCTCTAGCTGTTTCACTATGTATTCTTTTGCTTGGCTAATTTCTTTCTTTGTCGCTCCATTGGCAACAGAGCAGATTTCCTTAACAGTGTGTGGCTTATCTTCTTGCCGACAAGCTATGTACAGGCAAGCAGCCAAAATTGCGTCCTGGTTTCTTCCTCTACTAGATTTTTGATCTTCTACCTTCTTGAATAACTCATTGGCTCGATCCTTTATTGTTGCAACCAGGCCCAACCTATTGGACATGGTGGCGATGGTCTTGAAGGCTAAGATGAGGGATCGATCGGGATTAGAGTCGCGATTTTGCCAACAGCCGAGGGAGGAGGAGAGGAAGTCGGAGATGACGCCGTTAGGCTTCGAAAAGACGGTGGAGAGGCCTCCGTCGGTGAGAAGTGGGTTGGTAGGGCCACCAACACGAACTGGGTCGTTACCGCTTAACTCATTGGCAAAGGTCCTCCACTCGGAGGTCTTATCGATCGAGTGTGATTCCAACATCAGACCACACACCGAGCACACTGGGTCTCCGGTGGAATGATCGAACACCACCTCCGTCGCTCGGTTGCAGTCCGAGCAGTACACATTGCCCATTGATTGGATTCCTAGACAGATCTAAGATGAGATTTGATGCAGAGGATTGGAGAAAGGGTTTTGATTTATATTTATATTTATTCAGTTATTTATTTAATTAATTATTTTTTTTATTTTTTTGGGTCATTACATGTTTGATTTAAAATAAACTAAGATTGACCTTATTAAAAATTGAACAATTGAGATTGTTTGATTAGAAATGAACTTCTCGTCCAAACAACTATTAACTTTTATTTTATAATCCCACATCGAGAAAAGGAGGAAAAAATGAGTTGTTTCACTATATAAACCTTATGCTCCATTTAATATTGTAGTGTTGTGTATGTTTCAGTTCAAAACAGATTAAATTTTAAAATTAAAATAAAATTTAAAAGTTTTAATTAATGAATTTTTGTATAAGTTGGTTGGTCCTTTGACCTAGTCAATAGGGTGAACCGTTTTCAGTTTGATTGATTCGCTGGTTTAACTGCGATTTTAATGGTTTTATCAAAATATATTGGTTAAATTTGTTTGATTCGAAATAAATTAAAGATTGACCTAATTAAATATTAAACGGCTAAGATTGCTTGATTCAAAATAAACTTCCCGCTCAAATAATTGTTAACTTTTAAACAATTAAGAAAATTCTCATTGGTTAGCTTTCATTTAACTTTTATTTAATAATCTCACATCGAGAAAAGAAGAAAAAAGTGAATTGTTTCACTTACATAAAGTGAATCTTATACTCCCATTTATATAAGCAAAATGAGATTTTTAGTGAGAATCCTTATGATCAAAATCTCATACTAATTTTTTTTTATTTACTTAAAATTAAACAATTAAGAAAATTTTGATTGGCTAGCTTCTATTTAATTTTTATTTTACATAATATAAAAAAATTAAATATAATTATCATATTTTTCTTAAATAATATATTATTTTATCTCGTGCATAGCACGAGTGATATGCTAGTATTCTGTAATGTGAATATTCACATTGTCAGATATGAATGTTCGCATCACCAAATTGCTAAGGGTTAAAAAAATATTTATAAGGGTAAAATTATTCAAAAAATACCTTAAATATGAGAACTAGGATTTAGTGAATCAAATGTCTAAATAATAGGACTTATTGAAAGACAATAATATAGAAATCCTTGAAAGATGATTTCCTAGTAAAATTTCCAACAATAAATCTCATAATAATATTTAGATAATGTATCATCCTATGCAAATAAAATCTATATATGTAAGGAAAAGGGTCTTTCTAATGATAAGGCTTGTGGGAGCTCTAAACCTTCAAACTAATTTTTTTGATTTTTAAATAATAAAAAGCATTCTATTGGTTAAACTCTTATTTAATCATAACAATAAAACTCTACTATATATGGAAGCAACTCACTAAAATCTAATTATTTTTTATTTTTAAAAAGGTCTATTAGTTAACTATAATTTAACAATAACAATTAAACTCTAATTATTTCATAAATTACGACTTCTAAAAAGAAAGTATGCTCAATTATTTTAAAATTTAAATTTGTGTGCCACCAATATGGAAGCAATTCACTAAAATCTAATTATAATCATAAAAAAAGCTCTAATTATTCCATAATTTATGATTTTTAAATATATATAATATTTCAAGATTTAAAATTATGTGTTATTAAATATGATAAACAATTCAACAGAATCTAAAATTTATAAAAAAAACTTTCAAATGGTCACGTTATCTATGCTATAACTAATATACAAATCTTTTTTAAAATTTAAAATAATGCTCCTTTCAAAATTCAATATAGTAAGCTTTTAAAATTACATTATTTATTTATTTATTTCCAAACTCACATACTAAGTTTCTTGATTAATTTTTATTTATTATTAAAAAAATTAAAAAAAAAATCTATTGGGTAAAACTTTCTCAACAATAAAAATATAACTATCTAATGATTTATGAAATTTAAAAAGAAAGTATACTAACCCATTCAAAATTCAAAAGTGTGCCATATAACTATTAAAAAAATAATAATAATCTAATTTTCTCATAATTTATGACTCTTAAAAAGAAAGAAGACTAAATCAATTTTCAAAATTTAAAATTGTGTATCACAAATTATGAGAAACAATTCACATATCCCATAAATCTTCTCTGTTGCACTTATTGAATTCTAGTCAAATTAGAGTCGGTGTTCATCAAGTGTTGTAACTGTTAGTGATGGAGCAATTGTGAAGAATTCAATTGATAAATTTTTTTCATTGTAAGTTTATGCTTTTTTATAGAGATCAATTTCTAATCTTTAGCCTCCCACATCCTTATTTCTATTATGCATTTAACAATTATGTTAATTTTTAAAAATTTATTGCATGCTTATTTAATCTATGTGTATTTTATAAAATAAATCCCCAATCTCTTCGGTCGAGGTTCAACGGTTTAAAATCTATATATATCAAGTACATAAATATGGATGATATAGGCTATTGAGAAAATGTGCATACTTAGGCCTCGTTTGGGAACAGGCTAATTTAGTAACTTTTAGGCTATTTGGCTAAAAATGTAGGTAAAAAAAACTTATATGTTTGGAATGACTTTTTGGCTAATTACGAAAAGATGTGTAAAAAGTAGAGAAAAGAGAATTTTTGACTTTTTAGTATGAGTTGTTGGCTTTTTGGCTAAAATGGTAACTTTTTGATTTTTTAGCTAAAAAGCTAAGCCCCCAAACGGGGCCTTATTAACAAATTTTCATTGTAAGTTTATTCTTCTGTTGGATGATGCATATGGTTATAATATTACTTATGCATTTATGTTTTGTAATTTCCATAATTTCATATTTCAAAATTTTCATGAGGTTTGATTTTAATTTTCAGATTTTATAGTTGGTGCACTTTTTCTCAAATAATGTTATACTTATTATATTTTATTGTGTGACTAAGTTTATTTGGTTGTAATTTTAAATTATAATTTATTTGATATTTTTATAGCTTATTTGGCTAAAAAATAGAGGTTTTTCAAAATACAATTTGTGACTTTTTTTTTTTTTAAACTTATTTGAAATCCTTAAATACATAAGAATATAAGAGTCTCATATCTTTCATCTTAGTAATTACTTTTAAGGCATTATGTATATTTACACAATAAAAATGTTATATAGATTATCAAAAGTTACATTGCACCAAATAAATTTACAACTTATTTTAAGTTAATAATTTAAAATTTTACATATAATTTATAACCATTTTATGGGTCATGCTAAACATTAAACAAAATTTTAAAAATACAAGGTGCATTTAGATTAGGGCCTAAGTTATACAAGCTTTGCACTAACATGTGAATAGTTTTACTAAATAAATATTTGCCAAAATTTTGAATGAGAAAATTTTGTTTAAAAAATGGATAAATTACAAATACACCTCATGAGGTTTACTTAAATTACAAATTACCTCCTATGGTTCTAGAAATTACATTATGCCCCCAAGGTTTCTTATTTCATAACAAATAGGTGTAGGGCAATCTTCACTGTATTTAAATAGATTAAATTCTGTTGTGTACAAAACAACAACAAGAATAAAAGAAATAGATAAAAGGAGAGAATTTGTTTGATTACAAAAATCAAACTCGAAATAATAATAAATAAATAAAACCACAGATTTTATTTTGTTACAAAAACAAAAATAAAATTTGATTAAATAAACAAATAAAAATCAGAATAAAATTAAACAACTTACTTGGTTAATTTATTTGAATAACTTTTCTAATCAAGTCCAGTGTTTAACACTGTGTCCTTAAGACAGATTCGTCCTCTCCACGGTGCTTTCAGAATTTGGACGTCTATTTCCCAGGATGAAATGATCTTACTACAAACAATAGCAGCACTACAAATTGTTTGCCTTACGAACACACTAAGTGTTTACACTCTTTCTTTCGGAAATAAAATGCAGCAAGATGAAGAATATAATTAGCAGAAGTGAAATACGAAATTTCTGAATGAAAAACATCAAATGAGGGTGGTCCTATTTATAGATGTGAAGGTGGCTCTTGGTTTTGAATTGAACAGGTATGTGGCTCTTGGTTTTGAATTGAACAGGTATGATACCTGTTGGTTTTGAATTCAAACAGATAGAAAAACGGGAAGGGCTCTGTTTGGATGAGCAATAAATCCAAATCAGTTTAATTCTGTTTGAAAACGGGAAGGGCTCTGTTTGGATGAGCAATAAATCCAAATCCGTTTAATTCTGTTTGAAAACGGGAAGGGCCCTGTTTGGATGAACAAAAAATCCAAATCAATTTAATTTGAATTCTGGATTTTATTTTAATAAAAAATAAAATTAAATTCAAATATTTTTGGCCCAAAAAGATTAGAAGCCACACACCCGCGCGACCAGACGGACGGCGGCGGCGGCGCGCGCGCACGTGTGTGGTGATTTTTGGGTCCAATGGGTCTAGCCCATTTTGCCCATAACCTCTCCCTCTAAAACACTTGGGTACCCCTTGGGGCACACCCCAAGTATCTCACCCTAAGCCTTATAAACCCTTTCAAAACTTCCCACCAAATCAATGTGGGACAAGCCAATTTACAACCTTAAGGAATTTCCACCAAAACTCCATTTTCGTGGAGCACACTTTGGCTTCAATTTTCCATTCACTCGGTAATGGTTTTGAGCAACCAAATATACCACGTGAATCACAACGTGGTATAGAACGCGTTACCACTTTGACCCGAGTAAATCGACACTCGGGGCCCACCTAAAAAATAGACCGAATTTAGGAAAAAATTCTGGTTTTATCCAGAATTTTATAACCATTTCCAACAATAGGTTCTTTTATTAATAAATCATCAAGTTGATTAACAATTTTTAATAATGTTAAAATTTTATTTTAATTAATAATTCAGATAATTTTATTATTGTATAGGTGAACAGTTAGAAATTTCACTTTTTTTAATTAATTCTGTTAAATAAAAAATTCTAACAGGGAACTATTTGTAATTTTCCAAACCACAGGAGACAATTCGTATTTTAAGCAAATCTCAGGGAGTGTATTCGTAATTTACCCTTAAAAAATAGGTTGATGATTAGATTTAAAGCATATTTGATAAAACTTAATTATTGATTTTGTAATGCTACAAGTTTTAATAAAGTATAAAATTTTTAAATTACATAAATTTATTCATAAATTTTAAATGTGAAACATGCTTGGAGTATTTGAAAATATTAAATTTATTCATAAATATTAAATTTTCAAATGCTAGAAGAACTATTTGATTAAGTATAGAATATTTTTTAATAAAAATGGTTTATTAATAAAGTTATTTCATACATATTTATAATGTATCATGTCTTATTTTATTTTATTTTTAAAGTTTGTGATTAACTCTTAAAAATTTATAAAATTCTTATTTGAAATGTGGATTATGCATAAATTTATTAACAAATGAGAAAAAAAATATATAAATTCGCATATAGTACATGCATTACCTTTTATTTGAACCATGTTAACTGTAAGCTAAGTAATCATTCTGCCTCAAGTTACCTACTGAATAAATATTGAGATTTAGGTACTAGCCACTAAAATGGTCTAACACATTTTCAATCAAATACACTATAAAAAAAAAAAAATTAGGCCTATGGGCTAGAGTTAAATTGTTTTATATACATATTCAGTTTAATTTATTTGTTTAGTATATTAGTTGTAAATTTTTTAAATATAAAACAATTAAAAACATAAAAAAATTAAAAATTAAAAATGATCTATATGGAGTTCAAATTAAGAAAATGGCTTTAGGGTTTGCAAAATGTTCAATTGGTCTAACCTCTAAAATATTAGTAAATATAATTAAATAATATTTAATGAGACTATTTTAGAAGTTATCCCTAGCAGGATTGAAATCATCAAAATCATATTGGAGGAGTGGATTGAAGATTGGAGTTACTGATACTCTATTTTTTTTTTTTATTCTTCAATTTTGATTTATTGATAAGGTAATTGATTTTACATAATAGATATGAGATAATTGGTAAATTAAAAAGCTAAAATTACAAAATTCATCAAGACAAAATATATTTATATTTTATCGTAAATATAATTATTATATGGAAATTAATTAATGTTAAATAAATTTTATTTTATATTATAAATAAAATTTTTGTTATAATTTAATTTTAAAAATAATTTTTAATTATTTATTTTAACCGCGTGCATAGCATGGGTATTATACTAGTATCAAAAAAGAGAAATTGGCAAACTGCAATTGAGAGTAGTAGTTTGACTGATAAAATTATTTATGAATTTTGAATTGACATTGTATGTATAGCGATCCAGGTTTATGTTCCTTTGATTGTTGTATTCCAGACTTAGGTTCTGTGGAGTTGGTGGTTGTATATCTTGTTGTTATCCTTTAATTCCGTGTGTTTGAGTTTTAGGATGTGTTGGGTGTGTTTCGAATAGGTTGGTTGAGCTTTAGTCCCATTCCTTGTTGCCCAGATTTTTGGTGGTATGCTCGAGCAGGTCCCTTTGCGCTCGAGCGGAGTTTGATTTTTGATTGTCCGCTCGAGCAGGGCTTATTGCGCTCGAGCGGGGTTTTCACACTTTCAACATTTCGTGCCTCTGCAAAACTTCTGCAGGTGTGTTTTTCACGCTCGAGCGGATTTCCTTACGCTCGAGCGGGTAGTTCATTGTCTGTAAAAGTTCTGGAAGGGGGGAATCTACGCTCGAGCGGCCTTCCCTTTGCGCTCGAGCGGGTGTGTTTTGCAGTTGTGTCTTGGCGCTCGAGCGGGTCTAGTTTTTGTGTCTGACGCTCGAGCGTCCTATTCTCCACTCGAGCGGGTCATACGTATATCAGATATCAGCTAGGTCTTTTTAGATCACTTTTCAACTTCCTCTCTCTCTCTTACTTTTCTGAAAAGCCATTTTTGAGAGCTTCTCTCACTACTTTCTTCTTTCTCTCTTAGGATTGATCTAGTAAGAGTGATTTTCTACCCTTGGGCCTTTGTAAAAAGTGTGTTGATCATTGAGGGCTACATTTTGATCTGAGAATCTTGGGATTTGGAGCATTTTCTAGTTCTTCATCATTTCTTTTGGGTTTCATCTCTTGAGGTAGGGATTCCTACTCATCTTTATGATCTTTAACCTAAATGTAGAGCTTTTGTATAAATGGTCTGGTTTGGGAAGTTAGGATTTGTAATGTATTGTATTGAAAAAGAGGGGTTTTGTCTTTTTGACTCATATGTATATATATATATATATATATTTGGGGTCTTAAAAAGAGATTATTGATGTTGTTGGTAATATTTGGACCTTTGGGTCAATATTGAGTTTAAAGGGGAAAATGCCATATTTGGGTATATTTGGGTCATTAGTGTAATTAATGACATTTGTTATGAAATTGAGTTGAGGGATAATGAAATTTGATCATTAAGAGATAGAATGGTGGAGTTGGATTTATAAATCGCTCACTTTTGAATATGTCAATTATATATCTGTTGATGCGTTTATTATCTGTTTAGAAATAACTGCTTTGGGCTATCGGTAGAGGATAGTCTTGATTGTTGTAGACATTGCATGATGATTAGGTGAATTGAAACTAATTAAGTTGTGTATTTGAATACACGAGTGCCGAATCCCGCGGACGCAATTTCCGTAAAATGGCAATCCGAATATATCTATACATGGGTGCCGAATCCTGCGGATGAAATATCCGTAAAATGGCCATAAGAGAATGGAAATACATGGGTGTCGAATCCCGCGGACGCAATTTCCGTAAAATGGCAAGTTGTGGTATTGTTGGCATGAGATGTAGCCTGATTTCAGTTATTTGGCCAGGTTCTGAACCATGTTTATAAGTTGAGTTTTGTTAAGTTGAACATTTATCAAGTGCTAATGTTTTAGTTATTACTCATATTATGTTTAGTATATCTCTACTGGACGTTGGCTCACCCTACATGGGACATCATTTTCAGGTACAGGTAGCATGCCACCTCCAAGAACGTAGCTTGAGAGGCTTAGTGGCAGGGACATTTTTTGTGATTACATTTTTGTATTACATGTATATCAAGCTAAGGGCTTCTTTTGTGTAGAGTTAGTACTCTCCTTTTGTAACCAAGTGTTGACTTGAAAAGTTGTAAGCCTATAGGGTATTTACTTTTGTTGTCAACATGTAATACATTTTGTAAGAATACTCTGATGGTTTTAATATGAGAACTCTTTTACTTATCGTGAATATATGCTATGATGGGTTTATTTTTTAGGGCGTTACAGTATGTTTTAGATTTTCATTTTTCTTTAAATGATATATATAGCATAGATAAATTATCGGATAATACTATATGAAGTGTTTACTTTTTGAAATCTTAAATCATGGATAATAGTTAGTAATTTGAAATTTGAATTGTGATATCTATGGATAAATAAGAAAATAAGCTACACAAAAGTAAAAATAAAATAAAAGATAGATATCAAATTCAAATTTTGCATTAAGTTATGAATGTGTATCATTTAAAATTTTAATTTTTTTTTTTAGATATTGCTGAATAGATCAATGAAATCACTCATTTGTATTTTTTCTATTTTAAAAATAAAATATTAATAATTTTTCTTTGAAATTTTGGAACTATCACATCACGGTCAATTTTTTTTTATTATTATCAGAATCTTAAATTTTGCATTAAGTTATGAATGTGTATCATTTAAAATTTTAATTTTTTTTTTTTTAGATATTGCTGAATAGATCAATGAATATCACTCATTCGTATTTTTTCTATTTTAAAAATAAAATATTAATAATTTTTCTTTGAAATTTTGGAACTATCACATCACGATCAATTTTTTTATTATTATTATCATAATCCTATTATAGAAATCGACCCATCTTGTTAAAAGCTCACTTTTGCATAAAATTTGAGAAAATATTAGAGATCTTAAATATTTTATCAATATTTTTATTAAATGTTACAAATTTGATAAAATATTAATAAAATAATTGAAAATCCTAACATTACTCTAATCAAAATCGATTGCTAGCGGCGTTAAAAATTCCATTGTCAAGTTTGCTTCTTTTTCTCAAGTAGAACCTTACAATGGGGAATCAACTACCCCTACAGCAAGGGGAAACATTTATGGGAGGAGTGAATTGATTCATATATTTTAATCTTACTTAAATTTAAAATTTAAAATAAATTAGTTTATTTTCCTTTTGAAATTCTTAAATTAGGATAATTAGATTTTTGTATAGTAAATTTGAATTTGAAATTAAATAGTTTACTTTCTTTTTGTGGGATAATTAGGGCTTTTTAGGGTAAATTATACTTACACCCCCTGAGATTTGGGTTTAATACATATTACCCCCTGATGTTTGACAAATTACACTAACCCCCTGTCAATGTAATTATTTAGACAAAATGAAGACATTGAACTTGTTAGACTTATTTATTTTGATGATTTATTTAATTATATTTTAATTTATTTGAAAAAAAAATAGAATCCAAAATTTATTTTGATGATTTATTTAATTATATTTTAATAGAATCCAAAATTTATTTTGATGATTTATTTAATTATGTTTTAATAGAATCCAAAATTTATTTTGATGATTTATTTAATTATGTTTTAATTTATTTGAAAGAGAAAAATAGAATCAAAATTTATTTTATCCTATTATTTCTCACCTAAACTTTTATCCTAAATATTGTTTGAATGTATTTAATATTTGCTTAAATCAGAAGTTCATTTCAACCCAAATATAATGCCCAAACCAGAGGTTCAAACAACCCAAAACAAAGGTTCAAACAACCCAGCACAGCAGCAGGCTAAAAGGTTCAAGTGGAAAATATTCAAATTAGTAATGATGGAGTAAAAGATATTCAAATTAGTAATTACGAAATGGAAGATATTCAAATGAATACAATGGCTATAAACGGCTATAAATACAACGGCTATAAGTTTCATTATATATATCAAAGCCTCTGATGTGAACAAGTTACAACTACTACAAACAAGTTACAGAAACCAAAAAAAATTCTTTAATCTAAAATCACTCTCATCTATTCTTTGAAAATTTTTCTAAGAAGTGTTCTTCAATTTTTGTTTACATCCTCTCTCAGAAATTATATATTAAGTCGTATAGCTTTAAGCCCATCTTTCCTTTGTGAGGATTACAGCAAAATCAGAGTCTTATTTTTATATCTATCTTTGAGAGATAATTCTTGTAGCTTTCTATGAAAGCAAAAACACATTCTTTTCAATCCTGTAAGAGTGTAGTACTCTCAGTATTTTTTGGACTTAGAAAGTCTGTGTAAAATCCATGGAGGATTGCTTCATCTGTGAAAAGGTTGCTAGCACCCTATGAAGCTAGAGAATAGTGAAAAATCTCAAGTGAAGTTTGAGGAGTAGACGTATGCCGAGTTAAAACCGAACCACTATAAATTTATTTGCCTCTCTCTCCCTTATCTCTTTATTTTATTTAAATTGCTATACCTATATTTCATATTTTTATTATGCTAAAATCATTAATTGACATAGTTGTTAGAATACTTGTTTTAATTATTTTTATTTCATTAACTATATTTATCTATTGTGCTAGTCATAATTTTTATTAGGATATTATTATTTTTATTTGTAAAAACCTAATTCACCCCCCTCTTAGGTTGTCTTTTGGGTAACAATTGGTATCAGAGCCTAGACTCTTATTTCAGATTTAACCATCTGGGAGTTTCGATCCATGACAACCTTAGCTGAAGGACATGCCACAAATAAGCCACCATTATTTGACGGAAACAACTATTGTCATTGGAAGGATAAGATGACCCTATACCTACAAGCCACTGATTATGCCATGTGGATTATTGTCAACAAAGGTCCAAAAATTCCTACTAAATTAGTAAACAATATTAGTGTACCTAAAACTAAAGATGAATGTGATGAGAGAGATCATAAATTATTGAAAGTCAATGCTAAAGCCAAACTCACCCTTGTTTGGGGATTAAACTTTAAGGAGTATAATAGAATTTCAAGTTGTGATTCAGCAAAAAAAATTTGGAACAAACTCGAGGTAACGTATGAAGGTACAAACCAAGTAAAGGAATCTCGTATTGATATGCTTGTTCATAGTTATGAATTGTTTAAAATGAACTCTGATGAATCTATTTCAAGTATGTTTACTAGATTTACTGAAATTGTAAACTCTTTGAAATCTCTTGGCAAAACTTATACTAACAGTGAGTTGGTGAGAAAAATTCTCAGGTGTTTACCAAAGAATTGGGAAGCAAAGGTCACGGCCATTATAGAAGCCAAAAATCTCTTCACACTTGGATTGGATGAGCTTATAGGTTCCCTTATGACTCATGAGATCACCATGAAAGGACATGAGGATGTTGAAAATAAAAAGAAAACTAGAATTACATTCAAAGTCTCATCAAATGAAGAAGAACATGAAAACTCTAGTGAGGATGAAAGCTATGTCATGTTTAGTAGAAATCTCAAAAAGCACTTCAAGAAAACAATTATAAAGGAAGAAGGCCTTTCAAGAAAGAGTACAACAAAAATAACAAGAAAGAGCCTATTATTTGCTATGAGTGCAAAAATCCTAGACATATGAAGATGGATTGTCCAAAATTGAAGAGTCATGGAAAAGACTACAAAAGAAACAAAAAGGCCATGGTAGCAGCTTGGGAAGAAAGTGAAGATGAAAGCTCAAGTGATGAAATTGAAAATGAAGTAGACAACTTATGCCTCATGGCTCTTGAAGATGAAGACTCTACTCAATATGAGGTAATTACTCTTTATGAAGAACTTGAAAGTGCATTCCATGAACTACAAGATGAAATTAGAAAAGTTTGTGCCAAAAATAATGTGTTAAAGAAATCTGTTGCATCTTTATCTATTAATGTAGAAGAATTAAAGAAAGAAAAAATTGTTTTGAAAAATGATTTTGATACTATTTCTAATGAGAAAACTATTTTAAAAAACAATATTGATGATTTAACAAAAACACTTGAAAATTTTGTAAAAGGTAGAAATAATCTCAACATGCTTCTTGGAAATCAAAGATGTGTTTTCGATAAAACGGGTATTGGATATGACCCTATTAAAAAACAAAAGAATCTCGATACAATTTTTGAAAAGACACCTCTCATGACTCACCCTCATATTACTTATTATTATTGTAGAAAGAAATGCCATTATATATCTTCTTGTCCATTCAAAAATAATATAAACATGGGAATTAAAAAGATTTGGATTATTAAGGGATCTAACAAAACTAACCAAGAAGGACCCAAGAAACTATGGGTACCAAAAACCAACACTTGATTGTCATCTTGTAGGTTTGCTTTAAGTCCAAAACTAAAGAAGGGAAGTGGTACCTTGATAGTGGATGTTCCAAACACATGACCGGAGATAAATCATTCTTTATTACACTGTCATCCAAAGATGGAGGCTTTGTTACTTTTGGAGACAACAAGAAAGGAAAAATCATCGGTATTGGTAGTATCGGTATTTCTCCTAACCCTTTTATTGAAAATGTTTTACTTGTTGATGGACTTAAGCATAATCTACTTAGTATTAGTCAATTATGTGATAAAGATAATCGAGTTAATTTTGATAAATCACATTGCACAATTGAAAATACAAATGATCATAAAGCTTTATTCATTGGTAATCGTCACGATAATGTTTATGTTTTTCATCTCAATGATCTTTATGCTAGTAATGTTAAATGTCTATATGTTAATAATGAAAATAGTTAGTATGGCATAGAAGACTTGGTCATGCTCATATGGATTTAATTGCTAAACTTTTAAGAAAGGATTTGGTTATTGGACTTCAAAAAATTAAATTTGAAAAAGATCATCTCTGTAGTACTTGTCAATAAGGAAAACCAACTAAAATATCATTTAAATCAAAATCTCATATTTCCACAACTAAACCTTTACAACTACTGCATATGGATTTATTTGGTCCCTCAAGGATATCTAGTCTAGGTGGTAAACATTATTGTCTTGTTATTGTTGATGATCATTCAAGATTTACATGGGTTATGCTTTTAGCACACAAAGATGAAACCTTTTCTTCTTTCACAAAACTCTGTCATAAAATTCAAAATGAAAAAGGCTTTCTTATTACTAATATTCGAACCGACCATGGTAGAAAACTTGAAAATGAGAAATTTGAATTGTTTTGTGATAAACATGGTATTGGACATAATTTTTCAGCACCTAGAACAATACTTTGCGAAAATAATTTTTCTAAATATTTTTGGGCCGAAGTCGTTCACACTGCATGCTATATTTTAAATCATGCATTGATTAGACCTATTCTCAAAAAGACTCCTTATGAACTTTGGCATGATAGAAAGCCCAACATTAGTCACTTGCATGTTTTTTGTTGTAAATATTTTGTGCATAATAATGGTAAGAATAACTTAGGTAAATTTGATTCAAAATCTGATGAAGCAATTTTGCTTGGCTATTCCTTAACTAGCAAAGTTTATCTTGTTTTTAATAAAAGAACTCTTATTGTGGAAGAATCTATACATGTGGCATTTGATGAAACTAACATCTCTGCTCAAAAGCAAATTATTAGTGATAATATAGATTTGGAACCAAATGTGGAAGATTCAAGTATCTACAAAGAAGAGAACCAACCATGTAAGTTGAACAAAGAGATTGAACAACCTATTCTTCCACCTCAAGAAGAAAGAGGAAACAATGATGATTTGCCAAGAGAATGGAAGTTTGTTCATAATCACTCTAAGGATTTAATCCTAGGTAACCCTACAAAAGGTACTGAAACTTGCTCTTCACTTAGAAATATTTATAGTAACTTGGCTTTTCTCTCATAGATGGAGCCTAAAAACTTTCAAGTAGCCGAATTCGATAAACATTGGATGATAGCTATGCATGAAGAGCTTAACCAATTTGAGAGAAACAATGTATGGGAACTTGTGCCAAAACCTAAAAATCATACCATTGTCGGTACCAAATGGATCTTTCGAAACAAGCTTGATGAATCTGGCACAATTATAAGAAACAAGGCTAGACTTGTTGCAGTAGGATACAATCAAGAAGAAGGTATTGATTTCGATGAAACCTTTTCTCTGGTTGCTAGATTAGAAGCCATTCGCATGTTACTTGCATTTGCATGTTTTAGAGATTTCAAACTTTATCAAATGGATGTAAAAATTGTCTTTCTTAATGGTTTTATAAACGATGAAGTTTATGTTAAACAACTCCCAAGTTTTGAAGATCATGCTTTTCCAAATCATGTTTTCAAACTATCAAAAGTTTTATATGGTTTGAATCAAGCACCTCTTGCATGGTATAAACGATTAAGTAAATTTTTGATTGAAAATAATTTTTCTAGAGGAACGATTGACACAAAACTTTTTGTTAAAACTAAAAATGATGATTTACTTATTGTGCAAATATATGTGGATGACATTATATTTGGTGCTACTAATGAAACCTTGTGTAAGGAATTTGCTAAGTGTATGCAAGGTGAGCTTGAGATGAGCATGATGGGGGAGCTAAATTATTTCTTTGGGCTTCAAATCAAACAACGTAAGGAAGAAATTTTAATCAATCAAGCTAAGTACACAAAATAACTACTCAAAAAGTTTGGTATGTATGACTCAAAAATAACTGGAACACCTATGAGCACATCCATTAAACTAGACAATGATGAAAAAGATAAGTCCATTGATCAAACAAAATATTGAGGTATGATCGGCTCACTTTTTTATTTAACTGCAAGTAGACCCGATATTATATTTAGTGTTTGTATGTGTGCTAGATATCAATCAAATCTTAAGGAATCACATCTCAGTGCTGTTAAAAGAATTTTTAGATATCTTGTTGGCACTCAAAATTTGGGACTATTTTATCATGGAGGTGTTGCATTTGATTTAATTAGTTACTCAGATGCCGACTTTGCCGGATGCAAACTTGATAGAAAAAACACCAGTGACACTTGTCATTTTCTTGGTAACTCATTAGTATCTTGGTTTAGCAAAAAGCAAAATTTTATTGCTTTATCAACGGCCGAAGCTGAATATATAGCTTCCGGAAGTTGTTGTGCCCAAATACTTTGGATGAAACAACAATTTGAGGACTTTGATTTGCATTATGATCATATCCCTATTAAATGTGAAATTACTACTGGCATCAATTTAAGAAAAAATCCAGTTTAACACTCACGAACAAAACATATTGAAATTTGACATCATTTTTTAAGAGATTATGTTCAAAAAGGGGATATTGTACTTGAATTTGTAAACACCGACAAGCAATTGGCGGATATTTTCACAAAACCCCTAAGCGAGGATCGTTTCAATTTTATTCGTGGCGAGCTTGGAATGTCGATTTCTACTTAAAAAGTTTTGTTATGAATGTGAAACTTGAATTTTGTTAAAATGATATGTGTATTGCGACATTGATATGGAAACATTTATATCAGTTGCATGCTCTCAAGTCCTTCATACATTTATTATCCTTAATAGTTTTCTATTCTCAACTGTGTAATTTTTTTTGGGTTCTGCATCTTGAGGTAAAATTAACTTTGCATACATTGATTTTCTTTAAAACCCTCGTGGTATTTTTTTTTTTTTGGCATTAACCTTCCAGCAACATCGACGGATTAAGTATAATTTCTGCTGGTATTATTTTATTTTAATTTATTTTTTTATTGCCATTAGGCTTAATATCTTCTTCTTTTTTTCTTTTTTTTTTTTTGTTGTTGTTTTACTAATAGGCTTCATTTCCTTTATTATTTTTTTTCTTCTTTTCTTTTCATTTTTTTTTTATTTTTTTTGTTGTTTTGCCTTGAGGCTTAATTTTGATTTATTTTTCTGCACTTTGCTTTCATCTTCAAGTGATTACATTAAACATAAAAACAAACACAAATCAAAATATACATATTTACATTAAAAAAAAAAAAAACAAAAAAAAAATTCCCTTCATTTTTCTGACCATTGGCCGACCTCACTTACTCGCCTCTTCCACCGCTCTCTTCTTCTTTTTATTACCTTGGCCGACCCTTGACGTCCCTGCCCCCGTGCTTTCGTCGAGAGTGAGAACTCCCCGCAGACTATCAAAAGCCAAGAACGACGTTACTCCAAATCAGGCCATGGAAGTAGTCTTCCGTTTAAGCTCTTTATTTTCGGCCTTCAGTGCGCAAATCTCTGCTCGCGCATCCTTGTACATGCGTTGGAGCAAAGAGAGTTGGGCGTTGACCTGGTGGAGCTCACTCTCTCTGTTCTACAGTCGATAAGCCAATTTTGTGACTGCAGTCATCGTCTCCATACAGGACGTCAGTGTGAAATGATTGGCTTCAATATCTGATTGCGCGGCCATTATTTGCTCAATCGACATCATAGGAAGGTTGGGAAGAGTAGGCGTCGAGGCACTCGACCCAGTAGTGCTTGAGGGGTCATTCAGGTCCGGAAAGAGAATGAGAGGATGGGGCGAGGCCATGTGGTCGACAAGAGAGATGTAATCAAAAGGAGGGTCATTTTTGGCAGACTTTCTGCTTTGCTCAATCTCTCTGCTCTATCTCTCTCAAGACGACGTCGAAAGGGATACAAGCGAACGAGGAAGAAGAAGGAGAGGCGAGCGATTAAGAAGAAGAAGACGAAAGAGAAGAAGACAAGAGGGCGAGAGAGCCGAGGCAGTTGATTAACCCGTCTCGCTTTTGTCAGTCGACTGACGCAAAAGCGAGGTCGCGTGTTCGACGCGATTTTTACGAAAAAGAGAGAGGCGGACGCATCATATATATATGTATATATATCTGTTTTGATTATCTATTTTTAATACCATTTATCACTATCATTTTCCTCCTCCTCCTCCCGATTCTGAGCCATGATTTCCTTTTGATAATGTCATAGGGAAAGAAAATTATGATGTTATGTATTATGATATTATATATTATGATGTTATATATTATGGTATTATTTTCAAACTAATCTGATGTTATGTATTTATAGTTTGATAGCTTAATCTTATATTATGTTGTTGATTAAAGCTTATTTATTGCACATGCGCTAACCTATGTATTTAAAAATGAATTCAGGGAGCATGACTTGAGGGGGAGCCTTTCTTATTCTCAAATCAAATCAAAACATCATTGTGTACCATCATAAAAAAAGGGGGAGATTGTTAGACTTATTTATTTTGATGATTTATTTAATTATGTTTTAATTTATTTGAAAGAGAAAATAGAATCCAAAATTTATTTTGATGATTTATTTAATTATATTTTAATAGAATCCAAAATTTATTTTGATGATTTATTTAATTATGTTTTAATTTATTTGAAAGAGAAAAATAGAATCAAAATTTATTTTGTTCCATTATTTCTCACCTAAAATTTTATCCTAAATATTGTTTGAATGTATTTAATATTTGCTTAAATCAGGAGTTCATTTCAACCCAAAAATAATGCCCAAACCAGAGGTTCAAACAGCCCAAAACACAGGTTCAAACAATCCAGCACAGCAGCAGGCCAAAGGTTCAAGTGGAAGATATTCAAATTAGTGATGATGAAGTAGAAGATATTCAAATGAATACAACGGCTATAAATAGTTATAAGTTTCATTATATATACCAAAGCCTCTGATGTGAACAAGTTACAGCAACTACAAACAAGTTACAGAAATCAGAAAATATTCTTTAATCTAAAATCACTCTCATCTATTCTCTAAAAAATTTTCTGAGAAGTGTTCTTCAATTTTTGTTTACATCCTCTCTCAGAAATTATACATTAAGTCATATAGTTTTAAACCCATCTTTCCTGTGTGAGGATTATAGAAAAATTAGAATCTCATTTTTATATCTATCTTTGAGAGATAATTCTTGTAACTTTATGTAAAAGCAAAAACACATTCTTTTCAATCCTGTAAGAGTGTAATACTCTCAGTATTTTTTGGACTTAAAAAGTCTGTGTAAAATCTGTGGAGGATTGCTCTATCTGTGAAAAGGTTGCTAGCACCCTGTGAAGTTAGAGACTAATGGAAAATCTCAAGTGAAGCTTGAGGAGTGTACGTAGGCCGAGTTGAAGTCGAACCACTATAAATTTGTTTGTCGCTCTCTCCCTTATCTCTTTATTTTATTTAAATTGCCATAGCTATATTTCATATTTTTGTTGTGCTAAAATCGTTAATTGACATAGTTATTAGAACACTTGTTTTAATTATTTTTATTTCATTAACTATATTTATCTATTGTGGAAGTCATAATTTTTATTAGAGTATTATTATTTTTATTTGTAAAAACCTAATTCACCCCCTCTTAGGTTGTCTTTTGGGTAACAGAACTCATACACTCTCTTTTTTCTTGCTTTGTTTTACTTCCTTTATGATTTTTTTCTTTTTTTTTTCCTTTACTTTTGTTTTTTGATGTAATTTTCTTTGTTTTTTTACTAGGAGTTGTTGCCTTTTATATAAGTAAGGGGTTTGTGAAATGAGACTATTAACCATAGGGGTAGGAATGTAATTTCTAAAATATCAAGGAATGGTATGTAATTAGACTAAATCTCGGGGGGTGTCAGTGTAATTTACCCTTTTTAATTGTTGAATAAAAGTTAATTGTCAATTGTTTAAAACCTTAAAAAAAAAATTAAGATATTTAGTATGAGGCTTTGGAACTCTCACAAAGCTAAAAGTCACTTTGCTATGATTTATACTTGTTGGAAATAAGCTATTTTAGTTGACTTTTTTACTATTTTATCCTAGCTAAAAATGTTGTATTTGGGAATATAGTTGATTTTTTTTCTCTTATAATTGATTTCATGATTGTAAGAAAAAAATGTGAAATGATTATAGTTTAAATGTAACATTTTGTCTTATTGATTATTTTAGCTTATTTTGTCTTTATTGGCTATTTTAGTTCAAATTCAACTTCCCATACAGGGTATAGTGGGCTTGTTTGAGAACTTGACTATCTTAGTTGACTTTTTGATTATTTTAACATGATTAAAAAAGTTGTGTTTGGAATGATATATATATATATATATGTATATTATAATTGATTTGATAGTTATGAAAGAGAAAATAAAATAATTATGATTTAAATTTAATATTTTATCTTGTTAATCATTTTAATATATTTTATTTTTATTAATTATTTTAACTAAAATCCAACTTTCCAAACGCCCCAGTATAAATATATTTTTTATATTACCACTAGATGGTAATTCCCTTTTGGAAAATAATCATTTAAAAAAACAACAATGCTAAGTATGATAAAAAATCTTTCATGAAAATAATTATAAAAGTATTGTGATTCTTGGATTACACTTAGAATAAAGCACCATACACTAATTAAGATAATTCAAGAATCATAACTCTTTCATAATCATTTTCATGAAAAAATTTTCATTATCCCTAACTTTTCTCCTAAAAATAATGTGATTTGGTCTGTTTCCCAACTATAAAAAGGACTTCACAACATATCGAAACGTGAGAATGAGAGAGCGAGAGAGAGAGAGAGAGAGAGCTAAAAGATAAGCAAAGAAAGAGTGAAGGGACACTCTGTTAACGTTCATTTTCTTCAATCACTCTCACCATTTTTAGAGCTCAAGGTACAGTACCAAAGGTTCATTCATTTCCATCAATTTTCTCATCATTTTCCCTGTAATTTTCCTTCATTTTCCATTTCACTCTGTTTTCACCTGTTAAATCATATATTTTGCATACACAAACAGACACGCACATATATTATAACTGCATGTATGTGTATTCGTGTTTTGGTTACAAGTGTTTGTATAGAGCTTCGAAGTTTCAATGTCTCATTTGGAACAGAGTTCTACAGTCACTGTAAATGGCGCCTGAGCAGCCGCAATTCATCGCCAGCACTGGGAACCAGAGTCATTCGAATGAGCTTCTGATTGAGAATTTGGGGTCCGATCAGATTGTTGTACCTGATGTGAGTCTCACTCTCTTCTGTTTCCGAATCGTATTAGTATTCAATATTTACATTTTCATTCTCTGTTTGCAATATAAATTCGAAATTTATGGGCCTAGGGTCGAGCTCAATATGAACATTAGTAGCTTCATTATGAAAGTGTTGCATGCTCCTGTGTTTGGATCATAGATAAAGGTATCGTTTTGTATTATTCATTCCTAGTAATACTAGGTATTATGAAAAAAAATATCATGAAAATGATTATGAAAGATTCTTCACTATCAGATTACACATACAAGAAAACATCACACATTAATCAAAGGATAAAAAATTTTCATGAAACATTTCATGATATTTTTTTTCATGATCTATAGTATTATTCATTCCCTTCCGCTTTCCGAATCTCTACCCATATTTATGATCCAAACGCAACGTAATGGACCTTCAAGACCCTCAAGGAAAGCATCATTGTGCTCCTTTTGGGAGTTATCTGTTGCAAACTTGCTAGAGCCTCAAAAAGGTGTATAAGAAACTCATTGCATGATTGATGATTCCAAGTCTTTCCATAATTTTACTTGATATTTGACAACTTGGCCTTTTTAGTGGCTTTTTAGCTTTTTAATGAGGTGACTAAAATTAGTGAGTTTGGAATGGTTTTTTCAGTTAAAGATAGTTACAAGAGAAAAGGTGATTAATTGATATATATATATGATGTGACATTTTGACCTTTTAATTTTTTTATGATATTTTGACTTTTCAATTTTTTAAAATTATTTTTTAGTTTTTTTAGCTCAAAAAAGCCTAAAGCTAAACGAACCCCAAGTCATTCACTTTTGCCTATGTTAACTGCACTTAGGCCATAATATTCTGTGTGATTTTATAGTGTACAACTAAAGTTGCCTTAACATTGGTGGATTCGGCCATAAGAGTTGTAAGAATCTTGAATAGCTCACTGCAACATATAAGAGTTTTAGAAATTAAATTTTTTGGTCTTTAAAAGTAAAAATTTTGTTGTAAAAGATATTTAGGGACTACTTTCTATTGTTGTGAGGATAGTCGCTAAAACATCGTCCCGAAAAGTAAAAAATAAGGTTTTTAGCGACAAAATTTTGAAAATATCACTAATAAATACACTTTTAGGGACAAAATAATTTGGTTTCAAAATAGTTTATTTTTTGAGTCAAAAAATTTGGTCTCAAAAAGATAATAATTCATCACTAATGTCAAATTTTCGTTGCTAAAAATATAACAACGATACTTTTCGTAACAAAAATATTTGATCCCTAAAAAATAATTTTGTCCCTAAATTTTAGTTTCTAAAATCTTCATATTTGTAGTGGGTTGATTGTAAATATCCGCAATGATTGTCGATTTGTCTAACCTTTTGATGCAAAACATAATTTTCTATCATCTGCCCTTCCATTCCACCTTCTTTTGTTTCCAGATGGATTCAAGAACAGTGGCTTGCAGCTTTAGAATGAAAGAAAGCTTCCATCAATTTGATGAATTTGATGAATGCGCTTTTTTATTTTATTTTTTTAAAGAGGAGTTTATGTCTGGGACCAATTGCTGAAGATCTAATTGGAAATTAGCTTTGTAATTGCAGTGAGAATTGCTTAATTGATGGATTTTTATTTTTTATATATGCAGAAGAAAAGCTGGAGAAACTTGTTTGCATACATTGGCCCTGGGTTTCTTGTTTCTATTGCATACATGGATCCTGGAAATTGTGAGACTTGCTCTTTCTTAGTTTGTTTTACATGGATCCTGGAAATTATTCTTTAGCTCTTTACCATCATTCTCTCACTCACGTAATGTGGTTAATTTATAGTTCAAACCAACTTACATGCAGCAGCACAGTACAAATATGAGGTACATATATCTTTTTTCTGTGGAGATTTATGTAATACGAGATTAAACAACACTTGAATGTTTTAATATAGTCTCGCAGGCTAAGAAGCATGACACAACATGGATGAAGACACAGATACAGCGATTTGGAAAAATTAGGATACACACCAAGAGGGAAAACAGGAAAATTATTTATATATTGTATACATAATTATGTTTGCTATGCATGTAAATATAAATAGTATAAATTTAAGGCACATATATATAAACATCAATGTATATGTCGGTATATTTTTAGTGACGGAGCCAAGAAATTAAATCAGAGAGGGCACTTATTAATTACAACATTGAAAATTTTTATAAAAATATTTCATGTAAATTTTTACGATTGACTTCAGGAAAGATAAAATAAATAAATAAATAAAATAATATTATTTGTATCTAAAATTATGGATATAAGTTTTAAAATAAATTATATAATGATAAAGTAATTTTTTATACAAAATATGAGTAAAAATTCAATATAATAGGAATATCACGTCATTATCACGTCATCATTGACATATGATATCACAAAGTAATAATAAAGAAACACATGGAGGATGAACCCTACATGTCAAATGTAATTAACAATTTAATAAATTTCATATCTTTATTGAGATTAATTATATTTGTATGTCAATAATAATAGATATCATAATTATATTGAAATTTTTATAACTAGTCACTTTATTTTAAATCAAAACAATCATTATTGTTTTTATAATTTTAAAAATGTCATTGTAATTTTTTTTTATTTAAAACATTTTCTTTGTATTTATAAAAAAAAAAAAAAAAATTCCAAAATCCAGGGGACACGTGACCCTTAGATACTCTTTACCTTGGCCCTTATGTATTTTAGTTTCTTGCACTTTCTCCCCTTTCTATTTTCGTATATTTTACTTTGACCCCAACTTAGTTTTCCAGAATTAGAAGAAAAAAAATAAAATAAAAACAGCAAAAAGATGTGTAGAAGCGTGTCCAAATGCACACATGACACTTGTGTGCATGGAGTGTCCTACACACAAATAATAACTAAAAAAATTGCAACAATGATTCATCCCTCTTTTTCCCCATCCCCTTTGACCCCCTCTCTCTCTCTCTCATTGGTTATATTTTCTTTTTCTTTTTCTTTTTTTTCCTACTCCTCCAATCACCACCCGCCACGTGGCAAAGGAGGTGAGGGGTGACCCCCAAAAGGGGGTCCCAAGCATTATTCAAAAAATTGACACACCTGGAAATGCTGTACATCTATGACACTGACAGAA
This sequence comes from Camellia sinensis, assembly GCF_055761805.1. NCBI lineage: Eukaryota > Viridiplantae > Streptophyta > Magnoliopsida > Ericales > Theaceae > Camellia > Camellia sinensis. Next base: position 40,869,653 of record NC_138975.1, on the reverse strand, counting down.
ATTTAATCATCCATATCTCTGAAAGGCTGAGAGAACGAGTCCGGATCCTCTGCCGTCGTCTCCTGCGGCGGTCCCCTGCGGTGAACCAAAACGACGTCGTTTTGGGGCAAGTTTTCAAAAAAAAAAAAAAAAAAAAAAAGAAGAAGATAAAGAGGCAAGAACCAGAGAAGCGAAGAAGAAAGAAGAGAAGGCAAAGGAAGAAAGAATGCAAGGAGGAAGAAAGAATGCAAGGAGGCATCGCACGGGCTTTCACCCAAGGCGCCACCATCTCCCCGCCATCGCCGCTGCAACCCACCATCGCCACTCCCACAGCCACGAGCCCCCTTCTCTCTCTTTCGATCTCCATGGCCAGCAACCATCTCGATCTTTTCTCCTCTTTTCTTCGTCGCCGGTGTACCGGAGGGAGTTCGTCGGTCATCCTCGTTGCCGTTAGTCGATTTTCCCCCTGATTTCAACCTAGATCTGAAATGGAGAAAGATGGGTTTATGAAGAAAAGCAAAGTTTCAAAATCTCTACGAAAGATTTGAGATCCAAAATCAAAGAGAAGAGGAAAAAATTCTTTGCTTTTGTTTCTATTGATATAATTTTTAGTCAATTTTGATTTATCATTTGGATGTTCAAAGTGTTAATATGTATATGTATATGTATATGTATATATATATATATATATCTTAGATTTGGTTATTAATATCTATCCCAAAAGAACACCCAGTGTTAATATTTATCATTTGGTTGTTAATTTTGAATGGTTGTTTGAATGTTTGAATGGGTGTTTGAATGGGTGTTCTTCCACTGCCTTCTCTTCTCTCTTCTTCCCTCTCTGGTTCTGGTTCTTGCCTTTTTTCTTTTTTTTTTTTTTTTTTTTTTTTTTTTTGAAAACATGTCCCAAAACGTAGTTTTGGGGGCACCGCAGGAGACCACGGCAGAAGATCTGGACTCCTGAGAGAACATACTCAAAATTGTGTTATTTTTATAACAACAATGATACATCTCTTTAAAATTAGGCCCCGTTGCTGTGGGAGATAGAATAGAGGGGATGGATAGTGAGAGGATGGTCGGTAAAGAGATTAATAATGAGGAATTATTATATAAAATAATAAAATAAATAAAAAAATATAAAAAATTTAACATTATATTTAAAAAAAATTTAATATATAAAAAATAAAAAAATTTCTAATCCCCTCATTATTTTCTAATACCATCTCTATCTCTTCTTTACCAATCCCCTTTTCAAGGGTATTAGTAATACCAAGGGACTAATAGTCTCAAGGTTATTTCTGCAAATTTTAGTATTACTAGTCTCAATACCCTCCCCATAACCTAAAACAAACGGGATTTAGAGTTTTAATAAGGTGAAAAGTAAAAAAATAAAAAAAAAACAAAAAACAAAAACAAAGCCAAAACATTACATCAGATAGACCTCACATACACATTAGAGCCATTAGACCTCACAAATTAGAGTTCCAAAGCATTGTTGTTCTCATAAATATATATTTATTTTCCAATCTTTACTCGTTCATGTCCATGTTTGTGTATTAACTTGAAATTTGGTATCTAGAGGTCATACCACACTTTCTCATGGACTCTCTGCTTTTCAGTTACTTTGGGTTATATTAGTGGCTTCATGTGCTGCTCTCATTATTCAATCTCTTGCAGCAAACCTGGGGGTGGTCACTGGTATGTGATCAATTCATCAACCAATCTTTGTTTATCTGCACTGCAGCCAGCTGTTTCCAAATCACTATTACTGATATCCTCATATTTTCATTATACATGTTTTACGTTGTAGAAAAGCATTTGGCAGAACATTGTAGAGCTGAATATCCAAAGGTGCCAAACTTCATCTTATGGGTTCTTGCTGAAATTGCCATAGTTGCATGTGACATTCCTGAAGGTATGAGTGCTCTTTATGAAATTGGAATGCAAAGTTGTGAACTCATTCATCCTTACTACAGTATTTGAAAGCTTGGATGAGGCAAAAAATGATTCAACACATACAATTTGTTTTTACTCCAAATCTTATCATGTTTTCCGAAAAGCATCCAGATGATCAAACTCATTAGAATATTCTATTTACCATTTCTACATCTTCTAAAACTATTTGAATAGGCATGCAATGGTTACATGGTGAAAATGATTTGGTCAGGTGTATGCTTGATCTATTTTGATTTTGTTAACTGTTGCCGTCCTTTATTGGAAAGAATGCTGCCACCCATGGGGAATCAATAGAACGTATTATCCTTATCTTTATGTATATTAATTCTTAATAACAATAAAAATAAAAATAAAAATAAAAAAGAGAGAGAGAGAGAAAGTGGTGCACTTGGGAAGATCAGAACATCTTTCCAATGAAGAAATGGTTGTTTTTGTTAGGAAACCATAATGTCACTTATGTGGAACTGAAGGAATTATAGATGAGCTTTGTTCTCTTGGTTCATGAATATGCTGCGAGTTTTAAGGCTTGTGAAAAAAATTGTTTTTCCTGTAATTTTTCATTTCAGGGCATTTTCATGTAGTTTGTAATATTAAGGAAATAAAACTTGTGTATTGGATTATTTTACTCAAATCACCGCATCAAATGGGATTTCTGATACAGCCTTTCCACCTGAATTGGATGGAACTCTGACTTTGTCGCGTACAATCTATGAATGTTCTTTATCTATTTGGCTTCAACTTCAGCCTCAAGCTAATGGTGCGTCTTTGGGCTTGGATAGTTGAGTTGCTTGAATTCATCCTTGCCCGAAAATTTTAGTTGTACAAGGACAATGTAAACTATTCTGATATGTAAAGCGTGGATAATGTTTATTGAGGTGTTGGCTTATACACACAAAATATGATCATTATCTACAGTTCAGATCAGATTCATAGTAGTAAACTGCAAAATGAAAATATACATGCAAGAAAATAAATTGCGAGAAATGACAAAAAAAAATTATGGGTCTCCAGAAACAAGGAACCTAGTTTCCATAGGTCTTTTGTAGGATGTTTCTGTAGCTCTGCAAGACATGTTAACCTCCCTCATCCCATACTAGGTAAATATTTCACTAATATTTTTACTATTGGTTTGATGCAAACTTCATTCATCATCTGTGCTGGAACAAATATATATGTATTATTTTATTTCGTAGGGGCTTCTGATATATCTATATTCTTATTGCTCTGTTTATCATGTCCAGTTATTGGAACAGCCTTTGCTTTAAACATGCTCTTCAAAATTCCAATGTGGGTTGGTGTTCTTCTGACGGGGCTCAGTACATTGATGTTACTAGCATTACAGCGATATGGGGTAATTTAAACAAGTCTTTTACTCCATGCATTGTGGCATTAAAGTAAACACATTTGAATTGAAGTTTTAACTATCAAGTTGGCCCTTGCCAACAGCTTGATGCACTATCTCCCTTCAACCCTTTGAGCGAAATGCAGTAATGAAAAAGGAACTATAATAATTGTAATCTTTGTGCAGGTGAGGAAACTTGAGTTGTTCATTGCATTTCTGGTAGTTATAATTGCTGCTTGCTTTTTTGTGGAGCTTGGATATGTGAAGCCTAATGCTTCAGAAGTGTTGCATGGGCTTTTTGTTCCCCAATTGAAGGGGAATGGTGCTACTGGCTTGGCAATTTCACTCCTTGGAGCTATGGTTATGCCGTAAGTTTCTTATATTTATCGTAATGGTAATGGTTTATTCTGCTTCAAAGTTTTTCATTTCCTTAATTGTCTTGCAATTGCTGCAGGCACAATCTCTTCCTGCATTCAGCTTTGGTCGTTTCAAGGAAAATACCACGATCTGTTAATGGCATCAAAGTAATTTTCTTTTTCTTTTTTTAATCTTCAATGGGCTAATTTACCTTTTAGTTTTTTCCGTTACCTAAAAGGCAACTTTGGACTAATTATTCTCACATTATTTCATCTTTCCTACTGCTAAGTAAATTTCTTCAAAGTTGGAGGTTGTGAGTTGTTTATTTTACTTTCATTTGGAAGGGGGAGAAGAATGATTCATCTTCAAATTATATGACAGGAAATATTTGTACAAACATAAAGCAGCTTAAAAAGTTAGAATTAAACTACTTAGAAAATTTGGTCGATAATTCTGGATTTGTTAAACTTAAAGTTGTGCACAGCAAAATAAGATGCATGCACTGACAAATAAACAAAACATTAAAGGAAAAGGAAAAAATAAAAAAATAAAAAAATAAAAAAATAAAAAATAAAAAAATGGAAAAATGACAACCAAAAGGTAAGAGAATCTTACCTTTGTCCTGCGGAATTTTTTCGTCTTTCATCGGTATTTTGTGCTAGTGGCTCTTTTACAAATAATCTTAGGAAGAAAATGTGCTCAGGTTTATATTTGCTACATTTTATTCATTATTATTTATCTGTTTTAAGTTTAGTAATTTATGTCTATTTGGAATTGAATGATGAGGTTAATTGGATTGAAGTTTTACCATACACTACAAGAAAAAACACCTTTGGCGACTACATATTTAGTCGCCAAAGGTCCTATTTTAGTCGCCAAATGTCAAAATTTCACTTTTCCCGACTAAAAAGTTTAGTCGCCCGTGTTGTCGCCAATAAATAGTCGCGAATGCTTTTGGCGACTAAAACACTGTTAGTCGCCAATATATATGTCTTCAGCGACTAAAGATTTCGTCGCCAATAGTCAATTTATTTATTGGAAATTATACCTTTGCCGACTAAACTGTTAGTCGCCAATAGTTCATTTTTATTTTATTATTTATACCTTTGGCGACCAATAACTTTAGTCGCTGAAAGTATTTTCAGAAAAAAAATTTTTTTTGCCTCCGTTGCTCCCAACAGGTTTCGAACTTGCGACGTCCCTTTGCACACGCCAAACCCTTTGCACAACACTCCCTCCACTATGCCAGTACATCATCACATGATTATATATGCAATATATATTATTTATATACTATATTAACCTCAATTAATACAAAATAATATTTATAAATATAATTTTTTTAATTCAATATAATTTTTGTCAAAAAATAAATTATTTACTAAAAAAAAAATTAGGCGACTTTTGGCGACTAAAACCATTTTTTAGTCGCTAATTGTATTATTTTGGGCTACTAATTATTTATTTGTCGCTAAAAAAACAAGTTCTCAAATAAAAATCAGCACTTTTGGCGACTAAACAGAAATTTCGTCCCCAAAACCACTACTTTGAGCGACTAAAATGGATTTTCGTCTGCAAAACCCCCACTTTCAGCGACTAAATTGTTTTTAGTCGGCAAAACTGCTATAATCAGCGACTAAACCTGTTTTTAGTCGCCAAAACCATACCTTTTCGCTACTAAATTATTTTAGTCGCTAAAAACCGTGACTTTTGGCTACTAAACAAACTTTAGTCGCTGAAAACCCTATATTAGGCGACGAAACTTCCTTTTAGTCGCTAAAAACATGCTGTTCGGCGACTAAACCCTTTTAGTCGCTAAAAACCTGCTTTTCGGCGACAAATTCCAATTTAGTCGCCATTTCATGCACTTTCAGCGACGAAATTTCATGTTTTGGTCGCCAATTCTGTTTTTTGTTGTACTGATATCAAGTTGTAGGCACCATGATATCATTTTGATACCTCAAAAGACCCTTTATGAAATTTGATTTTATTGTTAGGGCATGATTCTATTGAGCACTAAATGACAGTTTATTTTGTTTACAGGACGCTTGCAGGTTTTATATGATAGAAAGTGGCTTTGCTCTAATGATTGCCTTTCTCATTAATGTATCAGTCATCTCAGTAAGTGGTTCAGTTTGCAATTCCTCGAATTTGAATCCAGATGATCGGAAGAACTGCCAAGACTTGGACTTGAACAAAGCCTCATTTTTACTTAAGGCTAGTGATCTGTTGTTCCCCCAACATATGTGATATTCAGTGTTCATTTTAGTCCTTTGGGTTCAGTTTCATATATTATACTAAATTTAATTTTGGTTAAAATCCTTGTTATTTTGCATTTTCTTCTCAAGTTACTACAATCCAGAGTGTTCCTTATAGCAATATAGATATATATATATATATATATATATTCCTGTTTACAGAATGTGTTAGGCAATTGGAGTTCAAAGATCTTTGCAATTGCTTTGCTTGCATCTGGTCAGAGTTCTACAATAACAGGGACATATGCCGGGCAATATGTTATGCAGGTATTCAGTTTTCTGATTAATCTTGTTGGAAGGTTAAATTTTTGTCAGAGATTATTACTGCCTTCAGAGAATCGGGTCCAACCTACTTCAAAAAGCTTTTGTGCACCGATGGAGCACCGACACTTCAAAACAAGTGCCGTAGTGCTGTTGGACACTGGGACATAGTGGGGGGGGGGGGGGAGAGATACATACACACCACAAGGCATAGCCCTTTATTTAATTAATTAATTTTTTCAAGGACGTGCCAAATAAATCTTTTGATTTGATGGATGTTGGATGTTGCATGTTCATTACTTTTTTCTTAAATTTAAATAATTAATAGATTATCCATAAAATGACATAAACGATATGAGTTAACTCAAGAGTATCATTTATTTATTTATTTATTTATTATTATTATTATTATTATTGAATTAGTGTTAATTTTTGTTAATTTTAATTGATTGTGGATGTAATATTAATCTATATAGCAAGTAAGAATATATATATAATTTATTGTCATGTTCTCGCCATGCTCATTTTTGTGAAATCACTGTTCACGTGCTTCTTAGTATCACACAATCAATGTTTATTGGTATAATTTTTTTTTATACTAAAAAAAAAAATACTTAATAGTGAGTTTTTTTAAAATATATATTAAATTAGCCTTCATTTTTGTTAATTTTAATTGTTTGCGGATATAATATTAATCTACATGGCAAATAAGAATATATACATATAAATTTATTGACATGTCCACCCTATGCCCAATTTTTTGAAATTACCGTGTCCCATACCCGTGTTTCTTAGTATCACAATCAATGCTTACCAGCATAATTTTTTATGCTAACATATTTTTATCTCTTAGGTTTTGCCATAAAGGATGTGAAGTGATAGGATATACAAGAAGATATTTCCATGGCTCAGTGAATTACTAGTTAATAACTGAATTACAAACCAATATCATATGCTGTGATAACTTTCTTCCCAAGTCACTTCATTGATGACCTTTGAGTTGCAATGGATTGTCTTAAAATCTCAGATACAATTTTTCCTTTAATTCTTATCACGGAATCTATTGGAAAACATCGTTTAAGTAATATATGTGTAGACGAATGTGTTTCAAAAGTTATGCAACAGAAGCAATCCGATGTTGCCTATAAATCCCTTAATAAATTGGAGTATCAGTTTATCTTGGTACCATCTGGTTCTGTTGATAACTATAATCAACTTAATGATTTTGTATATTCCTTGTTTCAGGGATTCCTTGATTTACGACTGAAGCCATGGATTCGCAACTTTTTAACTCGATGCTTGGCAATAGTCCCTAGTCTAATAGTTGCAATAATTGGTGGCTCAACTGGAGCTGGACAGTTAATCATTATTGCTTCGGTAAATATTCTTCCCTTCATTCTCTTTAGTTCTCAACTAACAAACACAGACACTTCTAAAAAAGTGGGGTGGCGTATCGGTGTCATGTTTGAGTTGGACACCGACACTCGTTGGACACTTTCCCAACATGTGTCCGACATTCATCCAATCATGTCCTGTTTTTATAAAAAGAGTTGGTAAAATATGTGAAACTAGGGTTGGATTATAGAGAATAAGAGAAGAAAATACGATTTTTGGGATATTAATTAAACCCTCCACCAGCAGCTTGTTTTATATGAAAGAAAAGATAGAAAATACAATGTGATCATAGTACCCTCAATACCACTATTCTAACACTCCCCAATATAGAGGTTGAACATGGCTAGCTTGGTAGATAGTCACTGAAAGAAAGACTTAGTTAATGGTTTGGTGAGAATATCACCCAACTGATCATCAGAACAAACATACGAAGTGATAAGTTGCTTTTGCAATAACAAGTCCCCAATAAAGTGGCAATCAATCTTAATATGTTTCGTGCGTTTATGAAACACAAGATTATTGGCGATGAAAATAGTAGCCTAATTATCACAACACATGCTCATAGGAATGGGAACAAGGACATCAAAATCCTAGAGAAGAGAGTGAACCCATAACATCTCAGAGGTATTATGGGTCATGGCATGATACTCAGCCTTGGCACTGGAGTGAGCAACAACAGTTTGTTTCTTACTATACCAAGTGACAATGTTACCACCAACAAAGGTATAGTATCCAAAGGTAGAACGATGATCAGTCTAACTGCCAGCCCAATCAGCATCACTAAAACCAATGATAGACAAGGAAGAAGACGGACGATAGAGTAAACTACGACCCAAAGCACTCTTTAAGTAACACAAGATATGACACATAGCATCAAAATGAGGTTGGCAAGGAGCGTACATAAACTGATTGACCACACTCACGGTGTAGGTAATATCCGGATGAGTGACAGTGAGATAAATCAATTTCCTAACCAGACGATGATAACGACCAATATCAGGAAACAAAGCCCTAGTCTCTCCATCAAGTTTAACACACGAGTCCATGGGGGTATCTATAGGACGAGCACTTAAGAGACCAGTCTCAAAAGAAAATCAAGTACATATTTGCGTTGAGAGAGAAATAAGCCCTAGGAATTAGAGCCATGAGAACCAGTATAAGACCCACGATGACTTGAGTTGCCATGAAAAGCACCACTTATATGACCATGGTCACCACTACAAAGATCAATGCAGACGAGCATACATCTTGAGAAGAGAAACTAGATATAACATGACTCTATATCCCAATGATGAACACAACAAGCGAGAATAAGCATTAGCAGCAGAAGGTAACGTCTCACTAGCAACTACAAATCAGAATCTAGGCCTGTGAGTAAGGATGCCATCATAAACTGTTCCCAACATTTCTTCTATTTCGCCAAATCCGTAGTAAAGGAACGATGTTGCAATAATTGATCCCACAAGTTCTTAAGGATATTGTAATAGTCCAAGACCACCCAATTGAGTAGGAAAGATCTATTATGCAACTCATATTCTTGAGAAACATTACTCTGATTAGAAAATGACTAAACAAGTCCCAAATTTGTTTAGAGGTTTCACAAAATTCAACGGTAGTAGCAACCTAAGGTTCCAAACTATGCCAAAGCTACCCCATAACTTCGGAATCATCACTAGACCAATCATCATACTCTTTAGCATCTGGTTTGGGAGAGAGTTCAATAAGAAATCGTAATTTCTTCATGCCATGCAAGAAAATTTTCACTACGTGTGCCCAAGCCAAATAGTTCAAACCATTTAATTTCTTAGTTGTAAATGGATTTAGGCATCTCATCATCTTCAACCAGTAGGGGCTTTGCCTCAACCATGATAATCATGCACACAAATATCAAAAGCAGAAAGCAAATATATGGCAATATCATAAGCAACAAAGAAGCCCAACCAACAATCTTAACAAAGAATGACCCAACAAACGCCCAATAATTGGGAGAATACCAACACAACAGCAAGGAAATTATAAAAATAAAAAAAATAAAAAAATAAAAAAACTAGTGACTTAATCAATTGAGAGATAGAACTTTCAAACACCGTGAGGAGCCAAACAAATAAACTCCAACCCAACACCAACAAATCAACAAAAACAACCTCAAGGATGCCTCTCCTATCAATTTTGGAACCTAGGATTTGTGTTCCAAGCAGTAGAATCCTTGGGTAACACTCCAAATCGTAGATAAAAAAATGAGACCAAAAAACTCAAAAATCATTCAAAAATCAGAAACTCATCAATTGTTGTCAAAAAATTCCACAAAAAATTCCATTTTTGTCAGGTGGGAAAAACGAGCCTGAGGAATGTCAGTTTATAAAAATTAGTGTTATATTGCATTTACTTATTATCTTAGAATGATATATTTATATATATGACATATAATAAAGCTATAAGATTATATATTTTGTACATGTCTCCCACGTTTTGTGTCCTGCATGTTTTATAAATTGTCATGTTGATGTGTCTGTATCGTATTTGTGTCGTGTTACGTGTCCGTGTCGGTGCTTCTTAGGTTCTCAGAGATTGATGCCCTTCCTAAACTTCTATATTTGTTCTTCTACATGGAAATATACTAGGTTCACACGGTGATACACTACATGCTATTTTCCCAATTTGGTATCAATATAATCTATCATTTATGCATAATTTCAGTATTATGTGAAAAAAAGAAGCTTGTAACTTGATCCTTGGCTTCTAAGTAAGCTAGTTCTTTCTGAAAGTTTAGAGTACTGGCTTTTAGTCTTCGTTGCATTAGTTTTCCATCCATTTTTCTTTTTATTGCTAAGATAACCAGGAATAAAAGGAAAACCAAAGCTTTCAGATATATGTCCTTTTTATTTTGGTTCTCAACAAGCCAAAGCCTTGTACTTCACAATTTTTCTCTGTGCAGGTGTATTGAGGATTTTATATAGTCAAAATTTTCAGCTAAACCATGCAGTTTCTTTAATGTTTCCTTTGATTCTAAGTGGCTAAATGTCAATTTAACATTGAATAAATACTTTGTCATGTCAAGCCAAATCCCTAGCTGCAAAAATAAAGACAATTGTTATAAACTATTGATTTTCATTGTTTCACGCACATGACTCACAAAGGAGATGAATCTTTTGTACAAATGGAGTCATGGCTTTGCACATCTACAAGCTCAGAACAGACTACTTTTTTCTTGTTATGTTGCCAACATTTTTAATTTTTAAAGCAAGCTAACCTTTGATGTTGTCTTGACAGATGATTTTATCATTTGAACTCCCTTTTGCTCTTATTCCACTTCTCAAGTTCACAAGCAGCAAGACCAAGATGGGGGCATATGCCAACTCAATTGCTGTAAACTTCTTCTCAACTGACAAATTATATTGTTTTTCTTTCATAGACATGATCTGAGCATTGTATGATTTTTTGCAAAGCTTGGTGCATGTATGTGTATATGTGCACCTACTCATGCACACAAGGGTGTGATAAAGTGAGGTCTTCACAGAAAGGTTTTGTTTAATTGTTGCATTTACTGGTTGGACTTGAAATCAATAGATGTTAGTTCAGCTTAAAGTTTCGTCAAAATTAGAAGACACCAAAATCTGGAGACATGAATATGATCAAATAGCCCGTTAATCATTGCCTGTATGGATTTCCTGCCAAAACATTCTGATCATTGTACACAAAAGTCAGTTGTTCCAGTTGCTCTCTCTCTCTCCCCCCTCTACACACACACACGCGCGCGCGCGCGCGCACAAGATTTAATTCAAAAGTAAACCAATCAGTGAATATAATTTCTACATTGTAAGATTTTGGATGTCGTAGTGTGTACTCTAAAGACCTGGATTTCATCAGTAGAAAAGCCTCCTATCCTATGATACATGAACTCTTCAAAATAAATGAAATAAACGTGTTTGACACCCAACAATTAGACAAGGATGTGATAAACGTGTTTGATACATTCCATCGGACACTTTTTATATATTTGAATGTAACACTATATGTATTTTTGTATAATTTCTATAAAATTACTAAAATGCCTTTTTAACATTGTATGTTATATATAACACTATTTTTTATCTCATATAATACATTAAAAATATGAAAATTTGACTCTTTTTGCCAAGTCCGTGTACTCTGGAATTGGAAATTTGATGGGTATGACTTCTAAGTATGCACTCACATCACACTTAACACCCATACCTAATTTCATGTTTTTGTGCATACTGCATAGTTTTTTTTTTTTTTTTTGCAATGCATGGCTCTGCATAATTTTTTTTACATCTCTTTATTTTATCTTTTTGTAGATTTCAGTAGCTACTTGGACCATTGGATCCATGATTATGAGCATAAATATATACTATATTGCAACCAGCTTTGCCAAATTGCTTGTTCAAAGCCATTTAAAAGTCGTTGGCGTGGTGTTCTGTGGAGTATTAGGATTTTCGGGGATGTTGGTTTATTTGGTCGCAATTGCGTACTTGGTCTTCTATAAAAATAGAGAGGTGACACACCTTCTGGCATTAACTGCACCTAAAAGTCGGCAAATGGCAAATGGGGGTGATGATAGTCTACCTAGAGAGGATATAGTAAGCATGCAATTGCCTCAACGGATGACTAATGTTGATGTTGACTAATGGACAAGTAAGCAAGGTACATTATGAATATATAATCTAAATCATTCATAGTTTGATGCTCTGAAATTCAGTTCTATATGTGACTTTTTGCCTTTCATCATTTTGAATATTGAGGACAGTGTGTTTGAGAACTCAGTGTTTTAGCTAGGTCATTTTGTTATTGTTTATCAATTACCATTGAGTCTTGAATTGCAATATTAACTATGAAAATAGTCTAGCATGTCTATTTGAAACTGGTAACTAGCTGCTAGATTATAATGTAAGAATTGTATAAATCATTATTAACTCGGGTTTGATTTAATAATTTAGAAATAGGTGTATGAGTCATGATAGAAGACAAATACCATATCGTGCAACATTGATTATTATGTTTTGTTAATATGTTATCATAAATATATGATTTTGTGTACATGTTTTTGGAATATCATATAGAATCATTGTTCAAAAGTTTCACTTCAATCATTTTATGAAATCTGAATAGGAACTTTTGAATTGTTCCTAAAAGTTTTGTACAACCATCTGACAAGCATATTCCATGCTGTATGCATTGAACACGGTACATGTGCAAAATGCGACCCTTAGATGTCCATAAAGTATTAAGAAACCTTAGGGTGTGTTTAGTTTATGGATTTGGGGAGGATTTGGATACGGAAAGGGCGAAAGTGTGTGAAACTAGGTGAGAGGTAGATATATTTTATTCACATTTCACTTACCATTTTCCTTTTTCTTTCTAAGTCTTTCTCCAAATCCTTGAACCAAATATAGCCTTAGTGAAATAATCTTTACGTAAAGTATTAAAAAAATGGGCATTTACTCATAAATTCCTCCTCACCTATTTATGTTTCATTTATGTTGTGTTTGGTTAGGGGATTTGGAAAGGGATTTAGAAAGAGAAATGAAAAAGGTGTATGAAACTAGGTGAAATGTAGGTATATTTTATTCGCATTTCACCTATATTTTCCTTTTCCCTCTTCAAATTCCTTCCCAAGTTTCACACACATTTTCCCTTTTTCTTTCTAAATCTCTTCCCAAATCCTCCAACCAAACACAACGTTAGTCCAAATTATTTTCTTATATTCTAATAAGTTCTATGTGTAACATAATTATCAAAATACCCCTAATAATAATATTCACATTAACACCAACAACAAAATTGACTTCACCATTTAACTTCACCTTTACTTTCTTTGATATTGAGTTTGCACTTGTTTTTAGGCTGTATTGTACTTCTCGTAGTTCATTTTGTCACCAGGGGCTTTAGTTTTGAACCCAGCACAACAGTGTCAGTTTACCAAGTTGTATTAGCGAGGCTACGACGGTTGTAATCGCGCCCGCGAAGTATGAAAGTCGTACCTACGAGGGGCAACAACCAGAACTCACCTTCAAGTCCCTTCCCTATGAGAAGTTATGTGGCCCGCGTTGGGCCACGGAAGGAGCTGCGACCTGTGTGATTGCACCCGCGGTGTGGGCGACCAAGGCCGCAATTGTGTCTTCCGCGGCTACGATTTGTAGTTCGCACTCGTGATGTCCTAGATTATAAATAGAATCTTAGTGCGTGAAAGGCTAAATTTTCACTCCTATATTCTTCTTCTCTCTCTTGTTTTGCCATTTTTTTTATCCATAAGCCATAAAACCTGGTTTTCATCTCTTTTTACACATTTCTTACCCATAGTCCTTGAGGGTTAAAGGTAGAGTGTATTGAGGGCTTCGTTTTGATATGAAAATTGTAAGCTTTCGTCGCTGCAGATTTTTGGGCATGATCTTTTCTCTCTCAATTTCCTCTTTTTTTCTTTGGGGTATGGATTTTCTTAACAGCGTGCATGTTATTTAGCGTTCTTATATTCTATTCTTGATAGATAAGAGTTTTTGAAAAGGTAGGTCTTAACTATATTTATATTAATGCATGAATTTAGGGAAAAACTCTTATTTTCGGTTGTGGTTTGAATTTAGATATCTCATGGTTGTTTGTATAATGAAGTTTTGAGGAAAATCATGTTTTTGAGAGAGAAAAAAAATCCCTAAGGTTTTATTACCTAGGATGATTTGAGTTTTGGAAAAATGTTATGGATTTATCAATATTGTTGGATCTTGAAAAAATGACATGTTTTGTTTACAATCGAGGGTTTGGTTGGGAATATTTATGAAACTTTTGAAAATAATGAGTATTGATCACTCTATTTGAAATGTTGAGTTTTAATGAGAAACCTATTTGATTTGGGAATTACATATAAAATGTTGAGATTCATGAGACTCTTGAAGAATGTTGAACGTTAGTTGTTGAGTTTGGAAAATTCTAGAAGTTTCAGATTTTAAAATCATGTTGGATTATATTATTGTTATTATCTTTTAATAATTGTATTAGAGATAATTGTTTTGACTATCAATTGAGGATAGTTTTGCTGTATGTTAGAAATTGCATATAATTTAGGCAATTGAACTATTTACAATCATACATCTCATTGTGCATATCATAGATTTGTGAACTTGAGGCTTTACATTTTGAAAATATTGCGTTGAGAACACTTGCATGGTTTTGAGAAAAATTGGTGAATATCATAGTGAATCTAGTTAAAGGGTGTGGTTGTGGTTAATTAAGTTGGCATTTGTGTCCTTGGTGAAAGTTTAGAAGTCCGCACGGTTGGGATGTCTTCATTCCAATTAGTTGCCAACAACGTGACTTTGGTAGTGCTTTTATAGATTACTTTCAGACACGTACCTAGACATTCACAGCGTGTGTATTGATTGCCATACTTTTTATTTTAAAGGAAGGAATGATGAATTGTGATTTTGAACTCTGGCATAGCAATGTTTCCAAAAGGGAAAAAATACATGTTTTGTCATGGCATTTCATATACATTCACCCTATAACTTTGTTTAAGCACCATACATGTCATTAAGATTATCTCTACTGAGTTTTTACTTACCCTATATAGGCAACTATTTTCAGGTATTGATGGCGTGCCTTCGCCAAGACAGTGACTTGAGAGGATCTTAGAGCTTAAGGCTCATTATGTTGTTTTGCTTATGTTGTAAAACCTAGGGTTTCTTTGTATTAAGTTTTTAACTCTTTTTTTATATCTAGGCAAGGCCTTGGAAACTTGTAGCCTTTAAGGCAATAACTTGTATTAGTTCAAGTATTCAGCTTGTTTGGTTTGGTTTTTCATGATTCACTTTTCAGAAAATTAAATTTTTTTGTTTTCTGTATTTTTTGTTTTCACTGAATTTTTTTAATATTCTAAGCAATTTTTTTAATTTGTAGATACACTTAACATAAATACAATTAAAAATTATAATATTTGTGAAAAAAAATCTTTAGAAAATTCACTAAATACCAAAAAATACAAAAAAAAAAAAAAAAAAAAAACCCAGAATTCAGTACATTTTCGTATTCTTGTGTATTTATTAATTTTTTTTAATATTTTTTACAAATATTTTACTTTACATTTAAGTAAGGTGCATCTAAAAAAGAAAAAAAATGCTTAAAAACAAGAAAAATAAAAAATTCGATTTCTAAAAAATTGAATTCAGAAAAATTAAAACTAAATACGGCAATTATTCTTTTAATCATACGCTATGGTTTCATGTTGTAGAACCAATGAATGTAATGAAGCATGTAATATAATTTTGTAAGAATGCAAGGGACTCTTATGTATGAATGTCATATGATTGAATATAATGGGGAGCTTCTGCATCTTTCAAGGGCGTTATGTCGAATTTGAATGTCTATTATTTTGGGGCGTTACACTCATGAAGCATCTCCATGTTTGTTCTACCACTATGAATTTCATAGATGAAAGACACTTACATCACAGCATAATGACAAATGGTGAAGTCAATACATGACAATTTTGACTTGGTGAACCGGTTATGATATTTGAATGTCTGGTATAGTTTTTGTGCAAATGTTTCATGTGTTGATCTTGGAAACATGCTACAAAGAATAAGCAAGTCAGCATCTAAAAAAATCAAACTAAAGAGCAAATCATTGCATACAATCTGAATGCACTACTTAGTTGAAATGATAAATTTACAACAAGAGTATTTGTGTTTCCTATTCATCTTTCATACCAAGCCTCATCCAGGAACATATACATATATATTTTATATTACAGGCACATATATGAGAGTATTTGTTCTTAATCGAGTGCGAGGTATTCTATATTTGTGTACAATTTGCTGTTTATTTTGAGAATCAAGTGTTTGATTTCTTCATCTTTCTCTTTCTTGTTATCTGATTTTTTCTTGGCAATAAACAGATAGTGGCTTTGTTGTGTTTGATTTAAAATTGAATAGATAATTTTGATCTATAGCTCTTGTCATGACCCAGCTCTAGTTGCTTAGGGTTGGAATAACAACTTGCTAATTAGTTTTCATTTTAACAAATTAAGTGGCACATGAGGAGGCGAAATAAAAGTAAGAACATAAGTAAATAGATAATTAACTTCATTAATTAACCTACTATTTTAATAATGTTGGGGTATATCTCCTTATTGGAGTATGGAATCCAATTAGTTTATTAAAATATTTAGATTTAGTTCGGTGTTAGTTATAATATATTTTTATGTATTATATCTAACTTGTGGAGTCCTAATTTAGTTTCGTAACAGTTAGGGTTTTGATAACAAAACTCAAGAATCAATAATATATATATATATATATATGTATATATTTGGTATTGTTTTTCCCAAGAAAAAAAAGGACTATACGGCTGCTACAGGTGGTCTTCGGTGGGTTTTGTTCTCAAAACAAGTTTGCTGTGTGATTAGTTTCTTGGGTGTTATTCACCCAAAAAGTTTCTTGGGTGCATATTCAAGGTTCGGCAGTGTGTTAAACAAGTAATAGTGCTCCTTGTTCGTCTAATTCAATTTTCGATTTAAATTTGGTTCGTTATTTTGGGTCTTCTTCAACTCTGGTTTCGAAGACTTTCGTTCATCTATTTAGTGAGGTCTTTCTTCTTGTTTATTTGTGATTATTTGGAATTCACTTAAAGGTGGTTTGTGAGACCATTCGTGTCTCGTTTGTAATCGTTTGGAAACTTATTTGGTTGATAGTGGAATTGAATTTCGATCCCATGGACGTACCTCACACTAAGGGAACCACGTAAAATTCTTGTGTTACTTTTGATTTAATTTTTTCGCATTAGTTTTTATTCCCATTGATTGATTTACTTGTAGGAAATCATTAATTTTTCCTAACAACTGGTATCAAAATTTACGGTTTATTTGGGTTTAATTGTTTGTGTAAATCAATAGAGGAGAGTGTAGGTCGTATGTCTAGCTTCAATGGAAACAATTGGGTAACTTGGAAAACTAAAATGGAGGAGCTATTATTTTGTAAAGATTTGTATCGGCCTATTGAGGGTGATAGTAGCAAACCTGATAATATGAAAGATAATGAATGGAAAAGGCTTAATCAAAAAGCCGTTAGTGTTATCCGTTAATGGATTGATGATAGTGTGTTTCATCATGTTGCTACTGAAACCTCGGCACATGATTTATGGAAAAAATTAGAACGCCTTTATGACAGAAAATCAGCCACAAACAAAGCTTTTCTGTTTCGTAAGTTGGTTAATTTAAAATATAAAGAGGGTAGCCCTATTCCGGAACATTTGAATGAAATAAAGAGTATTATTAACCAATTTACTTTTATGAAAATTATTTTTGATGATGAGTTGCAGGCTTTGATGCTGCTTAGTTCTTTACCCGAAAGTTAGGAGACTTTGGTTGTGATGGTTAGTAATTCGGCACCTGATGGAGTTGTCACAATAAGCCAAGTCACTAGTAGCTTGTTGAATGAAGAAACTAGAAGAAAATCAGCAGGTTCCTCTCATTCGGAAGCATTTGTTGTGAGAGGCCGAAGCAAAACAAAGGGGGGAGTAAGACTCCTCATGGTTGTAATCAAAGTAGTGACAAATCAAGAGATAGTTCTTTTTCAAAGAAAGACATTAAGTGTTATTATTGCCATGAGAAAGGGCACATGAAGTGGGAATGCCGAAAGCTCAAGAACAAGGAGAAAATGCGTAACAAAAGTATAGATAAGAAGCAAGAAGACACAACGGCAGTTACTACCAATAGTAATCTCATGGTCGTTTGTGAAGATGATTGTATCAATTTTGTGGGCCAGGTGATTGATTCTAGTGCTTCTTTTCATGTGACTTCTCGAGTTGATTTCTTCACTACCTACACCACAGGAGATTATGGTTCTGTTTGAATGGGTAATGAAGGTTTGTCCAAGATTATTGGCATTGGTGATGTTTGCTTGGAAACAAATTTGGGCTACAAGTTATTGGTTAAAGATGTGAGGCATGTTCCCGACATTCGCCTCAATTTGATCTCTACCGGCAAGCTAGATGATGAAGGCTTCAATAACAAATTTGGTGATGGAATATGGAAGCTCACAAAGGATTCTTTGGTGGTGGCTAAGTGCAAGAAGACTCATACACTTTATTTGATGTAAGGAAAAATTTGTAAAAGTGTTGTCAATGCACTTGAAGATGATACTTCTACCGAATTGTGGCACAAGCAGCTTGGCCATATGAGTGAAAAGGGGCTACAAGCTTTGTTCAAGAAAGAGCTTCTACCCGGTTTGAAAGGTACACATCTCAAAACTTGTGTTCATTGTTTGGCAGGTAAACAACATAAAGTTTCTTTTCATAAAAATGTTACTTCTAAAAAAGAAAATATTCTGGAGTTGATTCATTCGGATGTTTATGGTCCTGTGAAAGTTAGAACACATAGTGGTGCACTTTATTTTGTTACTTTCATTGATGATTATTCAAGGAAAGTTTGGGCTTTTATACTAAAAACTAAATATCAAGTTTTAGAAGTATTTAAGCATTTTTAGGCCATGGTTGAAAAAGAAACATGGCAGAAATTGAAGTGCATCCGATCAGACAATAGTGGTGAATACATTGGGCCATTTGATGAGTATTGTCGCAGCCAAGATATTCAGCACCAAAAGACAGTTAAGAAGACTGCTCAACAAAATGACGTTGCCGAGAGGATGAACTGCACCATTGTGGAAAGAACAAGGTGTTTGCTTTCACAAGTTAAATTGACAAGATCCTTTTAGGGTGAGCTAATGAGGACAGCAGTTGATGTGATCAATTTGTCTCCTTCCTATCCTTTGAATGGTGATGTTCCTGAAAGAGTTTGGACCGGCAAAGTTATGTCTTATGAACACTTGAGAGTGTTTGGTTGCCAAGCTTTTGTTCACATTCCAAAAGATAAGAGGTCTAAGCTTGATAGTAAGTTAAGACAATGTATTTTTCTTGGTTATGGGCGTGATGAATTCGGGTATAGATTATGGGATCCGATCGACAAGAAAGTCATTCAAAGCCGTGATGTTGTGTTTCTTGAAGACCAAACAATTGAAGACTTTGACAAAGGTGATCAACCGGAGCCAAAAACTAGTGATCTCATTGACATGGATCCATTTCCTTCATCTTCAGTTGATGATGAAAATTGGGGAGATGTGCAGCCACCTATTGAAGATGTGGAGGATGATACTAATCCTAATGAAGTTGAGCCAAAAAATGAGGAAGAGCATCGAATTCAAGAATTGCTACCACAACTTGAGTTAAGGAAATCTACAAGGGACCGACAACCTTCAAGAAAGTATCCTCCCAATGAATTTGTATTGATATCTGTAACGCCCCAACTTTCGGGCCGTTAAATACGCACAATAATACAACACAAGTAGGATAGATAATCAGAACATCTTAATATACATATATAACCAGAGTTAATATCACAGATAATTCGTTTATGTTCCATTACAGGATTACCAAAACATTGCCAAACCAAAAGTCAAAAGGACAAAAAACAACTAGTCTAAGTCTTCAAATGAACCACAGCTCTAACACTTCATCTTGTTTGCCTTCGAAATAACCTTCACCATTGTAAATTGCTTCATCACCTGGCATGACACGCCATGAGCTTGGAATGCCCAGTAAAAACACACACACCCCCATATCTTCTATCAACCAATCAACCATACACAGAACAAAAGAGGTAACACAACATACAATATTACAACAAGGGTCTATGAATTAGTAGTTAGACTAGACATCTAGAATCCCCCAAAGAGATCCTTCTACCCAACCACAAGGATTGAACACAGAACTATTCGAAACTCCCCCTTTTGCTACTTTGCAGACCTTACCACCTATGCCCACCTCCTGGTTATATACCGGTCAGTGACATTGATGGACCTCAAAAGGGACGGCCAAACAAGTGGGCTCGCTTACACCCAAATCGTGCCTAGGGCTCGCTTACACCCTGCACATACCATAAGAAAGGGCTCGCTTACACCCTGCACATGGCATACCAAAGGGCTCGCTTATACCCTGAAACTACCGCATAGAGTTTGAATACATCTGTGTCAACCTAGGGGCCCACTTAGACTGCTTACGCAAGACTTAACTCATTTGGTTTTAATCTCATTCACATGTATATTACATAAATCATTCTGAAGCACAAGGGTGAACGTCACTCATTACCAACCCCTTTCCATTTCCCGTTTATTAGATCTTTTGCCAAGCAAGTTAGTCACATTTGGTAATTCGATAATATAAAAGAGCATGAGACAAACACAAGAAAGGAAATCTAGCTCATGATAGTCATACATAGGTATGGTAAGGCAAGAAAATAACATTAGGAATGCTTTGAAACACTTAGAGACAAATAACACAATAAAACACCATTTCCAGCACTGTTCGATTCAGCAGGGCTAACAAGAGTACTTTGGGAAAAATACTTCTAGGTAGAATTAGGGGCTGAAATTGCACAGAAATAGTAATTAACCTGTCTAGTTTCAACTTCAATTCTCAGAATTTGCACATCACCTCCAGAAATTCAGCTACAGGCTATATTCGAAAACCTGTCCAGATTTGTCACCCTTTGGGAAAACTAGCTTTCCTCTCAATCTACCCAATGATTTTCACCCAAATAAATTCCATTGGAAAGAGGACTCAGAATTCTAAGTTTTGACAGAAGAATCAACATGAGATGATTTTTATGGAATTTTATAAAATTGAAAGAAGTGGATTGTTTTTCAGAGACTCAGGACCAGATTTCTAAATAAAATATCCAAGCCCTAAAAACACATAATTAGGGGCTAGTAAAATTATCACAAGCTCTAAACACACCAAATAGCCTACACTAAATTCAGATTTGAAAAATAAATAAGTTTGGTATTTCTTTAAAATTAGAGAAGTTGCAGCAGTGCATAATTTGGAAAATTTGTAAGGCAAAGTCACTAAATCAAACCCAAACTTTCATATACATCAAAAACCCTATATACCATTAATATGCAACACAAGAGGGTATCTAGACAATAGGATGAAATGGGTGAAAGAATTGGAGAAGACATGAAAGGGTGTGTTCTCACCTTGACCCTGGAAGGCGCCATTTTCTTCCTTTTCTTTTCTTATTTTTCTTTTCTTCTTCTTTTTTACTTCCCTCTAGTCACACTCTCTTCTCTCACCCTCTCCTTGGTTGCTGGTATGTGTGTGTGTGGAATTGAGACAAGGCTCCTAATTTTTAGGAAATAAGCTTGGTCTTAGCTTAATGACTAAGGAAGCATAAATATCTATATATTTTTTTATTTTGTTTTTCAATAAATTTTCCACCAAAATATTATTTGTGACACCTATGTACATAATCAAATAAATAATATTCTATTCAAATAAATAATAAATATTCAAATAAATAATATATAAAAGAAC
The DNA here is from genome assembly GCF_055761805.1 of Camellia sinensis. Taxonomy (NCBI): domain Eukaryota; kingdom Viridiplantae; phylum Streptophyta; class Magnoliopsida; order Ericales; family Theaceae; genus Camellia; species Camellia sinensis. Next base: position 40,847,729 of record NC_138975.1, on the reverse strand, counting down.
AACAAAAACAAAAATAAAAATAAAAATAAAATGTATGAATTAATTTATAAACTAAGAGGTAAATAAATAAAAACTAAGTTTTAGGATATTTCCAATTATAAGGTGGTGTTCTCGGTTTAATTTTGATAATATACAGGAAAATTATTCTTTATTGGACCATTTTGCAGACTTTTACGAAACTAGGTGCTAAAATGTTATTAAACTAAGGCTCAGGGTTTCATGTGTAATTATAAAAAATTAGGGTCTCTATAATATCCGATCAAGGGGAGCCCGAGAGCTACCAAAAAGCAATTGAGCATGCAAAGAAAGATGACTAGAAAAAGGCCATGGAAGAGGAATTGAATTCCTCGCTTGAAAATCACACTTATGATTTAGTGAAGTTGCCTAATGGGAGGAAAATTTTGAAAAATAAGTGGGTTTTCAAATTGAAGAATGATGGCAAGAATCTGAGGTACAAAGCACATCTTGTTGTGAAAGACTTTGCGCAAAAGAAATGTATCGACTTTGATGAGATTTTCTCGCCAGTTGTGAAGATGTCTTCTATTCGGGTTGTACTTGGCATGGTTGCAAGTATGAACCTTGAAGTTGAACAACTTGATGTGAAGACCGCATTTTTTCATGGTGATCTTGAAGAAGAAATTTACATGGAGCAACTAGAAGGTTTTGTGGAAAAAGGAACAGAGAAATTTGTTTGCAAATTGAAGAAAAGTTTGTATGGCCTCAAGCAAGCCTCGCAACAATGGTACAAAAAATTTGACTCTTTCGTGATTAATAATGGTTTTTCTAAAACCACTTGGAACCGTTGTGTGTTTGTGAAAAATTTTTCGAATGGCAAATTTATTATTTTTTTTCTTTATGTTGATGACATGTTAATTGTGGGTCAAGATTCTACCATGATTAACAGGTTGAAATTGGAGTTGAGCAAATGTTTTGCTATGAAAGATTTGGGACCGGCAAAGTAAATACTTGGTATGAAAATTGTTCGTAATCGCAAAGAGGGGCTGATTTGGTTGTCTCAAGAAAGCTACATTGAGAAAGTTCTTGAGAGGTTCAACATGGATAAAGCAAAGCCGGTTGGTTGTCCACTTGCGGGTCACTTCACGCTTAGTTCGAATTAATGTCCTACAAGTGAGAAAGACAAGGAAGAGATGCAGAAAATTCTTTATGCTTCAGCAGTTGGTTCTTTGATATATGCCATGGTTTGTACAAGGCCGAATATTGCTCACGCCGTTGGTGTGATGAGTCATTTTCTCTCTAATCCGGGTAAAGAACATTGGGCAGCGGTAAAATGGATCTTAAGATATCTTCGAGGGACTTCGAAGGTGTGTTTGTGTTTTGGGGATGGTAAGCCGATGCTTGTTGGGTTCACGAATTCTAACATGGCCAGTGACGTTGATTCTAGGAAATCTACTTCGGGATATTTGATGACATTTGCAGAGGGAGCTGTGGCATGGCAATCTAAATTATGAAAATGTGTTGCTCTCTCAACCACTAAAGCTGAATTTATTGCCATTATGGAAGCTTGTAAAGAAGAGTTATGGTTGAAGAAATTTTTGCAAGAATTGGGTCTGAAACAAGAAAGGTATGTGCTTTATTGTGATAGTCAAAGTGCTATTCACTTAAGAAAAAATTCTACATTTCATTCGAGATCGAAATACATTGATGTAAGGTACCATTGGATTCGTGATGTGTTAAATTCGAAATTGTTGTAACTCGAAAAGGTTCACAAAGATGATAATATTTCGGATATGTTGACTAAAACTTTGTCGCCAGACAAACATTTAAAGTGTCAAACTTTGGCAGGTATGGTTGCTATCTCCACCTAAGCCGATAGGGGGAGAATTGTTGGGGTATATCTCCTTATTGAAGTATGGGACCCAATTGGTTTATTAAAATATTTAGATTTAGTTTGGTGTTGGTTATAATATATCTTTATATATTATATATAACTTGTGGAGTTCTAATTCAGTTTGGTAACTGTTAGGGTTTTGATAACAAAACTCAAGAATCAATAATATATATATATATATATTTGGTATTGTTTTTCCCAAGAAAAAAAAAGGACTGTACGACTGCTACAGGTGGTCTTCGGTGGGTTTTGTTCTCAAAACAAATTTGCAGTGTGATTAGTTTCTTGGGTGCATATTCAAGGTGTGGCAGTGTGTTGCTTGGGCAAACAAGTAATAGTGCTCCTTGTTCGTTGGTTCAATTTTCGGTTTAGATTTGGTTCGTTATTTTGGGTCTTCTTCAACTCTGGTTTCGAAAACTTTTGTTCATCTATTTGGTGAGATCTTTCCTCTTATTTGTTTGTGATTATTTGGAATTCACTTAAGGGTGGTTTGTGAGACCATTCATGTCTCGATTGTAATCGTTTGGAAACTTATTTGGTTGATAGTGGAATCGAATTTCGATCCCGTAGGCGTACCTCACATTGAGGGAACCACGTAAAATTCTTGTGTTGCTTTTAATTTAATTTTTTCGCATTAGTTTTTATTCTCATTGATTGATTTACTTGTGGGAAATCATTGATTTTCCCTAACAACAAATAAAAGGAAATACACCCATCGAGTTTTAATTAGTTTTTTTCTTGGTGATAGACAATTATTACAAAATGAAAACAAAAAACAAAATGACCACATTAGGTCTTGTGCTAATCCCATTATACAAGGTTACCACTTTTCCTTACACGTCATCACCTGAAAGGGAATAACAGCTATAAACACATAGTAGAGTGAAAAATATTATATCAAGAGTATAGGGCATAAAATCACCATGAATACTTAGTTAGGCTAAAATATTATGCATTATTTAATTTGAGTTGAACAAATAATTGAAATAGCCGAAATGAATTTCAGAATAAACTAATTATAACCACAGTACAGAACTGAATAGAACAGAGGTTACAAAAGTGACAATCATAACAGAGATCAATGGATCGACGACAAACAGAGGGCCACAAAGTGACCAAGCAGAGGCCAATGGTTATTTAAGTCCTCAAAAACATAGGACTCATGTGGTGGTACTCAAATAAATTCTAAAATTTAAACAATTATATCCATGGGTTTCAATTTAAGCAAATAGGTTGTATAAAATCATTATCGTAATTGAAACATGAATATAATTTATAAAACATGAATTGCATAAAATAAACCGTGGTAACTCAAAATATAATATTACTCATCTTATTATTGAGTCCTACTATTTTCTTCCTATTTTCTTTAGCTTTTCAAGACTCCTTTCTTTGCTACACTTTCCTTGATTTTCTTTCTTTTGTTGCCTTCGGTTTTGCTACCGCAACTCGCTTAATATACACAAGGCCAGGTAATGACTCACCATTTGGTGCGTATCTTCGTGTAATTATGAATAGATTCAGAGTTATCTTTACTATATAGGTGGCTTATCTAACTAATGCCATATTTCTCCCTAATTACCTTTTGGCCTAATAGTTTAAGTAATTACATTATCAGCTATTTTAAATTAAAGGGTAAATTACACTTTAATCCCCTGTGGTTTACCCAAAAAACATGGAGGCCCCTTGTAGTTTCATTTGTAACATTTAAACTCCTGAACTTCATATCGAAGTGCAATTTCAGATGGAACCGTTTGTTTCAACAGAGCGTGTGTTGTATGACCATAAAATCAAAATTTTCCCTCCTCAACCACACTAGATGATTCCTTAGCTTCTTCTTCTTTCCAATTTTTTTGAAAACTAGAAAAGTTGGTTCTCTCTCTAAAATGACTCCCTCTCTCTCTAACTTATCTCCCTCACTTCTCCATCTTTCTCTTTAATTTTTGTTTCATTATTCTTCTAGAATCTATGTCTATCATTCTCTTAACTCAAATAAAGTTAACCAAGAAATTAAAATTAAGCTAGCCAAGCTCAACCCAGAAATTAAAGTTAATCACAAGATCACTTTTTCTTTTCCTTTTTTTCTCATTTCTTTTCCACTAGCTTACAACCTATACCTCTTCTTTAAGCTAAAAGAATCAACCCAAAAATTTTTCAATTTCAATGCACATACCCATTGCCTCTGTTTTGTAGATCATAATCAAAATGTTCAACAGTTTTTGTCCTTTCCTTCTTTTCTTTTTCTTTTTCTTTTTCTTTTTTTTTCCTTCTTCTTCTTCCTCTTTTTTTGTTTTTTTTTTTTTGGTGCATGGAAACTACCATGGCTGCCAAGCCAAATTAGGTAAGAAAAAAGACCCCACACAACTCACGAATATATAAATACATACATATATATTCAATAGCCATGGCAAAAAGGAAAGAAAAAAAATTAAAGATAGTAGATAGTGGGTAGTGGGAAAAAGAAAGTGGGTAGCGGTGGGTGTTGTTGAGTGGAGAAGATAGGATGAGGTTGGTAGGTGTTTGCAGCTATGGATTGTTTGTTTGGGTCTAAATTCCAAAGACAGAAAGATTAGTGTTTGTTTGGGTTTAAATTCTAAAGAGTGAGAGACGAGTATTTGTTTGGGTCTAAATTCTAGAGAGAGAGAAAGAGAGAGATGTATTTAATGATGGTATGAAAGGTGTGTGGTTTGTCATGAAAGAAGAAGAAGAAGAAGAAGAATACAAAAACTTTAAAGAAAAATGAGAGAATATTCTAGTTTGTAATGGCATTAACAAGAAAATTAGAGAAAGAAATGTAGCTAATTTAGACTTTTTACAACTTCTGTTACGTCCGTCCAAAATTGCATTTTGGTATGAAGTTTAGGGGTTTAAATGTTACAAATGAAACTACAATGAGAGGCTCCGTGATTTTTGGGTAAACCACAAGGGGTTAAAGTATAATTTATCCTAAATTAAATTATTGTCTAGCACATATAACTATAAAATGGCATATTATTATTAGTATTCTTTTTATTACTTTTTTTATTAGTTAATATTAGCGCGGTATTAAAATTAATTAAACATTTAGGGTGCCACAACTCTAATATATATATATTGTGTTTTGGACAAATAATGTTGTGTTTGATCTAAAATTGAACAGATAATATTGTGTTTGATACAAAAATTGAATAGATAGGTTAGAAAATTGAACAGATCAAAATATAGATCAAAATTTGAACAGATAAGATCAAAAAATCAAATAGGTAGGATCAAAATTTGAACAGATAGATTAAAAATAAGCTTGGTAAATTTTAATAGACAGATTCAAAAAATTCCAACAGATAGGTTCAAAAAATTTGAACAGATAAATTTTTTTTCAACAGATAGTAAAACAATTCTAACAGATAAATTAAAGGTAAAATTGAAAATAAAATATCCTTCAAAATAATAAAAGGCTTACCAAATTATTTCACAAATAGTGGACCTCTCACTAACAAAAAAATATCCACTGGACCTAATGTCTTATGCAATTGTTAGAATGGATTTGTCAACAATTTTCTCAATATATTAACCTCTAAGTAAGGGTAGGCAAAATTAAATTCTTTACAGAATAGATGATTTTAATGATTTGAACAGACGAATACATGTATATTTTTCTCAATCCGCTTAAATTCAGATGGATGGAGGATAAGATGCTACCCGATCCAACCTGATTTGCTAACACTCCTAAGAAAATGAAATTCTGCATTTATACTTTGTGTGTTGAAAAAATTTTATTTAGTTATTATATTTGCTATTTATGAAATATGAAAGTTGAGTTTTTTTATTATAAAAATTGACCAATAAAAAATTTTGAGCACAAAATAATAAAGAATTAATGAAAAATAGTTTCGAAAAATAACCCTCAAAGAGCCCAAACCGTTTAATCAATCTGACTCCATTTACCAACTTGCACAGTCCATTCAATCCGCATCCACTAACTAAGCGGACATTTGTATATTGATTTTTCAATCTGCCTAAGTTCAATTGGATGAGAGGCTACCTGACCCAACTCGATCTGCAAGCATCCTTACCTATAAGTATAATAAAATTATTTCACAAACAACTAAAAAAAATTGTTTTTGTAAATTTTCTTTTATCTTTAGTAATATTTTTTAAAATTATGTCAAGTTTTTTATTTTTCAATTTTGTTTTGTGTAAATAAATTTAAAAATTAAAATAATTTTAAAAAAATCCAAAAAATGTTTACTAAAGCCAAAAAAAGGCAATTACTTTTAGCCTTTTTTTATTTTTAGAATTTTTTCATTTTTTTAAAAAAAAAAAATTTCAATCCGTGTAGAATTTAAAAGTATAAAATTGTATTTTTTTAAATATAATAAATAAACAAAAGAAAAATTTACCCATAAATCTCATATGGGAGAATGATAATCCATTTAGTCCTATGAGTTTTTTTTATGAAGTTATTAGTCTTTTTTGTTTTAAAAAGTTATATTTATTTAATTTTGTGTCATTTGAGTTTAAGTGAATACCTTTTTGTGATTCTTATTTCTAATTTTGTGATTTATTTGTAGGATGAGAATAGAAAGGTGAGGTGTGGAAGATTCTTTTTGGGGGGATTAGTAGCTGAAGTATTGGTTGTCGAGCGTGGAAATTTACATTTATGTTAGTGTGATTTTCTGGTGTTATATTAGAGTGTTACGTTTGTAAAAAGTATATTAAGAAGTTTTTGTGCTACATTGATTGGCGTATTACGTTTATAAAAAATATACTAAAGAATTTTTTTGATATGTTACGTTGTTATATTTGAGAAAAGTACATTAAGAGGTTTTTAGTATGTTACATTGGAGTGTTACATTTGGAAAAAGTATATTAAGAAATTTTTATGTATTACATTGATTGAAGTATTACGTTTTGGAAGAGTTTTTTTGGAATGTTACGTTGTTACGTTTGAGAAAAGTACATTAAGGAGTTTTTTAGTATGTCACATTGAAGTATTATGTTTTTGGAGTGTCACATTTGATAAAAAGATATTAAGGAGTTTGTGTGTTATATTGAATAAGTGTTACATTTGAGAAACATATGCGAAGGAGTTTTGTTTGAAATGCTACATTGTTACATTTGAGAAAAATATACGAAAGAATTGTCAGTGTGTTATATTAGAGTATAGCGTTTTTTGAGTGTTACATTAGGGTGTTACGTTAGGAAAAAAGTATTTTAAAGAATTTTTTTTGTAAAGGTCACGTTTAGTAATTTCAACATTATGAGAAAACCCACATGAAAAGACCCACTTTTATCTCTCAATATATAATACACGTGTGTTTATACTTGGTTGTTTATGTAATTTACATTAAAATGAGATCTTTAAAGAGAGGACCAAATAATTTATAAAATCACTATTTAAAATATATTAGTGTTTGACACTAAATAAAAAACTAAAAAAAAAAAAAAATTTAATCAGTAAAATGGTTAACCCCAAACAGCCGCAAACCTTATTGTATAAAACAACATTTTTGTTAGTTGGACATTTTTCTCAACATTTTCTATGTTTGAGCGGGACACCATTTAAAAATACTTTACAAGTACCAAAAAAAAATTGCACTACCTCTAATCTTTTCTTAACTCTCATGTATGAAGAAAATAAAAAATATTGTACAAATTAATAAATTTTGCTAACTTTTCTACTAACAAACATGTCATGCACCCATGTAGTATTAAAATTTAAAATGAAACCCTGAATAATATTATAGAATCAATAAAAACAGTTTGTAAGAATAACTAATTTGTAAAATATAAAAAATAAAATAAAGATCTATTTTTAAAATTTAGTTTTTTTCCCTTTTTTTTTTTTATGCGAGCTCCTCGGTCATTTCCTTACTACTACAGGAGTATGATCATGTGGTACTTAAGATAATATGATTGATGAAAAAAGTAGAGCGTTAATTATTTGTGTTGGAGTGATTGAAAAACATAAAAAGGCATAATGAATGGTGATTGGTGAGTGAGTTTGGTCACGTGGTATTTCGGGACTATTATATAATTTTCCATTTTTTAGTAACTCTTATTATTGCATAATATCTATAAAATACATATATATATATATATATACACTCTTGGTGCTTGAAATTAGATAATAGACACAATAAATGCGTTTTTTTTCCTCTTTATTTAGAATAGGTTTTAATACTTAAAATTTTATTGATTTTTTATTTAGATCTCTATTTTTTATAAAATTTATATTTTTTTAATTCTTCTCGAAATCTATCAAACAAGACATGTGATAAAGATAAAATTCTTAAAAACAATTAAGGAAAATTCACTATGTTTGCTACTAGTGCTACCAACATAATGAAATTTCACTGATTTCAAGTAGTGAAATTTTCAATTGAGGCTAAAAATTTAAAAATTAATGGCTAATTACAAAAAAAAAAATAAATAAATAAAATGGTTGCCTAATTTCAAATATAGAGCTAAAAATCTAAAATTGAACCCTTGAAAATGACAATTTTGAAATTTCTCTGTTCTAAAATAGCGGGAAAAAAATTTATGAAGTTTCACTGCTTTCAACACAGTAAAATTTTCAATTAATGGATAACATTTGGAAAATTGAAGGCTAATTACAAAAATTGGTTTTTTATTTTCAAATTTAGGGCTAAAATTTTAAATTTTAGTGCGTTCTCGAAAAAACAGCAAAAGAAAAAAGAGTGTTCTTGATCCTTGTCCAAAATGCTTGGCCATACCATATATTGAGGTGCACCATTGAAGATGTTGATCAATGTGTCTCTTGGGTTTAGAGAAACGAGATTATCATAAAGCAGTCTTCCATGTTGGGCTGCAAATCTATACTATATATTAAGTAAAAGGGAGTTTTTAACCTCCAAGGTTTGTGGGAGCTCCAATATGCTAATCCTAATTTTCTAATTTTTTATTTTTTAAAAAAAAATTAACCTCAACATTTATTAACTTCTCTCAACCCACAAAACTTTTTGACTTCTCTCATAATTGTTGCATTATCTTTTCCAAAACAAATAATTTGTATATTAAAAATAATTTAAAACAAATATAAATATCTATATCTATATCTATCTATTTATTTTTATGTATCTCTAACCTACAAATTTTGTGGGAGTTCCAATATTTGAACCTTAATTTCTTAATTTTTTTGATTTTTTTTTAAAGAAAAAACTTAACAATTATTAAATTCTTTCAAATCTTTTTAACTTCTTCAACACACACTCTTTTTAACTTTTCACATACCTATTGCAAACAGTGAGTCTCCTTTTTGTTTTCTCCTTCTTGACTACTCACTTCTACACTTTCAACTTCAGTGAGCATGAATGCAAACAGTAAGTTTTCTTTTTATTTTCTCCTTCTTGACTTTTCCTTTTGTTTACTCTTTTAATATTGTAATTAGATAGCGCATAAAAATATTTGTGATTTTTCTAGCGAATAAAAAAATTATAATTTGATTTTTTAATATGATTGAAGTTAGATAAATATAAACCCCTCACAAAGAGAAAAATGTGATTATAATTAGTTGAATAATTCTTTTTTTTTTAAATGTGATTGTAGTTAGTTTAATAGTTCTTTTTTTCTTTTATTTATTTTATTATGGAAAAAATGTGATGTGATTGTAGTTTGTTCAATGGCTCTTTTTTCTAATATGATTGTTGTAGTTAGTTCAATGATTTTTTTTTTAATGTTGTTCAATCTTTTTATTTACTATTTTAATTTTATTTTTAATATAATTAAAATTAAATAAACATAAACACTCACAAAGAAAAAAAATATGATTGTAATGTGATGTGATTGTAATTTGTTCAATGGCTCTTTTTTTTAATATGATTGTTGTAGTTGGTTCAATGGTTTTTTTTTAATGTTATTAAATCTTTTTATTTACTATTTTAAGTTTATTTTTAATATGATTTAAGTTAGATAAAAATAAACACTCACAAAGAAAAAAAAATGATTGTAGTTAGTTCAATGGTTCTATTTTTTTAATGTGATTGTAGTTAGTCAATGGTTTTTTTATTTTTATTTTTTTTATTGTGGAAAAAATGTGATGTGATTGTAGTTTGTTCAATGGTTCTTTTTTTTAATGTGATTTAATCTTTTATTTACTGCTTTAATGGTTTTTCTTTACAATTATTTATGAAAAAAATATTTGTGATTTGATTTGATTTTTTTCTGATTTGATTTTTAAAGTACCAATTATTGATAATGATTAGATTGTATTTTGAAAAAAAAAATATAATTGATTTTTTTAATTATTGATGATAATTAGATCGTATTAAAAAAATTGTGATTTGTATGATTGAAGTTATCTCATTTTGTTTATAATTTTATTTTTTAATATGATTGAAGTCAATTTACAAAAAGAAAATTTTGATTGTAGCTTGTTCAATGGCTATAAATAATATTTTTATTTACTATTTTAACGGTTCTTTTTTTCAATTATTATTTTTTTATTATGAGAAAATATGATTGTAGTTAGATAAAATTAAAAAAAATGTGATTTGTATGATTGAAGTTATCTCATTTTATGATTGTAGTTAGTTCAATGGTTCTATTTTTTTAATGTGATTGTAGTTAGTCAATGGTTCTTTTATTTTTATTTTTTTTATTATGGAAAAAATGTGATGTGATTGTAGTTTGTTCAATGGTTCTTTTTTTTAATGTGATTTAATCTTTTATTTACTGCTTTAATGGTTTTTCTTTACAATTATTTATGAAAAAAATATTTGTGATTTGATTTGATTTTTTTCTGATCTGATTTTTAAAGTACCAATTATTGATAATGATTAGATTGTATTTTGAAAAAAAAAATATAATTGATTTTTTTAACTCACTGTGTTTTTTGAAAAAAAATTATTGTGTTTTTTTAACAATCAATTCACTTAATTTGTGATTTGATTTTTAACTCATTGAGTTTTTTGAAAAACAAAATGGATTGTACTCATTAGGGTCACATAATATACCAATTATTAATGATGATTAGATTGTATTTTGACTCAAAAAAAATTGTAATTGATCTTTTTAACTCATTATGTTTTTTAGAAATAAATTATTGTGTTTTTTTATTATCAATTGACTTAATTTGTGATTGATTTTTTTAATTATTGATGATAATTAGATCGTATTAAAAAAATTGTGATTTGTATGATTGAAGTTATCTCATTTTGTTTATAATTTTATTTTTTAATATGATTGAAGTCAATTTACAAAAAGAAAAATTTGATTGTAGCTTGTTCAATGGCTATAAATAATATTTTTATTTACTATTTTAACGGTTTTTTTTTCAATTATTATTTTTTTATTATGAGAAAATATGATTGTAGTTAGATAAAATTAAAAAAATTGTGATTTGTATGATTGAAGTTATCTCCTTTTGTTTATAATTTGATTTTTTTAATATGATTGAAATTAGATAAACATAAACACTCACAAAAAGAAAAATGTGATTGTACTTTGTTCAATGCTTCCAAATAATCTTTTTATTTACTATTTTAATGGTCCTTTTTTTAAATTATTTTTTTTATTATGAAAAAAATGTGATTGTAGTTAGATAGCATTAAAAAAAATGTGATTTGTATGATTGAAGTTATCTCATTTTGTTTATAATTTAATATTTTAATATGATTGAAGTTAGATAAACATAAACACTCAAGGGGTTTTTAAGGAAAATGGAGTTTTTAACCCCAAGGCCTGTGGGAGTTTCAATATCTCAATCTGAATTTTTAAATTTTTTATTAAAAAAAAAACTCAGCATTTATTGATTTGGTCAAAATCTCATGCTCAACATTTATTAAATTTTTTCAATCCACATGCCTGCATTTATTGATTTGGTCAAAATCTCCTAATCATCATTTAAAATCCCCTCATACAAATAATTATAGATACAATCTGTGTATAGTTACTGCAGTACCCTTTTCAACTTTTCTCATATATTATGGTTAGTGATAAAATTGTTAAATTATTTTTATAAAAAATCTTAAAAAACATAATTTATATATTAAAAAAAATATAAAACAAATATAAATATCTATAATTATCCCGTGCATAGCACAGGTGACAGACTAGTAAATATTTATAGAGAAACCCAAATGAATATTTGTTCTATGTTTTTGTATGCAACAAAAGAGAGAAAAACAGACTCATTTATCCTTGTTATACCTTTTGGCGAATGGACACTTAGACGAACACTTTGGACAAATACAGCCCTCTAATACAAGAAAGTCAAGGCAGAAAAATCGACAGTACTATATGCAGCCGCCATTGAAATATACACTTTGAATTTTTTTTAGTAAATCAGTTGGGACTATTATCATTTTTTATGATCTAACTAGTTCTAATTTGCTAACCAAAAGAGGTTATCAAAAAAAGGGATTAGCTTCCTTTTAGTCCGTGATCGGATTATAGGGTGCTGTTGGGCTCATAGGGCTCGCCATGGGTCTCGCTTTGATAATCTGAATCGTTTAATTTGTTAAACTCGTTGAGTACTATATGCGTATAAAATTTCACATTGATTGGATATCGATAGTTATTTCATTGGAACAGATTTCTATCAACAATTTATTTTTTCACCGTCTATTTTGTTTTCTACAAAACTCATTCTACAAAACTCATTTGATCACATAGCTATCGGTGTCCGATCAACGTGATTGTTTATGGGTATATAATACTCGATGAGTTCTACATATTGAACAGTTTAGATTATTAAAAAAAGACTTGTGATGAATCCCACGAACCCACCAACACCCTTCAATTATATCATAGATCGGAAGGAAGTCAAAACCCTTAAAAGAATTATGGGAATTCATCTACCACTAACATTTTTTTTCCTTCTAAAGATAAGAATTTGATGACTAATGCAATTTTTGAAGAATTGTTGAAACTGTCGACCATATTTATCCATATGTTCGGTGTACTCTTTCCAATTATATTTTCAATTTTTACAAATATATGTTAAAAAAAAAATATAATAATAATCAGTGGCGGAGCCAAGAAATTAAATCAAATGGGGCACTAATTAATTATAACATTAAAAAATTTTACAAAAATATTTCACATAAATTTTTACGATTGATTTCAAGAAAAATTTTAAAAATAATGTTATTTGTAACTAATTTATCATAGACAATATAAAAAAAAAAGTTATGGATATAAGTTTTAAAATAAATTATATAATCATAAAGTAATTTTTTATAGCAAATATGAGTAAAAATTTAATATAATAGTAATACTGCGTCATTATTGACATGTGATATATATTGAGGGAGGTATCACTAATTTTTTTTATAAAAAAAGTTACACACAAATTAAATAAAATGTAAGAATTATTTTAAAATTAAAAGTCATCATTTGAAAATGAATGTTTCGATTTAATCACATCACATGAGGTAGCTCATACTGCTGAAGTTATGAATATTCGTTAATATTATAATTTTACTTTGCCCAAGTAATTGATGTTAGTGACCTTGTTGATCAGGTTAACCTCATTTTAAAATCTAATAGGAATAAAAAAAAGGAAAAAAAGAAAAAGCTGAGAAAAACGTGATTTTAATATTTTCTTTGGAGTATGGTTCGATCAATAGAATCGCTTCTACGAAATTTGATGCTCTTCTACTTATTTATTTATTCATTGTTTTTTAATGCATTCTATATGTGATATTGCTCAACTAGAATTTGTGGTTTAATTGCAATAATATGGGTTGAGAAAATATTACCACAATTTGAAAAAAAAAAAGGAAAAAAAATTCTAAATAGTTGGTGAGGTTGGTTAATCAAATTTGAGATTTTGATTTCTTATTATTGCGAGTGAAATATTTTTTCTTAAAAAACGTTAAGTTTATTTGTGAATACTTGGAAATACTTATGAGGAGCTTGAAATTCATTATTTCAATGAAAGTATTGCAAAATAATAATTAAAAAAAATGATATCATAAGGTGACTTTGTCATTTGAAAAAGAAAAAAAAAAATATATATATATATATATACTTTATACTGCTTAGAGAAAAGTCAATATGATGTACTTACGTCTGCGAGTTCCACCACCAAAGTCTTATTTCAATGACGTCAATCATTCATTTAAATTGCCCTCTGTTTAGATCATTTATAAAATAAAAAAAAATAAAAAAAATCATATTCAATAATTATAGTCATGTAATTGCATCAAATTTACCTTAAAAAAATAGCTAGACTACTGTAAAATCATATTTGTCATCTATTTTTTAAAAATAAATCTATTAAAATAACGTGACTAGCCAATAGGCCAATGCAACTGGATTAAACTTGTCTAAAAAAACTCTATCTATTTCTTATTTTAGTTAATTAAAATTTAAAAGTCTAATGTCTCTATCTCTCTTATGTATTTAGCTAGACTACTGGATTATAGTCACGTGATTAGCCAATAGGCCAATACAACTAGATTAAACTTCTCTAAAAAAACTCTTATCTATTTCTTATTTCTTATTTCAGTTAATTAAAATTTAAAGTCTAATGTCTCTATCTCTCGTGTATTTAGCTAGACTACTGGATTATAGTCACGTGATTAGCCAATAGGCCAATGCAACTGGATTAAACTTCTCTAAAAACACTCTATCTATTTCTTATTTTAGTTTATTAAAATTTAAAAGTCTGATGTCTCTATCTCTCTTATGTATTTATTTATTTATTATTTTTGCATTGGTGTAAGGAGCATATATGTAGAGAGTATATACAAATTTATTTATTTTAACTAAAAGAATTATATGGCTCGTTGTAGTCCTTTCATTTTCAATAAAAATATTTACTATAATTTCATAAATTTCACTATCACATCATTTTATTAATTGTTAATAAAAATTCTATAAATATATTTATCATATAACTAATGGTTGAAACTTGAAATTTTATTTTATACTGTTTAACTTATTTTCAAACTCAAACTATTTTTAAAATTATGCTTGAAAACATGTGTTTGAAATGAGATAATGTTTGACCTCAAAAGTAATATAAAAATAAAATTAGAAATTGAAATTGGAAAACAAGCAACTTTTTTTTTTTTCTTTGACCGAGTACCCTTAAGGCTGGGCCTGTTTATGACCCGATCTTACAAGTTAATTCGAGGAAGATGTTAAAGAACCCACCCCTTCACCCCCAATTTCAGTCAAGGGTTACAAGGAGGTTGGTGTAGATTTTGAATCCAAGACCTCTGGTTACGCAGACCATTATCTTACCAACTCAGCTAATCTTTCGGGTTGAAAACAAGCAACCTTGTCCCACTAATGCTGTGTTTGGTTGGAGGATTTGGGGAGGGATTTGGAAAGGGAAAGGGAAAGGGAAAGGGAAAAGGTGTGTGGAACTATGAGAAATGTAGGTATATTTTTTTTCACATTTCACCTACCTTTTTCATTTCCCTTTCCAAATCCCTCCTCAAATCCCTCAACCAAACATAACATAAAACTCTACAATTAAATGATAAATAAGACAGCACACTGTTTTTTCTCTCAATTTAATGCATGCTAATGGTGTTTGCCTACCTAATGTGTTGTTAAATTTTAAAATTATAAATTTTAATTTTAATTTAAAAATATACATATGTGTAGTTTTTAAGTTGATATTCAAACTAAGCCTCCGTTTGGGAAGTGGGTTGGCTTTTTGGATTTTTGGCTATTTTAGTCTGGGCTATTTTAGCCTGTTTGGGAAGGGCTTTTTGGCTTTTTGACTTTTTTGGCTTTTTTTGTGAGAGAGGATTGTAATGATTATGGGTTGGATTTGATGTTTTGTTTTTTGTGGCTAAAATAGTCTATTTTGTTTTTTGTGACTATTTTAGCCAAAAAAGCCTGACTTTTTTCTTCCCAAACGGAGCCTAAAATGATGTGTGCGCTAAGAGGAAATGATGTGTGAAAATAGAAGTTTTAGTTGAAAATATTTGAGAGATCAAAAATATTTGCGTAAGTTATACTTTGCCGGTTTAAGTTAGAGCATCTCCAATGCAATACTCTCACTAAGAGGATGAAAATAATGTTTTTTATTCAAAAAGTAAATATAGAAGAAGTTACTATTCATTCAAACTCCAACCACAAACCTTCATTTCCTTCCTTCAAACTCTATTCAAAAAGTAATTTTTATTTATTAATAAATATTTAATTTTAAAATTTTTGTAAAATATATTTAATATTATACTCATTTTAAAGGTATAATTTTATACTTTTTAATAATGTCAATTTTATAAAAATTAAATTTACAAATTAAAAGTTATTTGTAATATAATAAGAAATACAAAATGAATAGTGTTTTGGAGGGATCCTTCATTTTTTCATCCTCCCTTCAAATATGAAGGATGAACTCATTCTCCTCCCAAATGGAGATGAATTTGAAGGGTGGGTTAGAGGAAACCATCCTTCATATCAAGGATGGGTTGGAGATGGTCTTATAAGATTTGTTTGCTTTGACTTTTCAGATATTTTTTTCTCTAACTTTAAACCCAGGATATTTAAATTTTTTTTGAATTATTTTTAAAACAAACTCCGGTCCAATTTTAGATGTAAAATGCCACATGGCGTACAAATACATTTTTACTTTGTCCAATTTTTGAATTAAAAAAAATTTATCATTATGATATTATTTTTGTGAGGCTAACATATTTTATAAAGTCATGTGATTTCTATTTTTTATATTATATTTTTTTAAGTTGCGTATTAAACACAACTTGGATTTGGAAAATAAAGAACTACTCCATACAGACAACAGTGAAACGAGAGAGGGAGAGGAAGAGGGACTGGAGGCAACACTCTGTTAACGTTCATTTTCTGCAATCACTCTCACCATTACTACAACTCAAGGTCCAGTGCCATAGGTTCGTTCATTTCCATCAATTTTCTCATCATTTTCCCTGTAATTTTCCTTCATTTTCCATTTCACTCTGTTTTCACCTGTTAAATCATATATTTTGCATACACACCCACACACACATATATATATTATAACTGCATGTATGTGTATTCGTGTTTTGGTTACAAGTGTTTGTATAGAGCTTCGAAATTTCAATGTCTCATTTGGAACAGAGTACTACAGTGACTTTAAATGGCGTCTGAGCAGCCGCAATTCATCGCTAGCACTGGGAATCGGAGTCGTTCGAATGAGCCTCTGATTGAGAATGTGGAGTCCGATCAGATTATTGTACCTGATGTGAGTCTCAATCTCTTCAATATTTACATTCTGATTCTCTGTTTTCAAATATAAATTCGAAATTTGTGGGCCTAGGGTCGAGTTCAATATAATGACTGGTTAATCAATCTGAAATAAATTCAAATGAGATTTTGTTTGGATTGATTAAAAGCTAGCATCAGGGATTGGTGTGTTTGATTTTTTTGTTTTTAGTAAACCCTAAATTAGTCATTGAGAGAGAAAAATGGGAGTGGTAAAAAATTTCTTTTTCCTTTTTTCTGATATGGGAGGTTGGGAAGATTAGGACTTGGTATAGTATGGAGGATGATTGGCTTCATTATGGAAGTGTTGCAAGATTTTTCAAATCTATGAGGCTGTGTTTGGATCATGGATTTGGGTAGCCTTTTAGACCACCATTTCCCTTTCCCTTTCCGAAGCCCTACCCAAATCCATGATCCAAACACAACCTAATGGACCTTCAAGACCTCTCAAGGAAAGCATCATTGTTCTTCTTTTGGGAGTTATATGTTGCACACTTGCTAGAGCCTTAAAAGGTGTGTAAGAAACTCGTGGCATGATTGGTGATTCCATGTGAAAGTTTAATTTGGAGTCTTTGCTTCCAAACATGCCCTATCTAGATTCCTACCCACATGATATTGGCAGTAAACTATTTCCATAATTTTACTTGATATTTGGCAACTTGGCCTTTTTAGTGGCTTTTTGGCTTTCTTACAAGGTGAAAAAAGTTAGTGAGTTTGAAATTATTTTTTAGTTGAATAGATAGTTGTGAGAGAAAAACTGATTGACTGATATGCATACTCACTGGGTGCACGAAACACGTACCCAAATTTTTTTTTCTTAATTTTTGGTGTATTTAGACATACTAGTATATATTCAAGTCGTACCTGCCTGAGTTGAAACCATATTTTCTTCTACTACATAGATAAAATTCCTTTCACTAAACTTCTTTTTTATTTTTAGTTTTATACTTAGCATGATTTTAAAATTAAGTTATGGTTTGTAAATTATTTAATATATTGAGATTTTATTTTGATTTACACCTTTACTTTTGCAATGAAATATTAATTGTATGTTGGATCTTAACAAATTAAACCATTTAATTAATTTTTGCATTACTCTAAATTAAAAATAAATATTTTTTCACAAACATACCAAGCCGTATCCATACCCTACTTCTTTTTTGGATTTTACCGTATCGCCGCACCCGCACCTGCACCCACACTACCCATACCCATGATTCATAGGTTCTATGTGATTTTATAGTGTACTACTAAATTTGGTGGAACAACATTTGAAGTAAGTTGCTTTAGTATTGGTGAATCCGGCCATAAGAGTTGTAAGAATCATGAGTAGGTTGAATGTAAATATCCATAATGATTGTCGATTTGTCTAACCTTTTGATGCAAAACATAATTTTTTATCAGCTACTCTTCCACCTTTTGTCTCTTTGAGATAACTCACTCATCGGTTTCCAGATGGATTCAAGAACTGTGACTTGCAGCTTTAGAACAAAAAAAAAGTTCCATCAATTTGATGTCTCCTGGGTGTCTCATTGGCATACAGCTTTTAAACTTGATGAATTTGATGAATGTGCTTCTTTTTTTTTTAAAAGAAGAGTTTATGTCTGGGATCAACTGCTGAAGATCTAATTGGAAATTAGCTTTGTAATTGCAGTGGGAATTGGTTAATTGATGGAGTTTTATTTTTTTATATATGCAGAAGAAAAGCTGGAGAAACTTGTTTGCATACATTGGCCCTGGGTTTCTTGTTTCTATTGCATATATAGATCCTGGAAATTGTAAGACTTACTCTTTCTTAGTTTGTTTTACAATACCATTATTCTTTAGCTCTTTACCGTCATACACTCACTCACGTAATGTGGTTCATTTACAGTTGAAACCGACATACAGGCAGGAGCACAGTACAAATATGAGGTACATATATCTTTTCTCTGTGGAGATTTATGTAATACGAGATTAAACAATACTTGAATGTTTTGATATAGTATGGTAAGCTAAGAAGTATGGACACAACATGGATACAGACACGGTCACACGGATTTTGAAAAATTAGGATACAGATCAATTGGGAAAACGGGAAGAATTATTTATATATTATATATAATTATGTTTTCTATGTATATAAATAAATATAATTTTGGGCATAGAAATATAAAACGCATCAATGTATATGTCGGTGTACTTTTAGGGCACAGAGATATAAAAGACATCAATGTATATGTAGGTGTATTTTAGTTTCTTGCACTTTGCCCCATTTTTGTTTTCATATATTTTACTTACCCCAAATTAGATTTCCAAAAAAAAAAAAAAAAAACTCCAAAAGGTGTCCTGAAGCGTGTCCAAATGTACACAAGACACGCGTGTCCGTGGAGTGTCCTACAAACAAATAATAATTAAAAAAATTGACACACCTCGTGGACATGCTTGCCCCTAGTGTTCTCTGTCCAACAGACACAGACATGGCTCCCATTTTGAAGTGTCTATGCTTCCTAGGTGGCAGGAGATTGAAGGAATGCCTAACTGTTAAAAATTGAGTGGGAGTAACATAATATACTGCATGTTGATACTCCTTTTGACCCATTTGACCTTTATTGATATTGTAATGACTGTTTTTCTTGATGTTTTTGGTCAAACTCATTTTCAATTTTACGTAAAAGAATGCCGTGTAACTGATTGTGGATGGTTACACTTTTGGATAAGTTGATCTGTCGCTCAGAGGATTTTTCCAATGTGACCCATCCAATGATGGACTCTGCACAGTTGGAAATGCTGTACATCTATGACACTGATAGAAATTTAATCATCCATATCTGTGAGAGGTTGAGAGCACATACTCAAGATTGTGTGATTCTTATAAATATATATATATATTTATTTTCCAATCTTTTCTCGTTAATGTCCATGTTTGTGTATTAACTTGAAATTTGGGGTCTTGAGGTCATACCACTCTTTCTCATGGACTTTCTCTGTTTTTCAGTTACTTTGGATTATATTAGTGGCTTCATGTGCTGCTCTCATTATTCAATCTCTTGCGGCAAACCTGGGGGTGGTCACTGGTATGTGATCAATTCATCAACCAATCTTTATCTATATGCACTGCACCCAGTTGTTTCCAAATCACTATTACTGATATCCTCATATTTTCATTATACATGTTTTACATTATAGGAAAGCATCTAGCAGAACATTGTAGAGCTGAATATCCAAGGGTGCCAAACTTCATCTTATGGGTTCTTGCTGAAATTGCCATAGTTGCATGTGACATTCCCGAAGGTATGAGAGCTCTTTATGTAATTGGAATGCAAAGTTGTGAGCTCATTCATCTTTACTGCAGTATTTGAAAGCTTGGATGAGCTAAAAAATGATTCAACAATACAACTGATTCACTCCATATCCTATCATGTTTTCTTAAAAGCATGCGGATGATCAAACTCATTAGAATATTCTATTTAATATTTTCTACATCTTGTAAAACTATTTGAATGGGCATGCAATGGTTACATGGTGAAAATGATTTGGTCAGGTGGATGCTTGATCTATTTTGATTGTGTTAACTGTTGCCGTCCTTATTAGAAAGAATGATGCTACCCATGGGGAATCAATAGAACATATTATCCCTATCTTTATGTCTATTAAGTCTAAAAAATAGAAACCGATCCACTTCGGAAGATCAGAACATCTTTCCAGTGAAGAAATGGTTGCTTCTTGTAGGAAATCATAATGTCACATATGTGGAACTGAAGGAATTATAGATGAGCTTTATTCTCTTGGTTCTTGAATATGCTGCGAGTTTTAAGGCTTGTGAAAAAAATTGTCTTTCCTTCAATTTTTCATTTCAGTGCATTTTCATGTAGTTTGTAATATAAAGGAGGTAAAACTTGTATATTGGATTATTTTACTCAAATCACCACATCAAATGGGATTTCTGATACAGCCTTTCCACCTGGATTGTATGGAGCTTCCTGACTTTGTCGCGTACAATCTATGAATGTTCTTTATTTAAAAGTGTCAAACATTCTATTTGGTTTCAACGCCAGCCTCAAGCTAATGGTGCGTCTTTTGGCTTGGATAGTTGAGTTGCTTGAATTCGTCCGTGCCTGAAAATTTTAGTTGTACAAGGACAGTGTAAACTATTCTGATACGTAAGCGTGGATATATAGTGTTTATGGAGGTGTTGGCTTATACACACAAAATGTGATCATTATTTACAGTTCACATTCATAGTAATAAACTGAAAAATGCTAATATACATGCAAGAAAGATAATAAATTGCGAGAAATGACAAAAAAATTATGGTTCACCAGAGACACGGAACTTAGTTTCCATAGGTCTTTTGTAGGATGTTTATGTAGCTCTGCAAGACATACTAACCTCCCTCATCCCATACTACGTAAATATTTCATTAATATTTTTACTATTGGTTTGATGCAAACCTCATTCATCATCTGTTCTTGAACAGATATATATGTATTATTGGCTTCTGATATATCTATATTCTTATTGCTGCTCTTTATTATGTCCAGTTATTGGAACAGCCTTTGCATTAAACATGCTCTTCAAAATTCCAGTGTGGGTTGGTGTTCTTCTGACAGGGCTCAGTACATTGATGTTACTAGCATTACAGCAATATGGGGTAATTTAAACAAGTCTTTTACTCCATGCATTGTGGGATTAAAGTAAACACATTTGAACTGAAGTTTTAACTATCAAGTTGGCCTTGCCAACAGCTTGATACACTATCTCCCTTCAACCCATTGAGCGAAATGCAGTAATGAAAAAGGAACTATAATAATTGCGATCTTTGTGCAGGTGAGGAAACTTGAGTTGTTCATTGCATTTCTGGTAGTTATAATTGCTGCATGTTTTTTTGTGGAGCTTGGATATGCGAAGCCCAATGCTTCAGAAGTGTTGAATGGGCTTTTTGTTCCCCAATTGAAGGGTAATGGTGCTACTGGCTTGGCAATTTCACTCCTTGGAGCTATGGTTATGCCGTAAGTTTCTTGTATTTATCGTAATGGTAATGGTTTATTCTGCTCCAAAGTTTTTCATTTCCTTAATTGTCTTGCACTTGCTGCAGGCACAATCTCTTCCTGCATTCAGCTTTGGTCCTTTCAAGGAAAATACCACGATCTGTTAATGGCATCAAAGTAAATTTATTTATTTTTAATCTATAATGGGCTAATTGACCTTTTAGTTTTCTCAAGTCAAGTGGTTGCTTGTATGTGGGTTGACCTCAAAAGTTCTATTAAGAGTTTACCTATATAGACTGCTCTTTGGTTGTGGGCAGTAAAACTTGTTTCCGTTACCTAAAAGGCAACTTTGGACTAATTATTCTCACATTATATCATCTTGCCTACTGCTATTTTCTGTGTTACCAAGTTTAATTTCTTCGAAGTTAGAGGTTCTGAGTTTTTTTTTTTTTTTTTTTTTTTTTCCTTTTCCAAAAATTGTCTTCGTTTCTTTATTTTTTGAATTTTATTTTACCTTCGTTTGGAAGGGGGAGAGGAATGGTCATGTTTGTCCATCCATTGATCCATCTTCAAATTATATGGTAGGAAATATTTTTGCATCAACATAAAGCAGCTTAAAAAGTTAAAATTAAACTATTCAGAAAATTTGGTCGATAGTTCTGGATTTGTCAAACTTAAAGTTGTGCACAGCAAAATAAGATGCATGCACTCACAAATAGACAAAACATTAAAGGAACGGAAAAAGGACAATTAAAGTAAATGTAAAGGATAAAGAAGAGAATCTTACTTTTGTCCTGCAGAATTTTTTCGTCTTTCATTAGTATTTTGTGCTGGTGGCTCTTTGACAAATAATCTTGGGAAGAAAATAGATTTCTGCTCAGGTCTATCTTATTCTGCACAGCAAAATAAGATGCATGCACTCACAAATAGACAAAACATTAAAGGAAAGGAAAAAGAACAATTAAAAAGTAAATGTAAAGGATAAAGAAGAGAATCTTGCTTTTGTCCTGCAGAATTTTTTCGTCTTTCATTAGTATTTTGTGCTAGTGGCTCTTTGACAAATAATCTTGGGAAGAAAATAGATTTCTGCTCAGGTCTATATTTGCTACATTTTATTCATTATTATTTATTTTTTGGAGTTCACTAATTTATGTCAATTTGGAACTAAGTGATATTCTTTTTTAGGCTAATTGGATTGAAGTTTTACTGTATCAAGATATAGGCACCATGATATCATTTTGATCCCTCAAAAGTCCCCTTCTGAAATTTGATTTTATATGTTAGGGCATGATTCTATTGAGCACCAAATGACAGTTTCTCTTGTTTACAGGACGCTTGCAGGTTTTATATGATAGAAAGTGGCTTTGCTCTAACGATTGCCTTTCTCATTAATGTATCAGTCATCTCAGTAAGTGGTTCAGTTTGCAATTCCTCGAATTTGAACCCAGATGATCAGAAGAACTGCCAAGATTTGGACTTGAACAAAGCCTCTTTTTTACTTAAGGCAAGTGATCTGTTGTTCCCCCAACATATGCAATATTCAGTGTTCATTTTAGTCCTTTCTGTTCAGTTTCATATATTATACTAAATTTAATTTTGGTTAAAATCCTTAGTGTTATTTTGCATTTTCTTCTCAAGTTACTACAATCCAGATTGTTCATTATAGCGATATATATATATATATATATTTTCCTGTTTACAGAATGTGTTAGGCAATTGGAGTTCAAAGATCTTTGCAATTGCTTTGCTAGCATCTGGTCAGAGTTCTACGATAACAGGCACATATGCCGGGCAATTTGTTATGCAGGTATTCAGTTTTCTGATTAATCTTGTTGGAGGTTAAATTTTTGTCAGAGATTATTAATGCCTTCAGAGAATCAGGTTCAACCTACTTCAAAAAGCTTTTGTGCATGATTCCCCCCCCCTCCTCCTCTATTGCACCCTATGAAGCATGCATACTTCAAAAAAAGAGATGTATCTGTATCGTATCCGTATCGGATACCGATACTCCTTGGATACTCACAGATATGTATTGGATACTTATTAAAAGTATCAGATACTTCTTAATTAAATTTTCATTAATTTTGGATTATCAGATATTCCAAGTCACGTATTGCTTCTCATACTTTGTTTAGTTCTTTGATAAGAGAAACATAGTGAGAGTTATAGTATTAAAATTTGTCAAATTGATGTAGCCTTATTGTTTTATGCATACCCCCTAAAATTACATAAAAATTAAGGATTAACAAGAGAATACAACTATAGTAAAATTAAATATCAATAAATAAATAAGTAAACTTAAATACAACATTTTTACTAGTGCCAAAAGGGAAAGCAGAGAGACAAGTTGTGGATTGTTCTATTATTGTAATATAAACATATTAAACTTGATATGGAAATGAAATACTTGCAAGACCTATTAAAAATTTAAAAAGTAAACAAGCTACTATCTTAAATTAATGCCTAATTCTTAACGGTTAGTGTTTTGCATCATAAAATTATATGAATTCTCAACATTCTTGAACTTATGTGTAACTCACTACTAATAATTTTTTATTTTTTATTTTTTATTTACAAACGTATCCCAGCCATACCCGTATCCTATTTTCTTCGTGTTGCCGCATTTGTATCATATCATATCCATGTCTCGTATCCATATCCGTGTTTCGCACCTATGAAGCTCCGACACTTCAAAATAGGTGCCGTAGTGGTGTCAGACATGGGGACATGGTGGGGACAACAGGGATACGTACAGAACATACCACAAGGCGTGTCCCTTTATTTAATTAATTAATTTTTTGATGGATGTTGGATGTTGGATGTTGGAATGTTAGTGCTTTTGATTTGATGGATGTTAGATGTTGAATGTTGAATGTTCATTACTTTTTTCTTAAATTTAAATAATTAATAGATCATCCATAAAAGTGCATAAACAATAAGGGTAAACTTAAGAGTGACGTTTATTTATTTAGTATTATTATTATTTTTAATATTTATATTGAATTAGTGTTAATTTTTGTTAATTTTAATTATTTGTGGATGTAATATTAATCTATATAGCAACAGGTAAGAATATATATATATATAATTTCTTGTCATGCATGACCCCGCTGTGTCCATTTTTTTGAAATCACTGTTCATGTGCTTCTTGGTATCTCACAATCAATGCTTATTGGTATAATTTTTTTTATACTAAAAGTCAACTTAATAGTGGTTATATATGTGTGTATATATATATTGAATTAGGGTTCATTTTTGTTAATTTTAATTGTTTATGGATATAATATTAATCTACATATCAAATAAGAATATATATATATACATATAAATTTATTGCCGTGTCCCTGTTGAGCACAATTTTTTGAAATCACCATGTCTTACTGGTATAATTCTTTTACGCTAATATATTTTTATCTCTTAGGTTTTGTCATAAAGGATATGAAGTGATAGGATATACAAGAGGATATTTCCATGGCTCAATGAACTATTAGTTGATAACTGAAATACAAACCAGTATCATATTCTGTGATAACTTTCTTCCCAAGTCACATCATTGATGACCTTCGAGTTTCAATGGATTGTCTTAAAATCTCAGATTCAATTTTTCCTTCAATTCTTATCATGGAATCTGTTGGAAAACATCGTTTAAGTAAAATATGTGTAGATGAATGTGTTTCAGAAGTTATGCAGCAGAAGCAATCTGATGTTGCCTATAAATTCCTTAATTAATTGGAGTATTAGTTTATTTTGGTCCCATCTGGTGTTCTGTTGATAACTATAATCAATTTAATGATTTTGTACATTGCTTGTTTCAGGGATTTCTTGATTTACGACTGAAGACATGGATTCGCAACTTTTTAACTCGATGCTTGGCAATAGTCCCTAGTCTGATAGTTGCATTAATTGGTGGCTCTGCTGGAGCTGGACAGTTAATCATTATTGCTTCGGTAAATATTCTTCCCTTCAATCTTTTTAGCTCTCAGAGATGGATGCCCTTCCTAAACTTCTATATTTGTTCTTCTACATGGAAATATAGTAGGTTCACAAGATACTACATTGCTTGCTATTTTTCCCAATTTGGTGTCAATATCTATCATTTATGTTGCATAATTTCACTATTTGGTGAAAAAAGGAAGCTTCTACTTTATCAAATGCATTCTTACTAATCTAAAATATGAAGTATTGGGAATCATAAGATTAACTTTGATTTAGAATGCAATGAAAAAATAGATATAAAAAATATGATGAGGAAAAAAATATTTATTTAAATATATATGGGTATAATACGAATATTGGTTAAACAATTGGGATGGAAAAATTGTAAACTTTTATATGCTATTTCTTCTTGGACATGTCAAATGCCTCTATTTGTTTCTTATTGTATTTGTTAATATTTAAAAATATCTTTTTGTCAAACAACTAAATTAAAGGGTAAATAAGTAATTCATGTGTTTAATACTTAGTGTATTCTTCCATACCTTGATATATGAAGGCTAGGTTAATATTATAAAATATAAATGTATTTAAATACAAATATGTAGCTTTGAAAAATAATTGTTAATCATTATAATGTTGGTGTCATGTGCTTCTCTCATGTATAAATACTTTGATCCTTAATACCTTTGTGAAAATGTAATGCATGACATACATATTTTGACGAGTGAAAATAATAATATTATTTTTCATGAAGATTTAAATATATATAAAAATCTAGAGTTGTTTTTAATCATAAATTTGTATATGAATAATACAAACAAAAATATACAATTATCAATCAACCGACTTTCAAGTACAAATTAATTTTTCTCCTAGTTAATCAAGTAACATTGTACGAGTGAAATCATGACCTTTCTCTTACCAACACAGACCAGTCTCCAACTTTGTATGATTGAAGCACAATCACACTAACTTAAGTTAAAATGCATTCATGCACGTACTTTGAGAACTCTTTTTGTGCCAATTCACACATATGCAAGATACACAAGTAATCTCTGAAAATACCACAATTACATTAGGGTTTTGAGTGAATTTTTTCTTCATATTTTAGTTAATATTTTTTACTGTTTAGATGCACCTAAGAACTAAAATATATCTATCATTTATGGTGCGTAATTTCAGTATTATGTGAAAAAAGAAGCTTGTTACTTGATCCTTGGTGATACTTGGTTTATAAGTGATCTAGTTCTTTTTTTTTTCTTTTTTTTTCCCTGAAAGTTCAGATTCTTCGTTGCATAAGTGTTCAATCTACTTTTCTTTTTGTTGCTCAGATAACTGGGGATAAAAGTAAACCAAAGCTTTCAGATCTATGTCCTTTTTGGTTTGGTTTTCAGATAAACCATATAGTTCCTTTGTTTTTAAGTGGTTAAAATGCCAATTTTACATTGAATAAATACTGTTATGTCAAGCCAAATCCCTGGCTACAACAAATAAAGACGATTGCTAAAAACTATTGATTTTCATTCTTTCATGCACATGACTCACAAAGGAGATGAATCTTTTGTACAAATTGAGTAATGGTTTTGCATGTCAACAAACTCAGAGCAGACTTCTTTTTTCTTGTTATCTTGCCAGCATTTTTAATTTTTAAAGCAAGCTAACATTTGATGATGTCTTGACAGATGATTTTATCATTTGAACTCCCTTTTGCTCTTATTCCACTTCTCAAGTTCACAAGCAGCAAGACCAAGATGGGGACTCATGCCAACTCAATTGCTGTAAATTTCTTCTCAATTCACAAATTGCATTGTTTTTCTTTCATAGACATGATCTGAGCATTGTATGATTTGTTGCAAAACTTGGATAAGCAATTAAGCATTGGTGCATGCATGTATATGTGCACCTGGGCATGTGCATGAGGGTGTGTGTGATAAAGTAAGAGGGTAGGGATGGCAATTTAAACCCGGCCCGACGGGGACCCGATCCCCCGACCCCGAAATAAGTGGTTTTTCCCCGAAAAATATCCCCGCGGGGACGGGGATGGTATTAAAAAATTACTCCCCGATCAATTTCGGGCCGAGGACGGGGATAGGCTCGTCGGCCCCGGCCCCGGCCCCGGCCCCGCCCGCCCCGGAATTTCCCTGATTCATCCACGCCTCTGTATCTCTTTGTATTATATAAATATTATTAATTGTATTATATTTTGTATTATATAAATATTATATAAATATTAGTTGTACTTTTGATCTCAACTCTCTTAGATCTCAACACTCTCACTGACTCACTCTCTCAACTCTCATTCTCTCTCTCACTCTCTCGTCTCGTCTCTCTCGTCTCTCTCGTTCTTCTCTCTCTCACTCTCACCGACACGGCGTCACTCTCACCGACACGGCGACACAGTCACCGACTTCTCTCTCTCACTCTCAGTCACCGACACGGCGACACCACCACCACTCTCTCTCACACCTCGTTTGCTCTCTCAGCTCTTGTCTTCAGCCGCTGATCGCTGGTCCAGACTCCGATCTACACCACTACCACCGCTGGTCCAAACTCCAATCTACACCACTACCACCACTGGTCCAGACTCCGATCTACAGATCTGTTGTTTGAATCTGTTTACTGGATGATGATGATTATAGATCTGTTGTTTGAATCTGTTTAATGGATGATGATGATTATAGATCTGTTGTTTGAATCTGTTTACTTGGATGATTATAGATCTGTTTCCACCGCTGGTCCAGACGCTGATCTCATTTTTTTATTTTTTTTAGCCGGGGAATGTTCAGGGTCGGGGAAACCCGATCCCCGTCGGGAGTCAGGGGTGGGGGCGGTGATACGTTTCCCGTCGGGGATCGGGGCCGGGCCCGGGGGAAATTTGACCATCGGGGATCAGGGACGGGGAGGGTGATCCCCGGCCCCGCCCCGCCCCGTTGCCATTCCTATGAGAGGGTGATATGTAGATATGACAGAACAATCTGCTTGCAAATGATGATAAAGTGAGGTCTTCACAGAAAGGTTTTGTCTAATTCTTGCATTTACTGGTTGGACAAGAAATCAATAGATGTTAGTTCAGCTTAAAGTTTCGTCAAAATCAGAAGACACCAAAACCTAGAGGCGTGGATATGATCAAATTGCCCTTTAATAATTTCATGTATGGATTTTCTGCCAAAACACTCTGATCAATGTTCACAAAAGTCAGTCCTTCCAGTCGCTCTCTCTCTCTCTCTCTCTATATATATATATATATGAAGCATAGACACTCCAAAATCAGTGCCGTGGCAGTGTCCGACACGGGGACAAGCCGGGGACACGTACGGGACACGCCAAATGGCGTGTCCCTTTAATTTAATGATTTTTTTGTAGGGGACACGGCAGGGCTAATTTTTTTTGGCCTCTCTTAGTTAGTGCTTTTGTGAAAATATTGTTGGATGTTGAATGTTTTCCCCTTCTCGTCTTAGTTCTTATTATCGTTTATTTTGACTTTTTTGTGAATTTTTTGTGAATGGATGATCTATTAATTTGTTTAAAATATAATGGTTATATTTATTGAATTAATGTTACTATGTTAGTGTTTGTTAATTTTAATTTAGGATGAATGTAATATGAATCTACATAACACATAAAAATATATAAAAATAAATAAAATAAAATTCGCTATGTCTCCCGTCATGTCTGTTTACCCATTTTTTAAGAATTGCTGTGTCCCATGTCCCGTGTCCGTGTCCGTACTTGATAGCTCTCTCTCTCTCTCTCAGGATTTAATTCAAAAGTAAACCAATTAGTGGATAAGAATTTCTACAGTGTAAGATTTTGGATGTTGAAGTGTGTACTATAGCCTTGGATGTCATCAGTAGGAAACCCCTGTATCCTATATGTTACATGGATTCTTCAAAATAAATGAAATAACCGTGTCAGACACCCGACAATTGGACAAGGATGTGAGATATGTGTCTGATACTTTCCATCAGACACTTCTAATATATTTCTATGTAACACTATTATTACATGTGTGTATTCTTGTATAATTACTATGAAATTAGTAAAATGCCTTTTTTAACACTGTATGTTACATATAATACTATTTTATCTCACATAATACATTAAAAATATAAAAATATGACCCTTTTTGCCGAGTTTGTGTGCCTTGGAATTGGAGATTTGATGGGACGGACCTCTAGATATGCACTCACACCCGACACCCTTACCCAAAGTAATGTATTTGTGCATACTGCATAGTTTCCATTTTTGCAGTGCATGGCTCTGCATATTTTTTTTTTACGTATCTTTATTTTATCCTTTTGCAGATTTCGGCAGCTACTTGGATCATTGGATCCTTGATTATGGGCATAAATATATACTATATTGCAACCAGCTTCGTCAAATTGCTTCTTCATAGCCATTTAAAAGTCGTAGGCATGGTGTTCTGCGGAATACTTGGATTTTCAGGGATTTTGGTTTATTTGGTTGCAATTGCATACTTGGTCTTCCGAAAAAATAAAGAGGCGACACACCTTCTGGCATTAACTACACCTGAGAGTCGTCAAATGGCAAATGAGGGTGATGATAGTCTACCTAGAGAGGATATAGTAAGCATGCAGTTGCCTAAACGGGGGACTAACGTAGATTTTGACTGATGGACGAGTAAGCAAGGTAGATTAGGGATATAGAATCTAAATCATTCATAGATTGTTGCTCATGAATTCAGTTATTGAATTTTTGCCTTTCATCATTTTGGATATTGAGGACAGTGTGTTTGAGTACTTGTTATTTTAATAAATCATTCTTAGATTGTTGCTCATGAAATTCAGTTCTAGATGTGACTTTTTGCCTTTCATCATTTTGGATATTGAGGACAGTGTGTTTGAGAACTCGTTATTTTAGCTAGGTCATTCTGTTATTGTTTATCAATTGCCATTGAGTCTTGAATTGCAATATTAACTACGAAAATTGTCTAGCATATCTGTTTGAAACTGGTAACTAGTTGCTAGATAATTATGTTAGAATTGTATAAATAATTATTAACTCAGGTTTGATTTAATAATTTAGAAACAGATGTCCGAGTCATCGAAGAAGACAAACACCATATCGTGCAACATTGATTTTATTCTGTTTTGTTATCATAAATATATGATTTTGTGCACATGTTTTTGGAATATCATATCGAATCGTTGTTCAAAAGTTTTGCTTTTTACGAAATCTGAATAGGAACTTTTGAACTGTTGCTAAAAGTTTCGTACAACCGTCCAACAAGCATATTCGATGCTGCATGCATTGAACACAAAACGTGACGCTTAGATTCTATAAAGGATGAGAAACCCTTACGCTGTGTTTGGTTGGGGAATTTGAGGAGGGATTTGGAAAGAGAAAGGAAAAAGTTAGGTGAAATGTGAATAAAATATACCTACATTTCACTTAGTTTCACACATTTTTTCCCTTTCCCTTTCCAAATTCCTCCTCAAATCCCTCCCCAAATCCCTCCACCAAACACAACATTAGTGTTATAATATTTAAGTAAATTATGAGAGCACTTTCTTTTCTTTTCTTAAGTTGCTTAATTATTTCCATTTTTTTATTTCCATATTGCCTCAGTTACCTTCACCTTTAAATACATAAAAGTATACAGTGTATATATTTGAATGCATAATCTATCTGTTACAATTGTGGAGGACAGTACCGTGTTGATTGAGTGTTACAATCTGACCTTGGATATTATTTGCAAAAAGATGCATAGGCTGTGCTATGGTAAATATAAGGGTGTATTTTTGTGTGCTCCGTGTCTGTATCTGTGTATATATACTAGCACTGGGGTATATGTGATGCATGTGCAAATATACGTAATTTAGTAATGAAAAAGATGAATAGAAATAGTTTGTAAAATTTTAAAGTGTAAATTGTAGTAAATCCCCCTAAACAATGACTCATTTGCATTTTGTCCCCTTGAACTTCAAAAGGCAACAATTAACTGCCCTGAATTATTATCTTGTTACACTTAGGTCCCGTTTGTTTTGGGAGATAAAATGGAGGGGATTGATAGTGAGGGGATTGATATTAGGATTCTGTCTTGGGATTTAAATGGAATCAAGTCATGTGTGAAATACGTAACACACTTATAGATTTTTATTGGTTTTTTTGGGACAATAATGTCCTTATCTAGTGTCCCATTTGCAACTTGTCTCCCTTATTTTAGTGGCAAGGTGCAAATGAGTTTATTAGATAAGGGCATTATTACCCTAAAAATTCAATAAATATGTCATGTGCTTTACATATGATTTGATTTTGTGTAAATTTTTAACAAAATCCTAATATAAGAAGTTAAATGTAACAAGATAATATTTGGAGATGGTTAACAATTGAGGGTTGAAGTTCAATGGGCCAAAATATCAATAGGTTATTGTTCAAGGAGGTTTATTGTAATTTACCCAATTTGAAATATATAAAAATCAGTTTACTCATGGCAATTTCATCCTATTGACAATTATCAATCTGATGGGCATTTTCAGAAAGAGAAGAAATGTGATAGAATAAGGCGACTACACCAAATCAAATGTTTACTTTATATGATAGAATAGATACATACTAAGCAATGCTTGTGCAACTAATTTCGGTGGTTTATTCCATTTTCATTGTTGAAAAAGACTGTTAGAACCATCTTGAGTTATCTCAAAGACTTGTTATATAAATAGGAATAGAAAAATGCTTGGAAACTCTAATTGAGTATTCCCAATCCATCTCTAATGACGTGGATTGGATCACGTGGAGGGGTAGACTCACACTCCTCATCCCTCCTCTTTTTATTCTTGGAAAAAGGTTGAGACCCCTTTTTTCCTTGTCTTCCACCACCACCAATGTTTGGGATTGGTCAACTTTTTACTTTTTTTTTTTTTTTTCCTTCTATCACTCACTGATATGTGTCTGTGAGAGTAGTGAGGGTCAAGAAAAAAGGGATCTCTATCATTTCTGCTCTATTCTCTCTCTTTCACCTCTAATGAGATCAAAATGGGAGTGATGTGTTAGAAGATATAGCACCATATATATATATATATTGATATATGTGGGACAGTGAGATGATTGTTGGTAAGACTATTGAAATGAATGAAGTAGTTGCACAGAAACAACCCACCACACCCCACCCCCCCACCCCCAAAAAAAATGGTTTTTGTGGAGCAGAACGTTCAAAACATCTCATTCACTTCTTTGTACGGCACACCAAATCAGTATATTGTTGACTTTAGATTGCTAGAGATGTGCACTGTGGAGAAGCAGTCTACAAATGTTTATGGTATTCTTAATAGTTGGACCACTCTTTCTCTTCTTCTTCTTCTTCTTCTTCTTCTTTTCAAACTTGGTGCCCATCAAATTTATTTAATCTCTCAATCTCAACTACCACCTACTACCTTACTTGTTTATTATTATTCTATTTTGGTATTATTAATTAAAAAAGGAATAAGAAAAGTCCAAAATGATTCCATAGCTTGTGTATTTGTATTGAAATATTCTCACTAGTTTTGTGTACACATTCTTTGTTTGAAATTTTCAGTAGTTTTCCATCATGCTTAATATAGAATACACTGCCCGACCGGCACACGCATCCCATATTGTTGGGTGAGAAAGAAAATAGTTAGCATCATATGTGCCTTGCCAAATTTAAATTGCCCATACTACATTGATTTTTGATTTTTTGGTTTTTAATTTAGAATAGTATCTTATGCCTACTTTAAAGAATACTTTGCCAGCTGGGTAATGTAATTTGAATATGAGAACTCTTATGTATGTTTTCATAATCTTTTTTTTTTTTTTTTTTTTTTTTTTTGAACTAGATGTTTTCATAATCTTTGAATGTTCTTATTTTATCAAAAAAAAAAACTTTGCCAGCATAATGATTTCTATTGACTTTATACGTATTGATTAGTTTTATACGCTAACTTCCCCAAGCTGGGTTTCGTTGATGAATTTATATAGAGATTTAGAAAGAAAAAGAAAAAATATGAATAAAATATAATTATATTTTACTTACGTTTTATACATTTTTTTTTCCTTTTTATTTTTAAATCTCTCACCAAATCTATGAACCAAACACAATCTTAATGTTTAGAAAAAATACATTGAGTAATATAATTAAATGAGTGAATTACACTAATGATCCCTATAATTTGGGCCTTGTATCATTTTGATCCTTAACTCTTTAATTGTGACACATTTGATCATGAATTTTAAATCTTGTTCTAAATAAGAACAATTGAAAATAATATTGCCCAATTTGAAGGGCAAAGTCATCAATTTGATCAAATATAAACTAAGTTGACAAAAATAAATGTCAAAAAAATATTTTTGAATTTTTTAAAATCATTTCTACCCACTAAAAATAAAAATATGTAAACTTGATAAAATTTTTAGACATTTTTTTTTTTTTACCAAATTAATTTTTATTACGTGTTTGGATGATAATCATGTAATGGGTGGTTGTTTTTATTTTCATTAAATTAGTTTCTATTTTTCCAAAACTCAAATATGGCAACAACTTTGATATCATTATTAAACCAATTTATTAAATCAAAAAATTCAAAACTAAAAACATTTCATATATTAAATATATCAATTACACATTAAAAGACTAATAGCCACCTATTACATGATTATCATTTAAACACATAATAAAAATTAATTTGGTAAAATAAATAAATAAATAAATGTCTAAAAGACTTATCAATTTTATATAATTTTTTCTTTGGTGTGTAGAAATTATTTTTAAAAATTCAAAAATATTTTTTTGAAATTTATTTTTATCAAATTAGTTTATATTTTATCAAATTGATAACTTTACCCTTGAAATTGAGCAATGATATCTTCAATTGTCCTTATTTAGAACAAAATTTAAAATTCAGGATCAAATATGTTACAATTGAAATGTTAGGAACTAAAGTAATACAAGCCACAAACTATAAAGACTGTTAGCGTAATTTGTCCTAATTAAATTGATTTCCTTTAATGTTTTAATTCCTATAACATTCAGCTTCTTTTTTTTTTTTTAATCAACAATTTATTATTAGTATGGATTGAAAAATGATGGACATTTCTCTTACATTTGAAATATATATGTTGGCCATGTTTATCTCTGAACTTGCAAACTACCTGCATTAGTTTTAATTCTTTTAGTTTCACTTGAAAAAAAAGTTAATATAATTATGCTAAATTTGTGAGATTTATTATATTTTCTTTAAATCTCAAGGTTGATTAGTTTGATTAGTTTGATTTGCCCACTGAAAAAATATTCAGCTTCATAATTTGAATCTATGGTGCAGACATAAATTTAGTGAGATATCCATCAAACTAGAATAAGTTTGATCTTTGTTGGATTTCTAATTCGGTATGTTGTTTACTTTTATTTTAATAAAACTGCCTATAACTTTTTTTAAAAAAAATAAAAATAAATAAATAAATTTGATCCATATTTTTAAATTAGGCACAATTTTCTGAAAATAATAAACCAAATCAAACTAAATTGTGTGTCCCAATCAGGTAAAGTTGGCTATTATTCATATTAAGGTTTCGTTTGGAAACATGCTTTTTCAGTAATTTTTTAAATTTTTGGTTAAAATGTAATATAAAAAAAAAATAGTATGTTTGAAATAACTTTTTAACTTTTTACAAAAAAATGTGCAGAAAGTAGAGAGAAAAGAGAATCTTTGATTTTTTTGTATGAGTTGTTGGCTCTTTGATTTTTTTAGTGATTTTTTAACTTTTTAGTTAAAAAAATTACTTGCCAAACGAGGCCTAAGATTCATATTCGAAGGATTGGATTTATACATGGTGACTGTCAAGCTAACTAACACACCATTCTCTTCCTTTTCCGGGTTATGTAAAAAAATAAAACACTAAGGCCAAGTTTGGGTACTTACAAAAAAGTTAAAAAATTACTTAAAAAGTTAAAAAGTTAACACTATTCACCAAAAGTCAACAATTACGGCTGCACAACTCCCAATTCAAATTTTTCCCAACAAATCAATTTTTACAATTTTTTATTATACATTTTTTCATAAAAAGTCAAAAAGTTAACCCAAACATCCATATTTTCAACCTCAATTTTTTAGTCCAAAAAGATAAAAAATACACTTATTTAGGACACCCCAAACAACCCCTAAAGACAATACAGGCAGAGTTTTTTATGAGAAGAACAATACCAAAAAATAAACACCAGAACCTTCCATTCATTATATTTATATATATGATTAAACTTAAAAGCACATAATCAAGTAGAGGATCATGGCATTGATACAAAACAGAAAGAAATCCTCATTCTTGTGGCTACAATTTTTATTGTATTAAAGGCTTGGACTAGTGCTCTCACTTCATGGCAGCAACAACATAAGATAACACTCAAGACTGAATACGAATAACAGATTCATCGTGTTGCAGAGCTACTGGGAGGTGACCCTTCTCTTGCAGGTTCTTCACTGTCTCGTACAGGGATTGTTTCACCGGTGTGAATTCCAAACCCAAGTCCTTCAGCTTTTGATTCGAGATTTTGTATCGTTTGACCCTTGGCTTTGCTTCATCCTTGCACCTGCATTTACCCAAAATACAAACATCCCCACACATTTTATTTTCTAAAACAACAAAAGTGTTCTTCAACCAATATCCTGTTATGAGTTAGGGATGCAAATAAATCAAACTGTTCATGAATATATAGCTCAAGCTCACCTCAATAAAGCTCAAATACAATAATTAGATTGAAAGGCATGAGTAACTGATCCATATAAAGATCCAAATGGTAATTGTAATCAACTAAATAGAAATTTGAATGGATGACAATGGGTGGGAATCATATTTTCTATTATTGAAAGAGATTATAATTATAATGCTATTCAAGTCATGACCATATATTCTAATCACAAAGCAAAACTTTTAAAAACTAAAAAACTAGTTATGATAAGCAATGATGCTCTTTGAGCTGCTTCCAACTACTTTGGCCAAATGATATCAGCACGATCCTTGGTGCCCCACTATCTAAAATTTTCCAATTTTAATTTTTTTTTTTTTTTGTAGGAACACATTATCCAACCCACACGGATAATCCAGTGTTAAAAAGGGTTTTATTTTTTTTTTTCCTTGGAACGAATTTAAAACCATGACGTCTTAGTTTCAACTCTTTGTTGCGTCCGATATGTGCTAAATTACAAAAGTCTTGTAGGCTAAGCAGTAGTTTGATACCAATCAAAATTGGGACCCATTTTGTCCTCAATGCTACACTCTAAAGCACTAGCATGGAGACCCATCATCCCCATAATTTTCTGTCATTTCTAGAAAATATAATTGTTTAACATGACAAAGACCAAAAAGGTATCTCATTCGACTATTTGTCGAGTCCTTATGATAGAAACATATGGTAGTTAGATACATCAATATGGTTGCTAGTACGACGATGACTTGTTGATAGGTGAGAACTCTTAAGGTACACAATTTGTTTATATATTTGTGGGGTCAATCAATGAGGTTCAAATGTGCCTGCTAATGATTATATATTGTTTGTCAAAGTTGGTCACCCACAAACCCACCACAAACAATATGCGAACTTTACGTTCCCAACATGCTTATCCCCCATTTTATAGATACTTTTCAAATTTTCTAAGCTCGCTACTTTAATATAGGTTTTTTTTTTTTTTTTTTTTTTTTTTCATATATAATGTACATAAAGTAGTGTGTACTTGTAGTTTCAAGGATGTTTCTAGTTGTTTCCCCTATTTGCATTGTAATTGGTACTTCCAACTGTCTCCTAGGGAGTTTTTTAGGGCTCAACTTTTGTTAAGGTAAAGCTTATTTAGGGTTACATTTCAAATCCTTCAAAGCAAAGTCCATTAAATAGATCTTTGAAAAATGGGTATGTATGGATGTAGGTATTATAAGAAGGGACTTCTTCAACAATTTTGGCATCTTAAAATGTGACAAACTAGTCATGTCATATTAATTTTCAACTCATATGGTCCAATGAGAAGGTCAAACATTAGGCCTCACAACTTATTCAAAAGACTGCCACTAAAGGCATTGTTTCCTACAAATAGAGGAATTTTTCAAGAATTTTAAATACTAGCTACATAGGTTAAAACTACAAGTTACTTGTTAATTGCTATGTACGAATCCCCCATGTGAGAACCATCAAAATGCAAGGAAAATCTTTTGTTTAGCACTTGAGAAGTAAAATTTAAGGGCAAATAATGGTTCACTGAACTTACTTTAGAGGAATGGGATACTCTGGAAAGAACTTAGCTAGAATTGCAACCACATCGCCTCGGTGAAGCACGCTCTCAGCACAAAGGTACCTGCCGGAGGCGGAAGGAGTCTCGTAGACTAGTATGTGTGCCAGTGCCACATCCCTGACATGCACGTAGGCTTGGACCAAGTTGGCGTAAGTCTTTGTCGAGCCATTCAGGTACTTGAGAATATGAATAATGCTAGCATTGACGGTGGATTGCAACAACGGTCCAAGCACCAATACCGGATTTACCACCACTAGGTCCACCCCTTTCTCCTTCGCAACATCTGTCGCTGCCTGCTCCCCCACTGCCTTCCCATAGCAATACCAATTCTACATTTCCATGTCATGCATCAACATAAAGCTCATCATTTTTAGTGCCATTGTGACATATTAGTTTTCAATATTTGTACAAGATAACTCAAGAAGGCTATGATTAAAATAAACAGGTGTGACAATGCTCCCAAATTGGAAAAATTATTGCATACTAGGAGGATGCCACGTGACACTGTCATGTGGTACCTTTCACCACTCACAAATGCATATGAAAAGATTCCTCAATTGATTGGGCATTGTCAAATCTAATCCCCACACCCAAAAATTCCTCAATTTATTGGGCATTGTATTACCAAACTAGTTCTTTTTCTAGCAAATTTCCATATGCAGATATTATTTTTACAAGCCAAATTGCACAGATAGAAATCAATGTAGAATAATTATAAACCTTAGTGTTCTTGCAAAACTCAAGATCACTCCAGCAGCTCTCATCGACAATGGTGTCAGGTCCCCGTTTAGGATCCATGGTCACTGCACCAATTGATGAAGTGAACACCACGCGCCGAACCTTGGCTTCGGCTGCTGCAATTATCACATTCTTTGTTCCATTCACTGCCGGCTCCACCATTTCTTCCTTCAAAATTTTTAACACCATTCCCATCAATCCCATGTCACAAAAAACAATAACAAAAAATGTTTGGTTGCTGAGAAAATAAAGGAAAAATCAAGTAACCATAATTTTCTGCCTTTAGAAAAATTTCCCAGTATTTGGAATTCAACGAGCGCCACCTCATTGAATCAATTATGGTTTTGGGATGGCAAAGTGATTTGGGTTTAGTTGGGATGATCTTTCTCTGTTAGATGCATATCTTTTTCCAAAAAAGTAAAACCCAGATAGAAATCAATATTTTGAATTCTAATTGGCACTTTTTTCCCTCCATTTTCTCTCCAACCAAACAGAGGGTTGGCGAAAAATTAAACAAAAAAACTTACTGGGTTATCAGTAACAGGGCAAGCAGTGTGGAAAACACCATCACACCCATTAATTGCTTCGCGTAAACTCTCGAAATCAAGAAGATCAGCTCTGCATAGAGTTAATCTCTCCTTTGCTCCTTCAAGCTCTCTCAAATGAGAGTTCTTTGGATCATCTGCAACCATAAATACACCCAATTAACAACACACACACACACATACATAATAACTCTCTATCTGAATATAAACTTGAAAAATTAAAGCTCTTTGCCTGGATTTCTGACAGTTCCTCTGACAAAATAGCCTTTTTCCAGAAGAAGTTTGACAATCCATGAAGCTATGAAGCCTCCGGCACCGGTGACGCAGACTGTTTGGCTCGAAACTGACGGCATAGTGACTTTTCCGGCGAGAGTTAGGGGTTGGTATTTTGGTGACGATTGAAAAGGTTTGGTAATAAGGGGTTGTTTGGAACGAAAGAAACACGTATAGAAGGCTTGAAAAAAAAATGAACTCGTACCCCTTGTATTTATAGGGAAACAAATGTTCA
Organism: Camellia sinensis; assembly: GCF_055761805.1. Lineage (NCBI taxonomy): Eukaryota > Viridiplantae > Streptophyta > Magnoliopsida > Ericales > Theaceae > Camellia > Camellia sinensis. The sequence continues at coordinate 40,807,764 of NC_138975.1, read as the reverse complement.
CCAACTCACGTACCACAGTAGAAGGCAAACTGTGCTGTGAACGCCATCAATTCCTTACCTCTTCAAAATCAATTCCTTACCTCTTCAAAATTAATTATTTAAAAATCTTATTTACGAATATTATGATAGTCATTTAAGTTTTTTTGAATTAATAAATCTTATTTAATAAAATTGATAATATTATCAATTTTTTTTTTAATTTTTAAAACTAAGAATATTATCAATTTTAAATGGTAATGTTTTAGATAATTATTTCACTAACTGATGAAAAAAAACAAAATATGAGATTAAATGCTTTTGTCATTCTACTTATTAATTTGATTTAACTATTTAATAAAATTAAGAACATTATCAGTTTTGCAATTTTAAAACTAAGAACATTATCATTTTTTCATTTTTAATTTTTTTTTCTAGTTTTACACATCAATGTTTCATTATCATACTCCTTTATAGACACAAAATTTTCAGTTTTGCACAAAAAAATAATTTAATTTTTTCAAAAAATTTTTTTTGCACATTAATTATTTTTTTTATTTCTTATTTTTTTAGTTTTTTCAATTTGAAAGTTGATGTTTTAAAGTTTTAAAAATTAAAATAAATGTCAAATCATCATGTTCCTTTATAGATAATCATAAATGATAAACAATCATTGTTTGAAAGAATTTTAACTATTAAAATTTTAATGGGATTTAAAGGTTCAAAAAATCTTAATTAGGACTTAATGGAGTATAAGTTTATAAATTAAGACTTGTATGTAAATACCTCTAAAAATTAGAAGTCACAATTATACATATATATTCCCGATAATCTGGTGGATCAATTATGTGTATATCGACTAATCTTGAGACCAGTTGCCCACAAATGACTTGAAGCAATGTTGTAAAACCCGGACCGGACCGGCCGGTCGAACCGGTTGGACCGGGAACCGGGCCTGGCTCCGGTCAACCCTCCAGAACCAGACTATGAGCAAAACCGGCCTGGAAATTGAAAACCGCTAGAACCGACAGTTGAACCGGGATAACCGGTGAACCGGACCAGGTTTTGGCGGGTCAGACCGGCGAATTTTTTCTTTTTTTTTTATATTTTCTTTCTTTCTTTTCTTTCTTTCTTATATATTTATATTTATATATATTATAAATATATTTTAAAATTTTTACTAAAAATTCTTACTTCAAGAGTCTCATTAGAAGTTGGAGAAGATTATGAAAGTCTATTCCTATTTATAGGAAAAAAAATTTCAAAAAGAACCTACAAAATTCTATGTGGGATTCAATCAAATTATTTGAAACATATTGATGGGAGGGAGAGTTGAAAATTTCATTTCCCTCCAAAATTAAACCTAACATTGAATCAAGAATAATGTTTTAGAGCACTAAATTGGGAGCTCTAGAGCATCACTAATGATGTGGCACAGTGGCCCCCACCAAAGTGATGTGATGTTTTGGCTTGAGTTTGTTTGTTTGTTTGTTTTTTTTAAGCTCATTAGAGCTATTAGTGGTTCAAAAATTAGTGGGATGAATCACCACTCTTGAATCAATTTGTTTGAAGGGAATGCTTAAAAATTTTAATTTCTTTAAAACAAGTGACTTTCTTTTTATCAATTATGACTTTATTAAATATTATACAACAATTTTTATTTTTATTTGAGTATTTATATATATTTTTATTTATTTATAATTTTTAATTATATTTTTTAATTATATAATATTAATTATGATGTCACGGTTCGACCGGTTTGACCCGACGGTTGAACCGATGACCCGTCCACCCGGTCTCTTTTCCGGTTCGCTCACCGGTTCGATTTTTAAAACATTGACTTGAAGGGAGTACACTCTTACGTCCCAAGTCACAAATATCATTCTCTCAATTTTTAGATAATTAAACTTTTTTAATTTATCTAAATTATTTTTCTTTAATAAATTATAAGTAGAAAATGCACGCTAAAGAGGGGTGTAAAATCATGGGTCGCTCAAAGTTGTGGCCTCGATGGGCCCGGCCCAATTAGGCCCGGTCAAGCCCAAGCCCAACTTGAGACTCTAGGCCTAGGCCTTGGTCGCTTGTTTTGGAGCCCAATCTGCGTGGCCCGCTTCAGGCCCACTCAAGGCTCGACCTGCTTGAAGCTCGATGTCATTTTTAGTGAAAAAATAAAATTTTGTTGAAAAAAATTTTAAAAAATGGTTAGGCCCACACCAAAAGGCCCATTAACCTGGCCCGCCGGAGGTCCAAATACCCCCTAAGCCTGGCTTGGTTTTTTGACCCATGGCCCGGCTCGACCCAACCCAAATTCTGATAGAAGCCCTCACAGCCCAATAAGGACCAGGCCAAATTTATGCCCTTAACGCTAAACAATTTGAAACATATTTTATAATTTTTTTAATAAACGACTCATATAAATTAAACAGTTCCGATTCGTAGCTCGAAAGTCTGTGGCTCGACACCAAAACGACGTCGTTTTGGTGTCTTTTTTTTTTTCCTTCTTTTTTTCTGCGTTTTTCTGATGAAGAAGAAGAAGAAGAAGAAAAAGTAGAAAAAGAAGAAAAAAAAAATTGCCGAGAAAACAGATCCAGATCATTGATCTCTATGATTTGTGAATTTCATCACCAAATAAAAATTTCATCATTGATCATTGAATTTCATGATTTGTGAATTTTATCACCAAAGAAAACAGATCCAGATCATTGAATTTCATCACCAGATCATTGATCCAGATCATCAACAAAGAAAACATCATAATTTCATCACTAAATAATGAAGTCATTATTTTTATTTTTTTTAAGCAAAAAAAATTTCATACTAAAGAAAACAGATCCAGATCATTTTTATCAACATCATCATCATCAACAAATTTTATTTTATTTTTGATGAACTAATCTTCTTTATCAACATCAACATCAACATCATCATCATCAACAACATTTTTTTCCCCCCTCATCTTCAGATCCAGATCAACTAGAAAAAAAAAGAAAAGAAAGTAGAGTTTGAAAGAGGCGATACCCACCGGCGCCGCCACCGATCGACGCCACCGGTAGCGAGAGAGAGAGACGCCACCTTCTCTTCATCCTCTCTTCTCTTCGCTCTCTCGCCTCTTCTCTCCTCTGTGAAAGCAACTGAAACAATAAAATTATCCACCCAAACAAACTGAAGCAAGAAAAAGAAAAAGAAAGAAAAAAAAATAGACAAAACGACGTCGTTTTGTCTATTCGAGCCACTATTCGAACCACATTTCTCGAGCTACCACTCATTTTTCTAAATTAAACTAAACAATTCTTATGAAACAAATAATGTGTACCATATAACAAATTAACAATATATGGGATTTAGTTTTTATCTCACAATTGTGTAAAAATGGTTAAGATAACTATGTTATAACAATAAATAGGGCACTCACTTCATAAATTCAAATTTAAATTTTGTTTGACCAAAAATCTAAACATTAAAATATTTTGTCCATACGAACAAACTCCTGCAAAATGACCAAGTTACCATGTATATGGTATACACGATTAAACCAAACTAATCCATTTATGGTGTGTTTTTTTAGACGAACTGGATAAAGAGGGATTTGAATCTACCGGACTGTTAGTTCTGGGATACAATTGTCCCTGGATTATTTGGTTGAACTGGATTTGCATCCCATGTTTGTTTAGTTATGTGATTAGATGTCAGGAAAAGACTATTTGGTTGGATAGGATATGAATCCTATGTTTGTTTGGGATATTATGGAGAAGGATAAATGTTCAAATTGCTATTTTACCCTTTTCAATTATTTACTAAGTAATAGCAATATTAAACATATCTTTAATATTTTAATTATTTTTAACTAGATTAAACAAAAAATTATTTTATTTTATTTTTTACACAATTAAATAAATTTATTTCTTAATAAATAAATAAATTAAATATCAATCAAAATATGTGTTATTTTTTTAATTAAAATTTTAAATAAATTTATTTTAAAAAATAATAATAATTAAATAATGAAATTAAATAAAACATCTATTAAAATTTTAAATAATGAAATTAAATAAAATATAAACAAAATTTTAAAATAAAACATCAATAAAATATCTATAAAAAATTATTTTAAAAAATTAAATAAATAAAACATCAATAAAAATTACATAAAATTATTTTATTTTTATATTGAGACATTTAAATTTTATTCAATTTTACTTATTATAATACATAATTAAATAGTAGACGGTCAAAATAGTCATTTCACCACCTAATTCCATATCCCCTTTATCCCTCCATTTGTGTCTGACCCCCCCCATGGGACACAATAGTCCAATGGATTTAGGACTAATAGTCTGGTGCCAAAATTTTGAATCAAACAATGGACTATTAGTCCGGATGGACTAATAGTCCAATCCCACCCCTCAATCCCTCAAAACAAACACCATCTTACTCTTCTCTCTCTCTCTCTCTCTCTCTCTCTCTCTCTTCCGTTGACTAACCTGCCTAGGTCTTAGCTTCACCGCCGCTCCTTGATTTTCCGCTGCCGTGTGACCACCATTGACGGACCACAACTTCTGTCGCCATCCATATCGGTGTCATTGGTCTTAGAGTTCACATCACTTCATCCAATCTATCACTATGGATTCGTGGCCTCATCGCCTAAACTCTTCTGATTAACGACTACAATATCTTCGTTCTCGTTCTCGTCCTCGTCCTCGTCAGCTAAATCTGATATGAAACTATGTCCTCTCTTAGAGTTTATGAGTCTTTAACGTTCAATCGGTACCTCTCACGGTATTACAGATCCAAAACCCTAAAGTTTTTCAAAACTTCACCAGCAATGGACAGTTCCTCTGCCTCGATCCAACCGTTGTTGCTCCGGTAGGGAGCATTTTCTTCGACAACACCACCGCCACCGCCACCGCCACCGCAATCATTGATATAGATCTGAGATCGTCGACCACAAAAATCTTAGATCTGAGCACGAAATGTGGTTTTTCTAGTGCGAAAATCTAATATCTAAGATACAAAACTCACCGACAAACATACACACACACACACATTGACACTCACATACATACACACACACACACACACATATATATGGAGATCTCAGTTCTCTCTCTCTCTCTCTCTCTCTCTCTTAATCCTCAATTTACATCTCTCTTTATCCTTGATTTGGTTGCTATGTGTGTTGGTCAATGCTATTTTTTGGTACAATTTAAGCTAATTAGACACTAGATTTTCTAAATTGTGCTTGAGTTTTTGGTTAGGGTTTATGTTTTAATACATTTTGAATTACTTCTATATGTGTGTGTTTTTTTGGATTGAATGCTTTAGCTTAACTATGGGCAAGTTCTATTAATTGATTTTTAATTTGAATAGTTCTAATTCACAGTCTTGGATTAAATTTTTTTTTTTTTCTCCATGCTTTGGTCACAAGTTAATAGATGATTGATTGTTGTGGTTTAGTTGTAGCTGAGAGCTCAAATGATTTGTATTGAAAAATTTCAATTGTTGTTCTCTTGTAGTTGGTAATTTATATATAAAGTACATAAGGTTTGCTAATATTTTGGCACAATAAACTGTATTTTTACATAAATTTCTTGGGTTTATAGACATGGTTTTGTGAGCTAATGTGTTGTTAATTTATTTATTATTATTATTTTTTTTATGGTGAAAGAGATTGAAATAGATAGGTTTTGTTGGTTTTTTTTGTTGCAGTAGTTGTTGCTTACTTTTTGTTTTTGTTTTTTTTTTTTTTGGCGAATAATTGTTATTGTTTGTTGATAATGATGTAAGAAATTGCAACAAATAGGGAGAAAGAAGAAAGATTTGAACAAATAGAAACAAAAATTGAATAGATGTTCAAATTTGGTCAGATATTTGAATAGATAAGGGAAAAAACTAAAAAGATAGTAAAAAAAATTGAACAAATAATAAATTTGGATAGATAGAATTTTATTTGGACAAATATTTAAATAGATAAAGGAAATTTGAATTGAAAAGATTAAAAAATTAAACAGATAAATCAAACTAAACCAAACCAAAATCAAGTCGTAAGTCCCATCAAATTGAGTCGGCTACATGAATTCTTCTTTTCCACTCAAATCTATCAACGACCATTTGGTTAGTTAAATTAAGGAGATTTATATTTCTATTTTTATTGCACTGTCCATGTCAATCTAGGTCTTCCCCTTTCCCTGACACTTCCATCTACCGTTAGTTAAATTAAGGAGATTCATATTTCTATTTAATACACTACCCGCATCAATCTAGGTCTTCCCATTTCCCTAACACTTCCATCTATCGTCATTGTGTTGCATCTTTTCACCACTGCTTGTAGGTCTCCGTTGTACATGACCAAACCATCTCAATCTATTATCTCTCAACTTATCTTCTATTAGTACTTATTCTACACATTCAAGAATATACTCATTCCTAACTCTGTCTTGTCTAATCTTGCCATACATCCACTTTAGCATTCTCATCTCAACAAAACTCATCTTATGTACATGTTGTTTCTTAGTTATCCAATATTTCGTCTCATACAACATCGTTAGTCTAATAGTCATTCTATAGAATTTTCCTTTAGTCTAGTGGGTACTCATTTATCACACAGTACCCCAAACGCACTCCTCCACTTAAGCCACCCCATTTTAATTCTACGGACCACATTCGCTTCAATCTCTCTAGCCGTTGCAATAACCAATCCTAAATAACAAAAATGTTCACTCTTAAGTAATTCTTGGTAATCAATCTTCACTTCTCATCTGCTTCTATTGTAACTGTTACTACAATTACATGCCATGTACTTTGTCTTAGTTCTGCTTATCATAAATCTTTTAGATTCAAGTGCTTCTCTCCAAATCTTCAACTTAGTTTTAACTTCTTCTCTAGTTTTATCCATTAACACAATATCATTAGCAAAAAGTATACACCATGACACATCATTCTGAATTTTTCTCGTTAATTCATCCATAACTAAAGCAAAAAGATAAGAACTTAAGGTTGATCCTTGGTGTAATCCCACAGTAATTGAAAATTCACTTGTCTCTCCAAGCGATGATCTAATAGTGGTCGTCACACCTTCATACATGTCCCTAATCACATCAATATAACATTTTGTCACCCATTTCTTCTCTAACATCTACCAAATTATATCTCGAGGCACTCTATTATATGCTTTCTCAAGATGAATAAAAAACCATATGAATGTCTTTTTTCTTTACTTTATACTTTTCTATTACTCTCCTTAAAAGATAAATCGTTTCCATTGTTGACCTACCAGACATAATTTCAAATTGATTCTGTGACACCTCTGTTATATCTCGCAATCGACGCTCTATCACTCTCTTCCACACTTTCATTATATAACACATCAGGTTGATTCCTCTATAGTTGTTGCAATTCTGGACATCTCATTTATTCTTATAAATTGACACTAAAATACTCTTCTTTCTACTCTGACATTTTCTTAGTCAACAAAATCTTGCTAAATAACCTAATCGACCAAGCAACTCCTTTCTTACCTAAACATTTTCAAGTTTCAATAGGGATATCACCGAATCCTCAAGCCTTATTCAATTTTATCTTCTTAACTGCAATCTCCACTTCAAAGTTCATAATCCTACGATATACAGTCTTAGTTTTCCTTATTACTGACTATTTCCTCCCTTTTTGACCTTCAATTCATATTCTTTATTTAACTTCTCAAAATAGTTCTTCCACATTTCCTTAATCGCTTTATCCTACACCAACACCTTTGAGTCTTCATTCTTGATGCACTTAATATGATTAAAATATCTTGTTTTCCTCTTTCTTATCGTAGCAAGTTTGAATATTCTCTTCTTTCCTTCCTTACTCTCTAGTTTAGTGTATAGGTCATCATAAAAAAATTAAATAAATAGGATAAAAAAAATTGAACAGATAAGGAAATTTTTTGAACAGATAAATCCTATTTGTTTTTATCCTAAATGGGTAAATCCTATTTGCTAAATACGGTAAATCCTATTAAACAAATAGGGTAAAAATGTCTGCCATTATCCAAAAGTCAACAAATAAAAAAAATTAATAGATAAATTAAGAGGTAAAATTGAAAACAAAATATCCTTTAAAACAAACAAAAAAAACTTCTCACCAAATTATTTCACAAAGGGTGGATCTCTCACCAATAAAAAAAAATATACATTGAACTTAATACCTTATATCGTCCTTAATTTGGATTTTTCAATAATAATCTTTTTTTAATTATTTTTAAACAAAGTATAACACAAATGTGAAAAAAAAATAATATATATTTCCGTATATGGGACACACATACCTCATTTGGAGTTTTGCCCTTTTACGATGTGTGTGTGTGTGTGTGTGAGTTTTGCCCTTTTATGATGTGTGTGTGTGAGTGTGTGTGAGAGAAAGAGAGAGAGAGAGAGAATAATTTTGTTATAAAATTTGTATTAAAAAAGTGAATGGAAAATGCTATAGACCTTAAATATTCTACCAAATTTTTTACATGGGTGTGGAACCTACACACATGTGATTTGTATGGGTCCCACATCCATGTGAGAGGTTTGATAGAATATTTGGTAATTTATTTGGGATCCCTAGCATAATTTAAAGTGAATAATTGGTATGTTTGATTTGTTTTTTCAATGTCTTTGTCAGTGTTTGGGGTTGCGTTTTTTAGTGATTTTTTGTTGACTATTTTTCATTTTTAGTGAATTTTTTTTAAAAAAAAAAAATTCATATAAGATTTATAATTTTGGGTTTTATTTAGGAGTACTTTTTCCTAAATTCTTTTTTACTTACTTATATTTTATTTAGTTCATATTATTTTCTTATATTTCAATAAATTATATGAGTGACACAATTACCAAACATCCTTAATAATATTCACATTTGCAGTGTGAATGTTCCGTGATGTGAATGTTCACACCGTCAATATGAATGCTCACATCGTCAATGTGAATGTTTACACTATCGATGTGAATGGTAACATGTCAATGTGAATGTTCACACTGTCAATGCAAACATTCATATATTAATGTGAATATTCACATTGTAAAATATGAATGTTTAGATCATCAAATTGCTAACCATTCAAAAAATATTTGTAAGGGTACAAATGTTCATAAAATACTTTAAATATGAGAATTATGATTTAGTAGATCAAATGTTCAAATAATAAGACTTATTGAAATACAAAAATATCTTATGGACTAATTGGGATACAAACACTTGAAAAGAAATTTTCTAATAAATTTCCTTTCTATTTAATTAGAGAGATTGGGAAAAAAAAATTAACAATTTAAAAAAAATTCCAAAAAAGAAAAAAGAAAAGAGAGAGAGAGAGAGACGAAAATAGGTGGCTTCTTGGTCTTATTTTTTTTATTTTTTATTTTTTAAATTTGTCTACATAAGACGAACTTGAAAAGTAAAATTTATTTACATAATTTTTAAAAAAGATCATAAAAATAAAATAAATAAAATAAATATAGCATATTTACGTGTATGTCAAACACTTTTTTTTTTCCTTCACTTTTTTAATGACTTTTTAAATTTTTTTAATCCTTTACTTAATTAAAAAGTTAGTTCTCAAATAAAGACCACAATATAATAAAACTCACTTTATATTTCACCCGTGCATCCCATGTAAAAATCTTATGACATGTAAGATTTACTCGTATTAAAAACTAGGAGAGATTTATTTAATCAACGCTGCTACACACCCCCACTGGGGGTCGACCCCCAGTGACGTGACGGGCCTCCATTGGCCAGTTTTTTTTTTTTTTCTCTTTTCTTCCAATCCTGTAGTGCCACGTGGCACTGGGGGTTGGTGGGGGTGGGGTTTACTGGGGTCCGGCGCATTTTTGTTAGTTAATAACCTTGATTTAGTGGTTGTCTAAAGTGAAAGTGGATATGCTTTTATGTGTGTTGAGAGGGAGAATTGGTGGGACGTGTGGAAACCTAGTGCCCATGTAAGGTTGGATACAAGTGATTTAGCAAAAAAATTGATAGTTGCTTCATAAAAACCAGTCAATTCACTTTACGACTGATACAGATGACTTCCAACATTTAAATAAAACTGCCAACACATAACAAATCTCTTTTGAAAGATAAAAATATCATTAGGCTTCTTAAAAATTACAAAAATGCCAAGACATTATCGGAAAAAAAAAAAACAAATTCTTACATATTTTTTTAAAGTCCAAACTATAACATGGTACAAATTAAGTATTGAATTTGTAGGTCTTTTGTTGCTCATGGAATTTTGACTACTTTTATATCTAGTTGTTAAGGGTGTTGTATAGCTGTGGGCTTGCTTTTTTCCGCGCCCCCGCCTTTCAGAAAGGGTTTGAAAAGAAGGCTTCACAGTTCGGACTCCTGCGGTTCTGAATCTAGTCTCACAAGTGCAACGTGAAATTGATAAACACCAAAGAGTCCAAATCCAGCAAATCGTTTTGAAAAATTGATTTTGAATCAAAAAGTGCCAAAATTGAACTGTTTTGCCGGATACAGAATGGCCACTTAAATATTTTATTTTTGAAAAAATTTAGGAAACCCTGACTCGTGCCAAAGGCCACGTGTCCGTCATCACTAAAGTTGCCTCGGCTCAGGAACTTAGGTACGAGAAGGGAAGGTCCTGAAATGAGCACCCCCGCTCGCCCGATCAAAGATCGCCCTCTACTAATCATGATATGTTCTTTTATAAACCTTATGTGTTCTTGTTGCGGTTATTAATCTAACCTTACTATGTGACGCACACAAGCAAGTATAGACTAATCGCAAAACTTGAAACAATTCAACTCATGTTTGTTTGCGAAAATGGTTTGAATTTGCCACCCTCAAGTGGGCTTAAAAGATGCGGATTACCGCCAAACATAGTGGGCTTAAAACATGATTTGCCACTTAACAAAGTGGGCTTAAAACTCACATTCGTTGAATCATTCCAATTCAAACAACAAAGCCTTCATCCACAAGCATTCATGCAGTTTAGCAAATAAGCACATAGCCTCATGGCTCAAAAACACTAAGCTAGTGAAGGAAATAACCCTATAGCTATGCAAAACAAGCCTCAAATGAATTAACCAGCCCAAAATAGAGCCTAAACAGGTCAAAACAGTGGAAAAGACATGCTGAGATTAAGCTACAAAATGCTAGAAAAACATGCTAACATGATAGGCAACTAGGCATGCAAGGAAGACAACAAGGAGGGGAGATCACCCCCTCCAATTTTGGGCTTCAAAACAAAGTTTTTACCACTGAAAATCCTCTGAAATTCAGTGGTTAAAAGGCCAAAAAAGTTAATTTAAAAGCTTCGAAAAGAGGTACAAAAGTTCAACAAACTAAGTAACAAAAAGGGTGAACCACCTTTAACTCAAAAAGGGCCTTAAACCACCATTTTTAAACCATAAAAACAGAGATTTTTGGAGGTCAAAACTAGCTCAAAAACAGCATGTAAAGATGGCAAAACAAATATTTAAATAAAGCTCAAAATACAAGTATTCTACCTTTTGAAGACAAGATGCAATTTAGGCACCAAAGTCAAGCCAAATCAAGCCAAAATCCACTTCTAGAGCTCAAAAAGGACCTCAAGAGACCTCAGCTCCAAGGTAAGAGAGTTTGGTTTAGGGTTGATGTGCAAAAGTGTAGAGAAACTAGACTTAAGACACAAAATAACAAGCTAGAGAGAGAATTTTTTTGTCTTCAAAATTTTCTAACCCCTCCACATGTAAGAGAGGGGTCATATATATAGAAAATACAAATTCCCTTCACCAAGATCCAGCCACACACGTGTTGGAAGATGCATCAATCTGTGCAAACAGTTGGCACAAAATATTAAAAAATATCTGCTGAAACACTGCAGGCCGGCCGGCCATCAGTGATGGCTGGCCGGAGTTCATTGGTGGCCGGCCAGGCACATCAATGGCCGACAGCTCTCAAAAATGGCCAGCAGGCCATCACTAACCTCAATCTGAAAGGACCTAAGCATGGTCCAAAAATGCGGCAAAAAGGATACAGGGTTTGGAAAACTCAAACCTGTGGCGTTCCACTGCGGACTTCAAGCACTCAGTGAGCAATCAAACTTGCCATCGGTTGTACCTGCAAGATCATCCAAGTCTTAAAAGGCCGTCAAAAATGGGGTGTCTACAGTTGCTCCTCTTTGACAGAACTTGAAGTCATGAAATAATGTGAGTGAATGTCAAAGCCTAGAGACGACCTATTTTGACAAGGTCATAAGACTTGGACAAACAGACAATCAAGATAGCAATAAAAGGTTGCGCCCGCAGGCTGCCAGTGCAAGATGCAAATAACATGCATGATGCAAGAACATAACTTATGATCATGCAATGAAGCTGCACAATGAAACATTTAAAATGCAAACGTTATGCAAAGAAATGCTACAGTAATCTCATTACATGAAAAGAAGTGAATAAACATGAACCAAATCACCTTTCATGCAGAAAGGATGTAAGAAAATTATGCAAGCTTAACTACGCATCACGCAGGAAAGGCAAAGAATAACACAATCTATCGGGCGCACCCGAGGTGTCAAATAAGATCCTAATGCGTTGCATGCGGAAGGAGGGAAGGGATGGTGTGAACACAGGGACACACCCGAATGCTCCTAACCAGAGCGGTGATAAATATCGAAACACGCCCAAATATTTGTAACCAAAACAAGGAGTGGTATAAGCATCGGAACTCGTCCGAATGCTTTTAACCAAAGCGTTCTAAGACGTCGCATGCGAGAGGAGAAGAGAGCGGTGTAAACACCGGGCGTACCCGAACATTTCTAACCGAAAGCGTCCTAACGTGCCACACACGAAAGAAGAAAGGGGTAATAAGAACACCGAGGCACACCCAAATGTCTCTAACCGAAGCATCTTAACGCGTTACACGCGAGAGGAAAAAGGGAGTGGTGTAAACACCAGAACTCGTCCGAATTCTTTTAATCAAAGGGAGGAGTGGTATAAACACCAGCACTCATCCGAATGCTTCTAACCAAACGAAGGAGTGGTGTAAATACTGGAACTCGTCCGAATGCTTCTAACCAAAATAAGGAGTGGTATGAACACCAGAACTCGTCCGAATGCTTCTAACCAAAGGGAGTAGTGGTGTAAACATTGGATGTACCCGAATGTTTCTAACCAAAACAAGGAGTGGTGTAAACACCGGAACTCGTCCGAATGCTTCTAACCAAAACAAGGAGTGGTATAAGCACTGGAACTCGTCCGAATGTTTCTAACCAAAACAAGGAATGATGTAAACACCAGAACTCGTCCGAATGCTTCTAACCAAAACAAGGAATGATGTAAACACCAGAACTCGTCCGAATGCTTCTAACCAAAACAAGGAGTGGTATAAACACCGAAACTCGTCTAAATGCTTCTAACCAAAGGGAGTAGTGGTGTAAACACCGGGCGTACCCGAATGTTTCTAACCAAAACAAGGAGTGGTGTAAACACCGAAACTCGTCCGAATGCTTCTAACCAAAATAAGGAGTGGTATAAGCACCGGAACTCGTCCGAATGCTTTTAACCAAAACAAGGAGTGGTGTAAACACCGGAACTCCTCTAAATGAACCATACATACAATATCGCGCTTGTATAAGAAAGCAACTCAACAGGCATAACACAATAAGAGCGCATGTTCTATGCAGGAGATTGAAAACAAATTCTATGCGAGAGACGAGCATATTCTATGCAAAAGTACAAAATGCATGTTCTATGCAATGGACGAGCAAATGTATGTTCTATGCAAGACAAACAATCATGGTACAATGTTGGGGACATGCAACACATGCGAAAAACAAAACGGGAGTATATTCTGTGCAACGAGAACTAGAACGTGGGCTATGCCACATCGGAATGCGCATTCTATGCAATATATAAGACGCATGCAGTAATCAATAGTAGAAAATGCATGCTCAATACAAGATCAATAACATGTTTTATGCAAAAGACCAAATGCATGCTCTATGCAAATGGGAAACAAAAGTACGTTCTAGGCATAATGGAAGAGTGAATGCACACTTTATCCAACTAAAGTAAGAGCATGTTCTATGCAATAGTTATAAGTGGAACGCACGTTCCATGTGACAACAAATAGACACATATTCCATGCAATAACAAAACACATTTAGTAAGATCAATTCAAGAACAACTCTCGATATACCTCTGGGAAGAGTTGTAATATATTAAAAGGATACACCTCACTTATGCTAATGAGCAACGAACATCGTACCCTGGAAGTGCGATCCCGAGCCTTTGCAGGGACATTCTGAACCAAACACTGAACATTCTCTTAACTTCTTGAAATCCAAGGACACAAAACAGACCAAGGGACACATAGAAAACTCTTGGACACCTGCCGGTCACCAGTGTGCCTTGCCGGCCACCGATGGTTGGCCAAGGGAAAAAATGGTTTTTCGGCTTGGATCTGTAAGTATAGGCCATGGCACTTCATTTCCTCACAACCCCACGTCCAAAATTCCTTCCTTTCACTCTCTAGGTGCTCCTTCTCGCTAGATCCGCGCTTTCTACGCGTTTTTCAACACCCTACACAAACTTTATTCGCTAAATCCTCTTAGTTCTCTTCACTTTGAACCGATTAGAATTTGATTTTGACGCTTCTTTTCTCATTTCCACCATTCTAGGCTCATTCCCCTCGAGTTTCTCTCGAGTTCTGTGCACTTTTTTCAGCTTTGACTTTCTTTGACTCTTTCTCTCTCCTAGGGTTGACTTTTTCAAAGTTTTACCATTTTCTTCAGTTTTCTTCACTTTTCATCTATCTCGCACCCTTTTCAGATGGCAGATGATCTTCCTCATGATGGGGCTCCTCCGGAGCTTCTTCCAGTAGATTTTGAAGCAGACTTCGAGGCCGAGCCCAAGGCCGAGCCAGAGCCGTTACTGCTGAGTATACGCACTTTCAATTCAGTGAGGTATCATCTAGATACACACTTAGTACCCACTGCATGAGGCATCAGATCTTTCACTGACTTTGTTGAGGAAGCACCAGAGGACCTCCTATTGAGGGAGCCAATGTCTCATTTATCGGCCTTTGCCGTTGAGGTACGAAAACTATTTTTATACGTTCCTGCATTTAACTGTTTGCATTTCTTGCACTGCCTTCATCTATACACTGCCTTATACGCTGCATCGATCTAATTGTATTTTATGCAATGCCACAGGATGAGACCCACGCCTTTAGGGGCTATGGTACGACGACTACCCGAGATTGGTATGGTGAGCTCCCAGCCAAGGTTTGTGACATCGTTGATGAGGAAAGCTTCGGTCTCTTCTGCTCCAGCTTGACTTGGGTTATAGCAAGTTGTCCTTTCTTAGGAGCACTGGTGGAAAGGTGGTGGTAGGGATGTAAGAAAAATCGAAAAAACCGACCAAACCGATCGAACCGATCATATTTGGTCAGTTTTTTAATCTGAATCGGTCTGTTCGGTTTTGGAAATTAATTTTTTTCAGTTTTCGGTTCGGTACCGGTTTTGATATACTATACACCGATTTGCACCAAAACCGACCGAATATATTTACATATAATATATATTAAATATATGATGAATATTTTGACTCTATTTGATAGACTTGTGGTTTAAACTTATGGGATGATTGTTTTAAGTTTTGGTTTTGTTTTGATGTCAAGACTTTGGTTCTGAGGTTATATTTTGTTTCTAATTTTAATTCAGTAAAAGCTTCAAGCCTTAGTATTTATTAATTTTTTTATTTGTGTTTTTGTGAGTGATTAGATTAGATATGGTTAAAATTGTGTACAAATGGCTAATTTAATATTTTTATATAAATTATTTATTATACTACAAATTTAAGAAATGACTTAATTTTGAAAATACTTAAACCGATTAAACCACATTGAACCGAACCGTTTGAATCGGTGCGGTTTGATAAAAAAAATTTGGTCTGTATTGGTTTTCAATATAATAAAACTGATGTTATCGGTTTGGTGCAAATTTCATCCAAATACCGACCGTCACGAACCGATTACATCCCTAGGTGGTGGGACACCATCAACTCCTTCCACTTTTCCACCACGGGGGAGATGACGATGACTCCCTATGACTTTGCCATGATTACTGGCTTAGGTGTAGGGGGTGATCCGATCCCTCTTGACCCTAATATGGGGGAGTAGGAGGCAGCATGGCTCGAGCTGCTTGGGGCACATCCACTGATATCCCGGGCAGGCATGGTGCAATACAGCTGGTTTGAAGAGCAGTTCAAGGGGAGTGAGCCCGAGACGATTGAAGAGATAGAGCAGTATGCAAGAGGCTTCCTCGTGTTCATCTTTGGTACCACCTTGTTCTCAAACAGGTGGAACACCATGGGTCTGTATTTGCTGAGCACCTTGGTGGTGCTCCATCGAGTTCAGTTTTATGATTGAGGCAGAGCTGGCCTCACCACACTGTACGGATACATGACCTCCTGCTCCTGTCTGCGAGGGACTTTGGTTGGAGGCTACAGGCGAGCTTGGGAGGTACACATCTCAATTCCCTCTTTACATTTTACACTTTTTGCTCAAGCATTTCTTGCTTTATATTTGTTCCACACGTATGCTTTCTGGTTTGTACTTTCTACATCTGTTCATACTGCATTGATAATATACATACTTTCACATTCTTCCTGCAGTTATGGGTCTACGCATACTTCCCGGCTCTCGCTCCTGAGCCTGTAGATGAGATACCATTGATAGTTTCCATTTTTCGGATATACGACGGCCAGCTCTGCAATAGGACTCGCGAGTCCTTCATGTTTTTTTGCCACTACTTCGACATGGTCGCGACGCACGAGGTAACTCAAGACATAGTTATCATCATTTTAATTTACAATTGTTTTCATCTACACATTAGCAACGAACAGCGACTAACAATACATTCACTTCCATTTCAGATCACATGGCAGCCCTGGGCCATGATGCCGTCGGGGCTTCAAGTCTAATACACTGTAGCTCAAGACATTTCGCAACATCATATTCTTCTTGAGGGCCCGATTTGCCAAGCTTGGTTCTTGGGCGAGCATTTTGTCCGTCAAACCTTGGGCCTACCTGCCCAATTTATACAGATGACACCACCCGCATCTATGTGAACGATACACAACCTAACTTTCGACGAGGTGATCTAGTTCATGATAGGCCTAGAGGAAGAGTACTTCCGCGTAGAAGGCGATTATGCAGTCTTTATCCAGACACATTTGATACCACCTCTGACTGGCTTTCGCGGGGGTGAAGGAGCGAGAACTCTTGCCGTGAGGGTGAGATACAGAGTGAGTCGGGCAAGCAGGGCCCGTGGTAGAAGAACTTCCCAAGCGAGACAGGGGACTGGCTGGCTAGAGCTTCCCACTACTCTTACCTGTTGACAGCATACCGAGGAGGCTTTCGAGATCCCTGTTGATGAACAAAAATGTTATTAGGACCCTACTTTTGAACCAACATATATAAGACAATAAATTTACAAACACAAACTAGTTTACTGACTGCTTATGTGGCAAGGTCCCCACACATCTGTTCCCTTCTCCCATCTAAATTTGGGGTCACCATCAAGCTCTAATCCTCTAGATCCCTCCAAACTTTCTCTCCGCATACCACGTGCTCATAAGCAAGCCTAGTTCCTAGCTAGGCAACCTAATTCCATTATAAACAAAAAAAAAAAAAAACATGCACTAGAATTATCAAAAGCAAGCCTAGTTCCTAGCTAGGTAACCTAATTCATGGATTTGAAAAGGCAACCGCGAGCCAGAGCATAAATTCATGAATTTACAATGCTTGTTTTCTTTGCTATAAGAGATTATTATCACAATAGTAAATTTTTTCCCCTTTAAGCTTCTTTTTGCTATAGTCCATTTTAAGCATGCAGTTCTGACTTGTCTTTAGTTGTATTTCCCTTCATTTTGGTTTTCACTGTTGGATCTGGTGTGAATAATCTTTCTATTTGTAGGTTGGGGAAAGGGAGAAGCATTGAGAGATAAATTCTATTGGCATATCTTTTTGGCAAATCTTGTTCAGGAACTACGGACATGATTATATAGTATTATGATATTCCTGACCAGATTGTTTCAGATTTATAATGTTGACGCCATTGGATGTTCGTTGCGGAGCTTGCTCTAAGTTTTGTAATTATGAACCTCCTAGTCAACTAAAAAGGAAAAAAAATTATAATGTTTATATTGATACATTGATTAGGCACTGATGCCTTTACTTTAAAAAGTCTAGTAAGATGAGTATTGCCTTTCTTTCTTTCTTTTTATTTTTTATCTGATTTAAATCTAAAAACCCTCAGATTTTTTTTGAAGATTGGAAGATTAATGAAGCTTTCATTCTAAAAGAATTCAAGACAATCACTGATTTAGGTGGTGGACTTGAAGCTTTCGGAATCCTTATATGATTGTCTATAAATGCAGATAGATTTAGGATATAGTTTCTACTGAAGGACTAGAATTTTTCAATGGGCTTCAAAAATTTTGATTTCACAAAGCAATTGCCCTCTGCATTCTGGTTATGAAATCTAAAAATAAAGACCTCTAACTCAACTCAACTTAGCATAGCTTTGTTTATTATTATTATTTTCAAGTTCCATTTTTTGCTGCTGCGCCTCCATTTCCTCAAAAATAAATAAATAAATAAAAAAAGAAAAAAAATTAGAGAACCAGACAATAGATAGTTGAAAACAAAAATAACTAAATCCAAATAAACAAAGCCTAATCTCACACGCAATAGATGAAGCTAAAATGAAGAAAGCTAGTCACAAAACCTGCTCCTTCTTGTATGAAATAAAGATAACCCAGATCATACAAATAGTGATACACAAAATTCCCAACTAATAAGCAAATTATATAAAGCAAATATGGTATACTTACATGTGTTCTGTCATATCCCAACCAGAACAAACAAGAATATACATATATATATATATACATATCAATTTTCATTTTTTGCATTGTCTGGAGAGTATGATTTGAGGCCATCCATTCAAACATTCACTCATTAGGGTTTTGAAAATTAGGGAAAACAAAAAACTTGGTTTTGAAAATTAAGGAAAACAAAGGAAAATAGAGAAATTGAGCGACAGAGAAAGAGATGACCCATACCTGATCTCGGGGTTGTTTGAAGATAGGTAAACTGGTAGTAGCAGAAAAATGGTGATGGTGGTGCTGTTAGGTGCGAAAATAGAGAGCAACCATTGAGTAAGAGGAGTAACGGAACACAAATACAAAGATTGAGAGAGAGAGAGAGAGAGGAATGGAGAAAAAGACAGAGAGAGAAAGCGAGAGAGCTCGAGCTAGGGAGAGAGAAACAGACCGATAAATAGATCGAGAGCAAGAAAGCAAGCGCACGAGAGAGAGAGAGCGCACCTGTGATTAGCGGCGGTGGTGGTGTGCAACGTACGGTGAGCGATGGTGCAGTGCAGTAAAGTAGGGTGAGGTTTGGTGGTGAAGGAGAATCTATGTGTGAGAAAGAGAACAATATGATTGGTTTAAATAGAGAACAAGTGGGGGCAATATTAAATGGTTTCCCTCTAAACTTTTCACACCTTTGGCGACAAAATTGGTTTTTGGTCAGCAAATGTTAATAATTGGCGACTAAAATTTTTTTGTAGCTAAAGCTTAATCAACAACGATTAAACTATTAGTTTCCAAAAGTGTTAATTTGGAAACTAACTTTTTTTTGGTCGGAAAAAATGAATATACTACAACTAATTTTTTTTTTGTCACCAAAACTTAATATTTGCTGGCAAAATTTTTTGGTCGCCAAAGAGTATAGAAATAAAATTTAGACCAACAACAACTAATATACTTTTCAGTTGCCAAAAGTGTAAAGTGTAAAGTGTAAATTCCTTTTAGTCACTAAATTAATGCCAGCCAAACTTTAGTTAGTATTTGCCAAAATTTAGTTCAATACCACCAAAACGGTGTAGTTTTATTATCTGCGACCAAAATATTTTAGTCGCTAAAAGTTTTTGCATTCCTTTTTTTTTTTTTTTGTCTTCCCACTTCGACTTTTGCCGACCAAATTTGTATTTAGTCGCCAAATGAAAATTTTTTGCGACTAAAATAGTAAATTGGTCGCTAAAAATCAATTTTTGGTAACAAAATATTTTTAGTCGGTAATAGTATCAAGTTTTAGCAACGAATTTTTTTTTCCTGTCGGCAATTTCAATTTTTTGCTACCAAAAAAGCTTTAGTCGGCAAATGTGTATTTTCTTGTAGTGAATATTAAGAACGCTTAGTAAATAAGTCGAGTTCGAGCTCGCATAAACTCAACTCGTCAAGCTCGGTTCGTTTATCTTTATTTAAATTATATAATAAATACATTATTTATATGTTAAATAATATAAATAATATTTAAAAAAAATTTATCGAGCCGAGTTCGAGTTTCATTAATATTAATGAGTCGAGCTCGAGCTCAACAAAGCTCAGCTTGACTCGATTCGTTTGCAGTCCTAGTGTTGCATAATGGCAAGAAAAAGGAAAAGGCATAGTGATAGTGGTGAGAAAGAGGAGAGACGTGAGGCAACAATGGGAATGGAGGGAAGAGGCAACAATAGTAGGGAAGAGGCATGGGGTAATAGAGGGGTAAAGAAAAGGAGATGGGGTGAAAATTATGGTGAGAGAGGAGGAAGGACATTGTGGCCAAGGTGTAAACGGCAAAGTAGTGGTGGTGGGGATAAGCTCCACTACATGCATCATCTCTTCATAGTTGTCCATATTCCTTTTATGGGTTTTCATTCAGACCTATATTGATGATTCGAACCATTCATCTTGTAGGCCCTGCTATGAAGGTCATCTATGCAAAAATTAGTTTCATTAGAAAATTATAAATACAAAAATAAATCACATTTTGTTTTATAAATATAATCAAATTTAAACCATTTATTTTATTAAAAAAAATGCGATTTATTCCTGTATTTATAATTATTCGATACAACTAATTTTTTTGTATAGATAATTTTTATTATTGGACTTCCGAGATAGATGATTCAATGTGAGTATGAATTAAAATTTATAAAAAGAGTGTGGTGATGTGTGAAGAGATGAGAAATTGAGCGGAGCTTACCCAGCGGTGGTAGTAGGGAGAAGGAAGAAGACAACAACATTGGGAAATGGAAGCGTTGCATTAATGATAAGTGTAAAGATGTAATGGACTTTTTGCAATTACCATTACAACAATGTTAGAGGGTCACAATTTTTGTGACCACAATGGCTCAAAACTGTCAAAACGACGTCATTTTGGCATGTTTTACACCCAAAACGACATCGTTTTGGCAGTTTTGAGCCATTGTGGCTATAAAAATTGTGGCCCTCAAACATTTTCCATACCCTTAATAATGTGAGTGGTGCACTTTCTTTCAAAAAAAAAATCAATAGATTATTTATATAGGGCCAAATGAGACAGCGTAATGTGAATTTTTTTGCAAAAAAAAAAAAAACTACCCTCGTGTATTTCCAAATTTTTGGATTACATATATTTATTTGTTCTTTATTAAAATTGTTACGTTTATTTTTTTGTAATTCACAATTCTATTAGACAAAAATACCATTCATTTGTAATTGCTTCATTTTATTTGTTATGTGAGGTTATAAGAGTTACAACTTGTGTTGTGTCTGAGTAGAAGAGTTTGTGTTGATATTTCGTATCTTGACTTGAGTATTCTTTATTTATCACTTTGCAACTAAGTGCGGGGATTGAACTTCTGGGAAGCATGTCTTACTGTTCAAGTGATAGATGTTGCACTTGAGCGGTTGGCCTATATATAAACACCGCCTGCAGTTTCATCGCTTGAGCAGTAAAGTGAGCGCTCGAACAGTTTTCGTGACTCTATTTAGTATAAAGTGCATTGTTTGCACATTTTAGGGTTTAATCCATCCAGATTTTTAACCAGGAAGAGAAAATAAAATGTTCTATATTGCAGAGTGTTTATGCATTGTTTTCCTTAATGATTTGAGAGTGATCGATTGATCAATGAAGTTCATATTAACTATCATCAAGGGTTATTTTGTTTTTTCATTCACAAGAAGAGAGGTGTTCATCAGTGAATTCCAAAAAACTTGAGCCTGAAGTGTTGGTGGATTCTGAAGTGGCTCATCATCGTGGATTCGATATCGACGTTGTGGATTCAACGTTAGACTAAGTAATTCCAAGGTGAAGACAGTGGTAAAAGTGGTATATCGAGTTCAGTTCAATTCGGATGTGGATTTGTTAGGTAATTGAGAATTCTTATGTATAATTTATTTTTATCTTCTTATTGGATTGTTTTGTGATTTTTCCCGGTGATTTTTTTTATCATAATTGGAGGAGTTTAATTGTAATTTTTTTCACATTAAACAGTTGTGTCGATTTGTTATTAATTATTTGATTGGAATTGTTATTCATTATTTAAAATTGAATCATAATCACAAATCAATATCTTGAGAGGTTTTTAGATTTTTCAAAAAAAAATTTAAAAAAAAAATCTACCATTTATTTACCAATCTTGCTACAGACCTCTAATTAGAGGTCATTTCGTACAGCTCTAATGAGCTGTCCGGGAATTAAAAAAAAAAAAAAAAAAAAAACAATGAAGTAAAAGACAAAAATAAGAGAAGAAAAAGATAAATTAAAGGTGTATTAGAGGTGTTTTTTTAGAGGTCCAAATCATTTTTTTTTATTTACTATACAAGTCACATTTTATTTGTTGAAATTTATGGTTGGTTTGCCTTACTTTACGGTGAAAGTTGAAAATGAGTTTGGCAAAAAATTATTTAGTGTTCTGACAACAAGATGTGACTATGTGTCCAATTAATTGTTTTTTTTGTCATGAAAACATATTACAATCCTCAAAATCACATATTACCCATTAGTAATAGGTCGCATTACTCTTCTCGAAACCACAAATTTCAAATTTCACCAACCACAATTTTCAAATTTCACCAACAAACTTTAGCAATTATTTTGGTATTTTATTTTATTTTTATTTGTCTTAAACATGATCAAAAAATCAAGTATCAACCAAATTGTTTTTTTTATTTTTTTTTATTTTTATATATTCAATTAAAAAACCAAATTTTTATATGAATCCCACCTCAAATTTAAAAGTTTTAGAAGAAAATTCTTATGAAGAATTTGAAGAATATTTGCCAAGTAAAATTAGCTGAATAAGGTGTATATATTAATCAACTAAATAAGAAATTAGAGCCTTTTTTATTTTTATTTTTAATATTTAAAATTTGCATATGAAATTTGAACTTAAATACATATTAACGTGTTGTATGGCAAAAAGTAATAAAAGTTAAATCTAATTTTATGTGTTAAGATTTGTTAATTGTGAGTATGTGACTGTTGCAATGAAAATATTAGTGTATGTTTAAAAAAAAATATGACACAATTTAATGTATTTATAAGCATAAAATTAAATTTAAAGAAAAAACATAAAATTGTATCCACCGCTCATCCCCTCTTTTCTTTCCTTCCTTTGGCAACTTTTTCATTAAAAAATAAATAAAATAAACCATAAAAAGCAGTCATTGCAGTTAACAATAAATATAAAATTTGGGTAATTTTTCATTTGCTATTACTTTTTAATAGCTTCACTAGAGCATGAAAAAGAGAACTGGTCTGGTTAGCCGTGTTTGATAATCAGATTCAACATTTAAAATTAAATATATTAATTAATAATTAATTAAATTTATTTGATAATCATAATTAATATCACTTAAAAATTTAAGTATCTCTTAAAATATAGGTTAAAATTTAAGAAAATTTTAAATCATATGAAACTTATTTAATTCTGATTGAATTTATAAATACTGAATATAGCCATCAATATACACTATTACAAACTCACCGCCACCATCATGCCATCGCTATGATTGCCACAATCGCTATCGCTACCACCACCATCGCCATTACTATCACCACCACCACCATCATGCCATCGCCACCACTATCACTATCACACCGCCATCACTATCACACCGCCATCACCGTCTCCACCTGCATGACCATTGTTATTGTTGTCATAAGCATCACCATCATTTTACTACCGCTACCATCACTATTGCTACACCACCACTATCACCACCATCAACGTTACAGCTGCCACCACCACCAGTACCACTGCCATTATATCACCATCACAATATAAAAATTGAAAATAATAAATTTTAAATTTGATCTTATATATATCAAATAACTTATTTTCAATTCATCATTTAAATTTTTATCAAATAGTTTTTTAACTTAAAAAATTTAACATTCAATTTTTAATACTTTATTTTTAGTTTTCAATTTTCAGATTTATCAAAGAGACCTTAGTTTGTTGAGGAAAATCCAACCCTAAATAAAGCATCCTATGATGCCCTAACCCTAATACTAACTTAATAACTATCATAATAATTATCCCTACTTGTGTTGAAAATCACATTGAAAATCACCAAATTTGGACAGAGGGATTAGTTTTAGGTGAGTCGTAAGCTCACATGTATTGAGTATTTAGTTTTTTTTCAAATTTAATCAATATGTATTTTGTGATCTATTGTAAGCATCTAAAAAAATTATTTTGTTATGATCCAAAAAATCTTGTCTTGTAATCAATATGTATTTTGTGATCTATTGTAAGCATCTAATAATTAATGATGAATTGGAAACACCTAATAATTTTCCCATTGAATTGGATGATGCTATTGAGTCTTGTATTTTCTTCAATTTTCGCACCTGCCGTATAGTATAGTCAAGAACTTTGCTTTCCCAAATTCACTTGGAGTCTTTGGATTATGTTTGTCAAAATCCACACCTACCTTGCGTTTACAGCCATTTCAAACGATCTTAATGGCTGATTGTTGAAAAGATCTACGGCGAACCATGATG
This sequence comes from Camellia sinensis, assembly GCF_055761805.1. NCBI lineage: Eukaryota > Viridiplantae > Streptophyta > Magnoliopsida > Ericales > Theaceae > Camellia > Camellia sinensis. The sequence continues at coordinate 40,782,942 of NC_138975.1, read as the reverse complement.
GCCAAACTCATTGAACAGTTTGAAAATACTCCTTATTTTTATGCCCTTATTATTTCGTGTGAAAATTGTTCTTAGAAATTTTAAATTGAGTAATCCTGTACAAATAAAAAATTCATATATAATGATATTAGCACTTCTTTTTTTTTTTTCAAAAAAATTTGATGGTACGATATGTGTTATAAAAGAATAATTTAAATTTAAAATTAAAATTAAAATTAAAGTATGATTTTAATTATTTATTTTGATAATATTGGCACTATTGTTTTATAAAAGAATTACTTGAATAGTTATATATATATATATTAATTTTAGATAAATGATTTGTCTATTGTGATAATTTTCGTTCTATCGTATTACAAAAGTGTAATTGCCATATAATAATATTTTTTGATAAATTACAAATACACTCCTGAGATTTGCTTAAAATACAGATTGTCCCTGTAGTTTGAAAAATTACAGATACCTCCTTGTTAGTATTTTTTATTTAACAGAATTAACTAAAAAAATGAAATTATAATTGCTTTCTTATACAATAATAAAATTACTTAAATTATTAATTGAAATATATTTCTAATACCATTAAAAACTGTTAATTGACTTGATGATTTATTAATAAAATGGACAATTTGTTATGAAATTAGAAACCTCAGGAGGTGGAATGTAATTTCTAAAACCACATGGGCGATTTGTATTTTAATCAAACCTCAAAGACTGTATTTGTAATTTACCGTATTTTTTTCTTAAAAAAAATAAAAAAATTCTATAATATACAAATTATGATTCGATTATAACACATGGTGTATTATTTTGGTTATTAATCGAAAATGTTTTTCTTAATTTTTTATATTTTTGGTTATGTATAAATTACTGCATCACATCTTTAATTATACCTTAAGTGGTGTTTGATTATGATCTATTATAATATTTTTATATAACAATATTTATAATATTTTATTATAAGAAAAAGTGTTTAAGGTACGTTGACTCAAATATAGGATTTATGCTTATATCAATAAAATTATAAGAGTTATTCACATTGATACATAAAAAATTACAAATTCAAATCATAATTTCAGTTTTCAAAAGGGTTTTAATTAATTATGTGACACATCATAATAATCGCAAATTTTGTATTCCAGCCAAATTATTTTTGCATATCTTTTATAGCAGAACACATGAAAGTACATTATTAGTAATATTATAAATTTAAAATTTTTATTTAAAAATTATTCAAGAAACATCAATAGGTACCTTAATTATACACAATCATTTTGGATGAATCATTATTCTTTAAAATAATATTCCACACTATTTATTATTTGATATTAGTCAATTTATCGTCTAAAAATTTTAAAAAAGAAAGTATTAAATTCTATTATTTTAACCAATTAATATCAAATTGGATGATACATGTGTATATAAACCACTTTTAAAAATATAATGTCTAACATAAAATCACGATGGAGTTAACTTTAATTAAGGTAATGATATTTTATATTAGAGTTAATTATTTGAAAGTCTTATTTACAAATGTTATGGTAGCTCAGGTCTTATTTAAGATTTTTTAAACCAATATGTTTTATTTAATAAAATTGAGAATATTATATTTTTTTAAAAAAAATTTAAATTAAGAACATTATCAATTTTGCATATTAATATTCCAGATAATTGTTTCACTGACTTATAAAAAAACAGAGCATGAGATTAAACGTTTTTGCCATTCTACTTATTGGTTTGATTTAACTATCCAATAAAACAAAGAACATTAACAGTTTTTTTCCAGTTTTAAAATTGAGAATATTATCGGTTTTTTCATTTTTAAATTTTTTTTCCCCCAATTTTGCACATCAATATTCCATCATCATACTCCCTCATAGACACAAAATTTTTAGTATTGCACAAAAAAATAATTTAGTTTTTCAATTTTAATTTTTTTTTCACATAAATTTTTTTTGGGTAGTTTTTTCCAATTTGAAAGTTGATATTTTAAAATTTTAAAAATCAAAATAAATGTCAAATCATATGTTCCTTTATAGATAATCATGATGAACAATTATTATTTGAAAGGCAATTCTGACTATTAAAAATTTTAATGGGACTTGAAGGTCTAAAATATCTTAGTTAGTTAATGGAATATAAATTTATAAATTAGAATTTGTGTGTAAATGCCCATTTATAATATTATGTGTTACAAAAGAATAATATTAATTTTAATTAAAAATAAAATTTAGATTTAAATCATGTATTTTAATAATTTTAGCATTATTTTTCTATAAAAGTGTTACTTGAATACTTGTATATAACAAATTTAGTTAAATTATTTATTTATTTTGATAATTTTAATTCTATTGAACTATAAGAGTGTAATTATCATATAATAATTTTATATGATATATATATAATTATAATATAATAAAATAAACACTCATTTTGATATGAAAAATAATATTTAAATTAGAAAGAGAATTAGTAATATAAAACTAAAAGTAATTCTAATTACTTAGTTATTTTTACATTATTTGGAAAATAAAAATATGTAGAAATAGAACTACACAAAAATTATTTAAAACATTAAATATAAATATGTTGTGATTGCATTAAGAAGAAAATACATAAATTGATTAGGTAGAGTATTGATTTTTTCTTTAATATTCTTTTTGAATTATTCATACATATTGTTTATAGGTATATAAAATTTAAATTAAATATAAATTTTTAAAAAAAATAATTTAATGCTAAATAAAAAATTAAATATAAATTATTATTAAGACATCAATAAGATACACAAAAAATATAAAATATAAAAGAAATCTAATTTGATCTATACGATACACATAATTAAGAATATTCTATCTTATTTATTTGGGAGCTTTTTTGATAAATCCATTTTCTAAGAGCTTTATTCCATCCAACCCATATTCTTTTTGACTATTCCATTAGGTCCAATTTGAGATAAGAAGACCAAAATATCCTTTTCATCTACTTATGTTCCATTTAGTTCACATTATTTTCTTATATTTCAATAAGTCCTATGGGTGACATAATTACCAAAATACCCTTAATGTGAATGTTCACACCGTCAACGTAAATGTTCATATCGTCAATGTGTAGGGGCCCGGCCCATGTCGATCCTCGTGGGTGCCCGGAAAAATTCGAGTCAGGCCGGGCCGGCCCACAGGCCAAAAAAATAGGCCCGGCTCGGCCTGTTGATAATATGAATATTCACATTGACAAGTTAACATTCACATTGATAGAAGTGTAAAATTGGCCTGCGGCCTGTGGGCGGCCCGAAACCAGCCTGCCGCCGGGGGCGGGCCCGGACCGGCCCGTTCACAATGTGAATATTCACATTGACATATTAACATTAACAATAACATTGACAAGAGTGTAAAATTGGCCCATGACCCGTGGGCAGCCCGAAGCCCGGGCCCGGGTCGAGGCGGGCCCGGCCCATTGACAATGTGAATATTCACATTGATATGTTAACATTCACATTGATAGGAGCGTAAAATTAGCCCGCGGCCTGTGGCCGGCCCGAGACCCGCCCGCGACTCGTGGGCTGCCTTGGGCGGGCCCGGCCCGACCCATTGATAATGTGAATATTCACATTGACATGTTAACATTCACATTGATAAGAGTATAAAATTAGCCCGCGCTCCGTGGCTGCTCGAAACTAGCCCACGGCCCGTGGGCGGCCCGGGGTGGGCCCGGCCCGGCCTGTTGACAATGTGAATATTCACATTGACATGTTAACATTCACATTGATAAGAGTGTAAAATTGACTCGCGTCCCATGGGCGGCACAAAGCCCGTGGGCAGCGCGGGGCGAGCCCGGTCCGGCCCGTTGACAATGTGAATATTCACATTGACATATTAACATTCACATTGATAGGAGTGTAAAATTGGTCCGTGGCCCGTGGGCGGCCCGAAACCCGCCCGCTGCCCAGGGCGGGCCCGGCCCAGCTCGTTAACAATGTGAATATTCACATTGACATATTAGCATTAACATTGATAAGAGTGTAAAATTGGCCCGTGACCCGTGAGCAGCCCGAAACCCGGCCCCGGGCCGGGGCGAGCCCGGCCCGTTGACAACGTGAATATTCACATTGACATATTAACATTCACATTGATAAGAGTGTAACATTAGCCCGTACCCCATGGCTGCCCGAAATACGCCCACGGCCCGTGGGCGGCCCGAGGCGGGCCTGGCCCGGCCTGTTGACAATGTGAATATTCACATTGACATGTTAACATTCACATTGACAAGAGTGTAAAATTGACTCGCGTCCCACGGGCGGCCTGAAGCCCGTGGGCAGCCCGGGTTTGGGTCCGGGCCTACCCCGGGCCGCGGGCGAGCTTCGGGCAGCGGACAAATTTTACACTCCTATCAATGTTAATGTTAACATGTTAATGTGAATATTCACATTGTCACGGGTCGGGCTAAGCCCGCCTTGGGCTGCGATCAGGCTTCGAGCCGCCCACGGGTTGCGGGCCAATTTTACACTCCTATCAATGTGAATGTTAACATGTCAATGTGAATATTCACATTGCCAACGAGCCGGGCCCGCCTCGGCCTGAGGTCAGGCTTCGGGCTGCACACGGGTCACGAGCCAATTGTACACACTTATCAATGTGAATGTTAACATGTTAATGTGAATATTCACATTGTCAACAGGCCGGGCCGGGCCCGTCCCGGGCCACCCACGGGCCGTGGGCGGGTTTTGGGCAGCCACGAGACGCGGGCTAATTTTACACTCCTATCAATGTGCATGTTAACATGTCAATATGAATATTCACATTGTCACGAGTCGGGCCAAGCCCGCCTCGGGCTGCGGGCCAATTTTACACTCTTATCAATGTGAATGTTAACATGTCAATGTGAATATTCACATTGTTAACAGGCCGGGCCGGGCAGCGGGCGGGCTTTTGGCCGTCCATGGGCCGCGGGCCAATTTTATACTCTTATCAATGTGAATGTTAACATGTCAATGTGAATATTCACATTGTCAACGGGCCGGATCGGGCCCGCCCCGAGCCGCCCATGGGCCGCGGACGGGTTTCGCGCCACCACGGGACGGGGGCCAATTTTACACTCCTATTAATGTGAATGTTAACATGTCAATATGAATATTCACATTGTCAATGGGCCGGGCCGGGTCGGCCCGCCCTGGACTGCTGTCCAGTTTTATACTCTTATCAATGTGAATGTTAACATGTCAATGTGAACATTTACATTGTCAACAGGCAGGGCCAGACCTGCCCACGGCCCGTGGGCGGGTTTCGGACAGCCATGAGGTGCGGGCTAATTTTACACTCCTATCAATGTGAATATTAACATGTCAATGTGAATATTCACATTGTCAACGGGCCGGGCCGGGCCCGCCCCGGGCCGCGGGCGGGCTTTTGGCCGCCCATGGACCGCGGCCCAATTTTATACTTTTATCAATGTGAATGTTAACATGTCAATGTGAATATTCACATTGTCAATGGGCTGGACCGGGCCCGCCTATGGGCCACCGGCGAGTTTCGCGCCGTCACGGGACGGGGGCCAATTTTACACTCCTATTAATGTGAATGTTAACATGTCAATGTGAATATTCACATTGTCAACGGGCCGGGCCGGGTCGGGCCCGCCCTGGGCTGCTGTCCAGTTTTATACTCTTATCAATGTGAATGTTAACATGTCAATGTGAACATTCACATTGTCAACAGGTCGGGCCGGGCCCGCCCACGGGCCGTGGGCGAGTTTTGGGCAACCACGAGGCGCGGGCTAATTTTATACTCCTATCAATGTGAATGTTAACATGTCAATGTGAATATTCACATTGTCAACGGGTCGGGCCGGGTCCGTCCCGGGCCGCGGGCGGGCTTTTGGCCGCCCATGGGCCGCGGCCAAATTTTATGCTCTTATCAATGTGAATGTTAACATGTCAATGTGAATATTCACATTGTCGACGGGCCGGACCGGGACCGCCCCGGGCCGGCCATGGGTCGCGGGCGGGTTTCGCGCCGCCACGGGACGGGGGTCAATTTTACACTTCTATTAATGTGAATGTTAACATGTCAATGTGAATATTCACATTGTCAACGAACCGGGCCCGCCTCGGCTCGCGGCCGGGTTTCGGGCCGCCCACGGGCCAATTTTACATTCCTACCAATGTGAATTTTAAAATATGAATGTTCACATCATTAAATTGCTAATCGTTCAAAAAATATTTATAAGGGTATCAAAATTAAATATAAGGGCATAAGTGTCCAAGAAAATAGTGTAAATCATGAAAATGGACTTTATGGAATAAAACTATACATACATGGGACTAAATGGGTTAAAAAATTCCTTCATGGACTTCTTGGGTTAAAACACTTCTAAATTGGACTTATCAATAAAAATCCCTATTTATTTATTTGTATATCGAGATAATTTTTTTTTCAAATATCATAATAATTAAATTAAATTATCAATTATCTATAGAAAAAATCAGTATTTCTCAAATAAAGTCTGTATAAAATTGGTTGTTATAATTGAAATTGAATTTGAGTTTGTGTAGAACTTTATATGTAAATGAAAAATGCATAATGATGGTAGTTTTTTAAGGAAAAAGTTGGGCAAATTACACTAACCGTCTCTGTAGTTTGGGGCTTGTATCACTTTGGTCACTCTCCTTTCAATTGTAATACATTTGATTTTGAATTTTGAATCTCATTCCAAATAAGGATAATTAAAGACATCGTTTCCTTTTGCAAATGAAAAATGCTCAATTTCAAGGACAAATTCATCAATTTAATAAAATATAAACTAATTTAACAAAAATAAATGCTAAAATATTATTTTTAAATTTTTAAAAATTATTTCTACTCATCAAAGATAAAATTATATAAAAATGGTAAATCTTTTACTTTTTTATTTTTTTGGATGTGTTTGAATGATGATCATATAACGAGTGATTGCTTTTGTTGATTTTTTTTAAAATTTTTTTATGGTTATCATATAATAGATGATTATTTTTGTTGTTAACAGATTTTTTGAATGATTATTATGTAATAGATGGTTATTGAGCTTCTAATGTTTAACCGATATGTTTATTATATAAAAAAAAAATTGTTTTTGATTTTTTTTTTGATTTAATAGATTGGTTTAATAATGACATCAAAATTGTCGCTATGTTTGACTTTTGAAAAAATAGAAAATAATTTAATGGAAATAAATATCAAAAAAATTAATTTAAAAAAATATTTTTACCCTCTCAAAAGATAAAATTATATAAAAATGATGTGTTTTTAATTTTATTCACTAATTTAATTTTAGTTTCTTAAAAAAAATTTCTAAAAATAGATTTTGAAAATTAAACCAAACGTAATTTTATAATCAAGAAAAGCCAGTATTATTTATTAAAAAATGCCATTATATTTCAAATAATATATAAGTTAACCAACACAAAATAAATTATATGACGATTTTCCCTTTGAAATTAGCCGTTTATAAAGGAAACATCTTTGAATGTCTTTATTTGGAATAAAATTCAAAATTTTACGGTCAAATATATCATGATTGAAAAATTAAGAATTAAAGTGACACAAGTCCCAAACTACAAGAACTGTTAACATAATTCATCCAAAAAAAAAATCCTTTAAAATGTGGACCTTTTATTTCGGAACGAAACAACATTGAAGATAGTTTATTTACAACAACAAACTACATCATTATATGAACTTCATGTATGAATATAATTTTTTTTTGGTGTTTCTCAAGTATAGTTTGAAACAAAAAAACATGTTTCATACACTTATTTTTAATATGAAAATTACCCATAATCTTATATAGAAGAATGTTGACTCATTTAATCTTAAGAGTTTTTTTAATGATCAATTAATCTTTTTATTTTAGAAAGTTGTGTTTATTTGATTTAATGTCATTTGAGTAAGTGAATGTCCTTTTGTGATTTATTTTTTATTTTTTATTTTTTTTGGTGGATGAGAATGAAAAGATGAGATGTAGAAGATTTTACTTGGGAGGATTGATGGTTGAAGTGTTGGTTATCGAACATAAAAATTTATATTTTTATTAATGTGATTTTTTTGTGTTACATTAGAGTGTTACATTTGGGACTACACTAAAGAGTTTTTGTATTATATTGTTTGAAATGTTACGTTTGGAAAAAATACAATAATTAATTTTTTTAAAGTATTACGTTATTACATTTGAAAAAAATACACTAATTTTTTTTTAGTATGATACATTAGAGTGTTACATTTTTAAAGTATTACATTGAAATATTAAGTTTTTTAAGTATTATATTAACATGTTACGTTTAGGAAAATAAATTAAGAAATTTTCGTTTTGACATGTTACATAACATTACGAAAAATTCATATTTATCTCTCAAAAAAAAAAAAAAAACATACGCGTGTTTATATTTAGTCAATTATATAATTTATGTTAGAATAAGATATTTGAGTACATAAAAAAAATTACTATTTAAAATTTATTTGTATTTGATCCTTAAGAAAGAGTCAAAAAGTAATTGCTGGACAGTGGCAGTGATTACCACCCGTGAGAGAGGTAGCTGGCAATTATCGAAGTTGGTTGCTTTGCTAACAATAAAAAAAAGTCAATAATGATTCATCCCATTAAAAATATCATCACTAATAGTATTAATACATTAAAAAAATTAAAAAAAAAAATACAATTTCAAAATCAAAATATCACATCATTTATAGTGAGATCCACTGCCACCTAATTAGTGAGAGTACTAATTAATACTCCCAATCATTTTTCAAAAAAAGCAGTAGCCTACCATAATTTATGAGAAGAGATGGTGATTGGAAGCACTGGAAGTAGTTGCTTGCCCACAGGCGACGGCATATTATAGGGGATTGGTGACCCCCATCCACCACCATCAGTCTATCATTTGATTTGATTTGATTTAATTTTATTTTTATCTTTATTTTTTATTATAAAAATTTTATTTAATAATGAGAGAGATTTCCCCCAATCTATTATGTGGTCTGAAATATTTTATTAGACTTTTGAGATTTATTATAGGTTCTGTTTTGATAATATAAATTGTTCAATGTGTAAATCTCGTCAAGTATTATATGATTATAAAAAATCACATTGATCGGATATCAGTAACTCTTTGATTAAAATACATTTTTATCAATGGTAAATATAATTTTTAAAAATAAATTCTTAACAAAAATATGTTCCGATTAAGAACAACCAATATCCAATGAATTTGATTTTTTAAAGGCATGAAATACTCGACGAACTCTATATATTGACAGTTCAAATTATCAAAACGAAACACATGATAAACTCTACAGACCTCATAGTACGCTCTAATCTACGCAATTAACTGGAAAAAAACTCTCCCTTTAATAATTAATTGATCTCATTTAAAAAATAAGAGAGTCTATTCATGAGAAACCAAAACTCAAGAAGAATCCAATCATTCACTAATATGTTTCTTTTTTCAGTACTCAATGAAAGATCAATAGTTATATGATCACTCGATCATATATGTATATATGTTTGACATTATTGACAATGAAGTTATCATGCAATGATTTTTAAATTAAAAAAAAAATGAGAACGTGTGAATATGATTGTAAAAATTTATGCATTTTTTTGTTAAGAAAATAGTATTTTATTAAAATTTTATTCTACCTAATGTGGAGAAATTTAAGTGTTAAAATTTGTGGAACTTAAATTTGTTGAGTAATCACATCTATAAAATTTCCTAAATCATCACTGGTTGTCAACAATCAATTTCTAGAAGAAGTCATCACCAATGGTCGTTGGTGGCCGTCATGAACCGGTCGGTGGTAGTTAGAAAATTAAGAAATGAACAAATTGACAGGTTTAACCAACACGTTTTATTTTTTAGCCAATATAAAGATCTAGGCTCAAGAAAGTTGACAAGTTTGACCAAAAATTAAGAAATGAACAAATTGACAGGTTTAACCAACACGTTTTATTTTTTAGCCAATATAAAGATCTAGGCTCAAGAAAGTTGGCAAATTTGACCAAAAATTAAGAAATGAACAAATTGACAGGTTTGACCAACACGTTTTATTTTTTAGCCAATATAAGGATCTAGGCTCAAGAAAGTTGGCAACTTTGACCAACACGTTTTCTTCTTTGGCCGAGATAAGGATCTAAGCTCAAGAAAATTGACAGGTTTGACCAACACTTTTTCTTCTTTAGCCGAGATAAAGATCTAAGCTCAAGAAAGTTAGCAGTTTGACCAACACTTTTTATTATTTAGTCGAGATAAGGATCTAAGTTCAAGAAATTTGACTAACACTTTTTCTTCTTTAGCCGAGATAAGGATCTAGGTTCAAGAAAGTTGGTAGGTTTGACCAACACTTTTTCTTCTTTAGCCGAGATAAGGATCTATGCTCAAGAAGGTTGGCAGGTTTGACTAACACTTTTTCTTCTTCAGTCGCGATAAGGATCTAGGCTCAAAAAGGTTGGCAGGTTTGACCAACACTTTTTCTTCTTCAACCGAGATAAGGATCTAAGCTCAAGATGGTTGGCAGGATTTGACCAACATTTACTTCGTTCTTCAGCCGAGATAAGGATCTAGGCTCAGGAAGGTTGGCAGGTTTGACTAACACCTTTTTCTTCTTCAGCTGAGATAAGGATCTCGGCCGAAAATGTGGGTTGGATAAGGAACAGCCGAGCTAACCAGGGCGACTAGGCTTGCAATAAAACTAGAACACTAAAAAGGAAAAAGTGTTGTAGCCGAACAAAACGATAAGAAAAAAGATAGATTTCATTCATTGGCAAGCATTTACAAAGGGTGGGGCGTTTAGCCCCGTTACATTGCAAACAAAAAAGGGAATAAAAGAAAAGAAAAAGAAAATAAGCCTTAAGCAAAAAGGTCCTCAAGATCAGTATCCAGGTCAACTCGGACTTCGCCGTTAGGTAGGCTGGTTTCGACGGTTACTTCCTGGGATAGGTCGGTCACAGGCACCCCCTCAACTATACTTGGCATCGGTTGGCTGAGTGGATCCACACGAGCTGGCAGAGAAGGCTGAAGACCGAGGTTAGTATTAGTAGGTGGGGCATTATTTCGATTAAGGGTCTCTTCCTCCTCATCTCCCTCTTGAAGAAACTTCTGTTGGACTACGTTGGCGTAGTCCGTCATATAGCTCGGTATGAAGTGAGGGGGAGGGTTCAAAAAGATTTCGGTGTCTTGCCCCTGACCTAGCTTGATAGCAGCAGCTTTCTATCCGCATTTGAAGAAAATATCTTTAGCAGCTTCACATTGCAAGACGTAGGTTACCTCCCCTTCTTTAAAGCCACGGTCCTCAGCATCTTCCATCTTCTTCCTCAGCTCGGTGACCTCGGCATTTTTCTTCTTTTCCAACTTGACCAGTTCACGCAAGTAGTGGTCTTTTTTCTCGGCCAGTGCTTTTTGCTTATCGGCTTCCACTGCATTGACCAGCTCGGTCAGCCACAAGTTTTTGGATTCCAGCTCGGCCAACTTCAGCTTAGCCTTCTTCAGTTTAGCCGCCTTGGCGTTTGCATTTGCTACGGCCGACCGTGCTGTCTTCCTGAGTTCAAGCATGCGCTTGTGGGCCACATGGTTTTTCTGTAGGGCTTGCGGATAGGAAAGGTAGTGGTTAGGATGAACCGAGCAAACAAATGGTTAATATGGATACGAATAAATTGGAGAAAACTTACAAGTACCATCGACTTGGTCGTCAAGCGAATGGCTTTGAGCTCGGTCAGGTGGTCATGATGCTCCATGTCTAGTGGCAGACAGACACTCTTGGAGAGGTTAAAAGCGAGCATATGGTCCTTGACAGCAACCACTGAATCTGTAATAGATACAATGCAGTTCTTGTAGGACACAGAGAGTGCCCATTCAGAAGGGCTTGCTAGGCCAGAACGTGTATGCTCTGGGCTTGGCAAGACAGGTTCAGGAAGCGCGGTCTCCTCCTCATCCACTAGGTGTTGCGGTTCGGTTAACGAGTTGCTCGCATGCTTGCTCGGCCGGGACGATGTTGCCCTGGTAGTTGGTAGTACAACAATGATCTCGCGCGGTTGATTAGATGGAGCTTGTTCTGTTTGGTTTTCAGCAGAGGTTTGCTTGGTGATGAGAGCTCGCACGACCTTTTTTTCTACCATTTCTTGTTCCTCAATAAGGGGAATTAGATTGATTTGGGGAAGAGTGGGATCCGGCTCGGGGAAAGACTCAAGTAGGAAGTTGGTTACCCTAATCTTCCACTTCCGAAGTTGAGGCTGAGATGACGATTTAGCTCGGCTATTCCATTTATAATCCTATAAGTATTGGTGGATAATTAGGTGGGACATAGTCTGGTTTGCCTAAGGAATTCGCAAATGAATGGTTGGATTGGGAATCAAAGTTCCCCCTCAATAATGGATATCATGGTAAATGGAGCAAAACCTGATTTGTCCCATGGGGTGGTGTCTAGCTCGACTAAGGAAAGGTGGACGTCGTTCGGAATGTAATAGTCTCTTCGGAATTCAGCCATGGCACCAGGTGAGTCCATCAGAAACCAGTATTTGCTCATTGGCTTAAATAAGAACTTTCTATGCTAAGTATGCGCTGATGCCTAACACAGCGCAGATTTGACGTTTGTGAGCTCGGTCGAGCAAAGCCGCTCAGGGGCAAAGTGCAAGGTGTGCCTGGCTAACCTAGTCAAGTTTACAAAGTGGAAATAAAAAGGGGTTATGTCCAAGTCATAAACTGGGCTAAATAACAAAGATAAGACTGATTTAGTCTAGCACGCCAGACAATGGGCACGCTCTATGCTTTGTTCGACTGAGGAACAATCGAGGTATGGAGCGGTTCATCTTTAGAACAAGTTTAAACGAAGCAGGGGTAAAACAACTCGGTTTAGCAGTAGGGGCAAGATAAAAGCCTGGTTTGTGGAACGTGGGAGTCCTAGTGCGGTCCATAGTAAGTCCAAGTTTATGAACATATTCTTAGTTCGGTCATGATATGATTTTGGATCGAAAACACTGTTCGTGGCTAGTTAAAAGTCCAGTTAATGTGTTTTCGGATACAAGTATGAAGTTTTGAGGTTCCATGGGTTATTGGTTTGTATGGCATGCATTTGAGGTGTGCAAACACTATTTTCAAGCATAAAGCAGAAATACATGTGAAAATAGATAAAGCATGAAGAACTTACAAATTTGGGAATAGGATCTGAATCCAATTTTACGAACAGACACTGGTAACGATGGCAGGAGGTGCGTAGGCCAAAGCTTGAACATAGGAAGTTAAGAGTTGAGGATCTGAGCACAAGGTTATGTAGCAAAGAAAATAAACAGTAAAAACTGTTCGTGTAAATGAACAGTGTATTTAAATGAAGTAAAAATGCGGGGCTTTTCGAAATCTATAGGCAGCGTGTGACGGCTGTCATAGTGCATGGAGGCAATCAACGCATGCCACGTGTCCCAACAAGGACACGATGTCAGAAACAGAAAATGACTGGGTGTACGACCAGCGCAATTCTAGGAACCGAGCTATGTTTGTGCTTGGTTAGTATTTCAGCTTGGCTTGGTAGGGTGTTCTGAAAGTTGATTGGCATGGACCTTGACAAGTCGGTCGAAAGTGGATAATCTCAAACATGCTACGCAGATGGAATTAAGGGGCAATTGAGAGTGTAATTTCTGACCCAATTGGGCCGAGCTAGGATAAGGATGGACCGTACTATAAGGCCAAGAAAACATCTTCGTATTTCAGATTTGGGCTGAAGTAATTATCTCTGTAACACGGTCCTAGACCTTCTGCGTTAAACCGATCAAAAGTGGGTTACCAGCGGCATGACCTGGCGGTCATAGATCGAGGTATCAATGAGGTCGGACAGAGCTAAAAGATAGCTCGGCAGGGTGTCATCTCAAAGTCCAGGCTAACTGAATCAACTTAATTAGCACCGAGCTGTGTAAGCACGGTTAAGTCTTGTGCCAGCCGAGGTAAGAGTTGCAACTATCTCACTTAGGCTAGCAGTGAAGTAAGGAGTTTTCAAGATGGGTATTATCCTTCGGAGTGTGATTCCTAGGAGGACTCTTATAAGAAGAGTTGGAGTCTTATTAGGAGTGTACCAGGTAGAATCTACAAAAGCTCATGGCAGGATCTATGTACAGTTATCACAATCACATCTATAAAATTTCCTAAATCATCGCTGGTTGTCAACAATCGCAATTTCTAGAAGTCATCAGCAATGGTCGTTGGTGGCCGTCATGAACTGGTCGGTGGTAGTTACAAAATTAAGAAATGAACAAAAATGAAATAAGTGAAACACCTTCTTTTTCTGTGGTTAGTAAAATTTTGTAAATTGTTTCAACTTTTAAAAATAAAAACAGACATTAAACTAGTTTTTGGTAAGGAGGTAGGTATTCTATCCAATCCAAAATATGGATTGGAGGACGTTACTTGGGCTTATGAGGTCACGGAACATGTTTTGATAATTTGAATGGTTCATTTTGTCGAGTATTTCATGTATTTAATTCATAAAAAATTAAACCAATCTGATAATTGTAACTTATTTAGTTTATCATGTTTATCGCCCAAAAAATGGATGATTTATTTTTAAAAACACCATTGTTGTCTATTTTTTTGATGACAAATGTGAAAAATTGAATAAGTTATGATTATTAGATCGACCTAATTTTTTTTGATACAGATCAGTGTGATTTTAACAAATTAAACAATATTTTATACAATCTTAGGAGGGTAGGACTTTTCTAACAAAGATCAGCCATGATGATGTTGAGTTTTTGTTAGGTAATGAAAATGGCAAAGATAAAATTATAAAGGGTAAATTATAATTACATTTCCTGATATTTATTTAAATTATAAATTATCTCTGTGGTTCTAGAAATTACATTATACTTCTAAGGTTTCTAATTTTATAAGAAATAGGTCATTATATTAATAAATCATCAAGTTAATTAACAGTTTTTAATAATGTTAAAATTTTATTTCAGTTAATAATTCAAATAATTTTATTATTGTATAGGTAAACAGTTAGAAATTTTACTTTTTCAATTAATTCTGTTAAATAAAAAATTCTCCAAGGGTGATATTTATAATTTTTCAAATCACAGGAGGCAATTTATAATTTAAGTAAACCTCAGCAGGTGTATTTGTAATTTACCCAATTATAAATTAGTCTGACAATGAAATAATATTTGTATTTTTATGATGATATACATTTTTAATATGTATGATATAAATTCTTCTTATATTGGTGTAAATCTTTTATGTATATCAAAATAATGTAATTTACAGTGAAAAATGTTAGAAAATTTAAAAAATTTATCAAAACTTTTACTAATACCTCGTATGAATGTATGACTAACCCTATATAAGTTCTATATGAATCTTATACTCAAGATATTTTTTAATTGAAATTTTAACAAATCTTTTGACTCTCTAACATTTTTTAGGCTCCGTTTAGCAAAAGCTAAACGGGATTTTTTTGACTATTTTAGTCACAAAAGATAAAATAGGTTATTTTAGTCACAAAAAACAAAATATCGCATCTAACCCATAATCATTACATTTTTTTCTCACAAAAAAAGTCAAAAAAACCAAAAAGTCAAAAAGTTCTTCCCAAACTAAACTTTTTAACCCAGACTAAAATAGTAAAAAAAGCCAAAAAATTAAAAAGCTAACCCACTTTCCAAACGGAGGCTTATTTACTATTTCTCAATCAACAAATGCATGAATTGACGTGAAGCAGCTACTACTTAATTACACGTCAATGTGTTTCATTTCCATTACATTGGCCCTGTTTGGTACAGTTTAATTTTAGCTTATTTCAGCTTTCAGCTTAATTTAAGCTATTTTGATGTGTTTGGTTTAGCTTATAGCTTATAGCTTATAGCTTTGTGGAAGTCAGAAAACAACTTATTCTTTGAGTGGGGCAGGAGATGCTTTAAGAATAAGCTGGAAATCAGCTTAAGCTGAAAGTTATAAGCTATAAGCTGTTTAGGCATAAGCTATAAGCACTTTTCCACAGCTCTACCAAACAGGGCCATTGATTGGACAAGTGGTAGTTTGGCCTCAATCCCATGCCTTTTAATCTTAATTTTCTCCCGCTCAATCTTAAAAAAGAAAGGAAAAAAAAGAAAAAGAAAAGACTTTTTTCTCTCGCAATTTGAGCGGTTCAACTATCACTGTCCTCTTGTTTCCAAAAAAAAAAAAAAAAAAAAAAAAAAAAACCTATCACTATCCTCTACCAATAAAATTATATATGTCCTCATTTGACATAAGTTAAACAGAAATTTTTTTATTAAAATAATTATAAAAAGATAAAATAAATTTTTTAACCTAATAAGATAATGTCATATTCAAACCATAATCATTTTATTTTTTCTTTCACAAAAGTCAAAAAAATCAAAATACCTATTCCAAACGAGACTTTTAACCCCAAGTTAAAATAGTTAAAAAATCAAAAAAATTAAAAAGTCAACCCACATCTCAAATGAACCCTATATATACTTCTTCCATCCTATTTTATTAGTTCACTATTTTATTTTGAAATGTCTCAAAATAATAGTTTCATTTGAAAAGTCCAAATTTCAAAACTATCCCAGTTAAATGATTATAAATATATTAAAAAATTAAAAAAACAAGAACATTATGGAAAAAATATTTTAAATTTTGAATTTAAATGTAATGATTACATTTCTTTTTTTAAAAAAAATAAGGCACTCCCAAAAAAATCATAGCACCGGCAATAATGCTTGGGACTCCAAAGATTTTTTTGGAGGTCTGTAATATTGTTATTTTCTCGCAAAATGTTTGAGACCCCATGACTCCTAAAATGATGTGAACTAATCATGTGTGTGTGTGAGTTTTTTTAATTTTTTTATTCTGGACCAATCACAAGTGAGTGAGAATTGTGGGTGTTGTGTTTTTTGAGAGTCTATAACATTGTTAATTTTTCCAATCCGTTGCTATACATAGATTTTGTACACATATCTTTACTAATTTATATAATATGTTACTATTGTAATTGTTACTTTTATCAACTTAAAAACTCTACGACTGTCATGTTTATATTATGTTTTTATATATAATAGAATATTATTTTTATCATAATATCTTTTTTCATATTTTATTTATTAAAATAATAATAGAAAATATATTATAAATAAAATTATTATTTATCATTGTAAGAATACAAAGAAATTAAAGAAGGGTCATTTCTCCGATTTCATGTCAGTAAATTAAATACTACATTAGTATTTTATTCTCTATCTTTGAAAAAATGAAAATAAAAAACAAGAAAAACTACATGGGCCATTCCAAATGGAACAAAAGAAAGAAGACGATTGTCTTCGGTAGTTGAGGAACAATACAAAATCTTTTGTTTAACAGACACAAAAGTGAATCTTTAAACTTTACTAATCCATTATATATAAATATTTTAATTTTTTTTAAGACACGGAATTGATTTTCACAAGGGGAGACTATCAATCCACTCCACCAGAAACATACGCAAACAAATCTACAAAACAATTGATATATCAATCAAAATAAATACATTATTCAAAATAACTTAGACGAACATATGATTAAGGGATAATTGTTGCTAAAATTGGCTAATTAAATGAAACAATGAAATTCATAGTTTATCAGTTAACTTACATAATATGAAACATGATTAATAGAAATACATATGAAATGGAAATATAGAAACCAAGGAATCAAACTGAAGCCTGTGTGATACCACAGTATCTTTAAAACAGATTAGCCGCCTCTCCGTAGGTACTGGAGAAACGTCGATTTCTGTTTCCCAGGATACAACAGTTTAGACCGGCTAACGTAGAAACACCTTTTGATAGCTTTGGCGAACTGACAATGACAGCACTCTCTCACACAGGAAGAATATTATAAGAGCAAGCAAATTGATTGTATAATTGGAAGGCAAAAATTTATACCAAAACCAAGGCAGATGAGTCTTCTTTTATACACCATGGGGGAGAGAGGAGAGCCTCCAACCATGAAGGCTAGCAACTAATGCCCATGAAGGCTAGCAACTAATGGCCATTATTCTTGCAAAACTGTTGGAGTAGTGGACTAAAAATGATGGGAAAAAATTATTTGAGATATATTTTTTGTATACACCAATGTGTATATCTGCAGCAGACTTGGTTCAAAAAGATTAAGTTGGTGGACAACCAATCTGGCCCAGCTCAAACCTAACCCATTCCAGCAAGCCTTAAGCCTTAAGCGCAAACCTAAGCCCAAGCCCAAGCCCAAGATCCACGACCCACGAATCACGAACCCATCCTTGAAGCATCTATAATTCCTTTCCTTCGGAAAATTTGGATGCCCCAAAGGGTACCCTTCTCATAATCTTGAAGTTTAAATACCCATCAAAGTTTTCCTTTACAATCAATATGGGATTGGTAGTTATACACAATTCCCAACACCTCATTTATGAGGCCAACTTTATGAGACAATTTCCCATTCAATTGTTAATAGTTTTTGTTCATTCTTTTTGTGGCGTAAAGACCTTATCACAAAGAATCTAAACTCATTTAATCCCACTTCAACTAATGGTTAGGACCTACTTTAATTTCACATTAAAGTTACCAAAAAATCATTTTTCCAACAATCCCCCACATGAATAAAAATTGACCGAATAAAGAAAAACAGACAACGTTTACAATAAAGACTCGGAGAGAGAGCACACAGACTAACCTTGCATCAAAAAATGTAGTTGTTGGCCTTGAACCTTTCGTAGTGAAATCCTATCGGATTTACTGGCTGACCAGTGAACGTGATGTCTTGAACTGTTATGCCATTTGTATAAACCAAGACAATAGACCTCACATAGGAGTTAATCCAACCATTGTTCTTATTCTCACTTGTGTGTCTAGTATGGCCCTAGAACACTAGCCTGGTTTAGTGAGTGGCTTTAAAGAATTTGACCTTTCCAATTCTTAAAGAAGCGGCCCCACTTCGCACTCACATAGATAACCTATATACGGTATCTCCTTATACCACGGTTGATTATTCAAATCACGTAGGTCATTAAAAGCATTAGCTTAACCTTCCAACTCCATAGGCTATCACTGTAAAAAGGAATGGGCAAGAGGATTTACCTCTTTAGTGACTCACTCGTTACTCGAAATTAGGTTGTCCCTTTAAACCTAGATCTTAGGATCTCCTGTCAACTAGGTTGTGTTTTCTATTCCGGTAACATTACTAAAGGCCTTAACCCCATTCCTCTTGATGACGTTTCTACTAACTCTCGAGTTAATCCTTTGGTTAGCAGATTTGCAATGTTGTCCTTAGACTTTACATAGTCTAGAGAGACAACTCCATTAGAGAGTAGTTGTCGT
The DNA here is from genome assembly GCF_055761805.1 of Camellia sinensis. NCBI lineage: Eukaryota > Viridiplantae > Streptophyta > Magnoliopsida > Ericales > Theaceae > Camellia > Camellia sinensis. Next base: position 40,763,601 of record NC_138975.1, on the reverse strand, counting down.
ATGGAATTATGTCTACGACGGATATGTCTTGACTTTTCATTATACATATGACTCTATACCCCGTCCACTCGCCGATTGGCTATCACAACGAATATAGATAGCAGGCACAGGCCTCGGTCAACGTGAAATATCCTCTACAAACTGGCGAAGTCATTCAGCTTCTTCAATTGCTTTACCCAAAGCAATAAACTCAAATTCCATCTTTGATCTCGATATACACGTTTGCTAGGATGATTTCCAAGACACGGCTGCCCCTCTGAGTATAAACACATAACCACTAGTGGATTTGGAGTCTTTTATATCAGATATCTAATTAGCGTCACTATACCCCTCTAGTACCGCTGGATATCTGGTATAATATAGTCTATAATCCCTGGTGTAACGTAGATAACCTAACACCACATAATGTCTCTCCAATGAGTGGCATTCGAATTACTCGTGTATTTACTAAGCCTGCTAACAGAGTAGGCTATATCCGGCCTTGTATAACTCATCAGATACATCAAACTTCCAATGACCCGAGAATATTCTAGCTAAGAGACGCTCTCACCATTACTCTTAGTCAAATGTAGACTCACATCTACCGGTGTCCTAGACACACTTGTATCTGATTTACCAAATTTCTCAAGTATCCTCTCAACATAGTAAGAATGAGAAAGTACAATACCACTAGATGTTCTGATAATTTTAATACCTAAAATGACCCATATCTTTCATGTCAAACTTAGTGTTAGGTTTTTATTCTTGGCAATCTCGTTTAACAAAACTCCTTTTAGTTGTAATTGTATTCGATCTTTTATTTCAGTGAGGTTTTTAATTTAGATGCGAATCCAACCCAAATTGTGCCTTAAAGAGATGCTTTAGAAGTTAATTCTTTCATGATTGCTATTTCGCTGACTATGTCGAGGATCGAGCTGCCCAGTTAGCTAGCGAGGGTCGAAGGGGCAACGCTCCTTGGTGGGTCTGGGACAGCGCCCAAGTGGAGTCAATGGGTAGTGCTCCCGAAGCAAAAAAGAAAAATTACAGTCGAAGTTGTTTGTCCGCTCGAGTGGTCATTCTTGTGTTTGAGCGTAGATCTGCTCGAGCAGCCATTCTTGCGCTCGAGCGGAGATCGCGGATCTGTTTTCTATAAATATGTGTTTCAGTCCGATTTTAGAGTACGGCTTCCAAATCTTGTTCTTGGATATTAGGGTTTTCATCTGGAGTTTCTTTGCTTATTTCCTTTGATATCTGTGAGAGTTTAATCATGAATTGAGTGGATTATATCAAAGGGTTTGTTTAGTTTGTTTTATTCACAAAAGAGAGAGAGTTGTTCTTCGGTGGATTTCGTGGAATTTGGACTTGAAGCTTTGGTGGATTCTGGAGTGGCTCATCGTCGTGGATTCGACATCGGCGTTGTGGATTCAACATTGTACAAGACAATTTCGAGGTGAAAACGGGACTGGAAGAGGCACATAGGGGTCGGTTTGATTTGGGTGTAGTTTCGCTAGGTAATTGAGAGTACACTTGTATAATTCCTTTATGTCTTCTTAGTGGATTGTTTTGTGGCTTTTGCCTGTGATTTTTTTTTTTACCACAATTGGAGATGCTCTAATTGTGGTTTTTTCACGTAAAATCGTTGTGTCGATTTGTCTTGATTGTTTGAATGAGATTGTTATTTACTGCTTAAAAGTGATACATAATCACAAATCAATATCTAGGGTATTTCTAGATTTTTTACTTAGAGTTTAACAATCTTTTGATAGTTCAAATCATTTCATCATTACTACTAACAATAAGTATGTCATCTACGTATAAACACAAAATGACATAACCTCTGTCAGTGTCTTTAACATATATGCACTTATCACACTCATTGATTCTAAACCGATTTGATAACATATCGTTATCAAATGTCTCATGCCATTGCTTAAACACTTGTTTCAAACCATATAATGACTCGACAAGCTTATAGACTTTCTTATTTTTCCCTGAAGCTGAAAACCCCTTGGGTTGTTCCATGTAGATTTCTTCATCTAAATCTCCATTTAAGAAAGCTATCTTTACATCCATTTGATGTATCTCTAGACCACGTAAAGCTGCTATCGCAATCACCATACGAATGGATGTAATCCTTGTCACAGGTGAATACGTATTAAAATAATCCAGGCCTTTGCATTGCCTGTATCCTTTGATAGCTAGTCTAGCTTTATACTTATCAATTGACCCATCAATTTTCATTTTTCTTTTAAAGATCCACTTACTCCCCAAGGTCTTACTGCCTAGGGATAGACCAACCAACTCCCAAGTATGGTTCTGTAGGATGGAATCAATCTTACTCTTAATTGCTTTTTTCCACAAAGGACTTTCAGGTGAAGTCATAGCTTCATGGAAAGTTCGAGGTTCTCCCTCTAACATATAAGTCAAGAAGTCCCAGCCAAAGGACTTGGCAGTCCTAGCCTTTTTACTTCTTCTTGGCTCATTTACTTCCTCATTTTAATTATCAACTTGATCATCCATTTGATCATCTTCAAGTTCCTTCTCAGAACTTTGATCCATTCCTCAGGTTCGGCAAAGAAATATGTCTTCAAAGAAAGACGCGTTCCTTGACTCTATTATGATATTCTTGTGGATATATGAAATATTAGATTTGTGCACAAGAAATCTATATGCACTACTATTCTGTGCATAACAAATGAATATACAATCCACTGTTTTTGGACCTATCCTAACCCACTTGGGTGTAGGTACTGCCACTTTTGCAAGACATCCCCACATTTGTAGGAAATTATAAGAGGCTTGTGGCCTTTCCATAATTCATATGGAGTCTTATCTACTTTTTTTTGAGGGATTCTATTTAGAATGTAATTCGCAGAGAGAATGGCTTCCCCCACAGTTCTGTGGCAATCCAGAACTTATCAACATTGTATTCATCATCTCCTTTAGCGTCCTATTCTTCGCTCAGCAATTCCATTTGACTGAGGAGAATAAGGCGCCGTGGTTTGGTGGATAATCCCTGATTGAGCACAAATCTCAATAAACGGTGATTCATACTCACCACCGCGATCACTTCTTAAAGCCTTAATCTTTCAGCCTAATTGATTCTCACCTTCATTCTTATAAAGAACAAACTTATCAATAGCCTTATCTTTGCTTTTGAGCAAATATACATAACAATACTTAGTGCAATCATCAACAAAAGTGGTGAAGTACTTATTGTCACCACGTGATTGTATAAACTTTAAGTCACACACATCACTATGCACTAAGTCCAACGGCTCTGAATTTCTTTCAATAGAATGAAACGAAGATCTTGTCAACTTCGCTTCAACACAAGTCTCACATTTGTGTTTCGGATTAATCTTAAAAGATGGTATGTGATCTAACTTGACTAATCTACATAAAGATTCAAAGTTCACATGCCCTAGTCTATCATGCCACAAATTGAAAGACTCAAGTATGTAAGCAGAAGAAGATGCATCTTTATTCATCTTTGGAATAACAGTCATTACATTAATTTAAATATACCCCCCAACATATATCCCTTACCTACATACACTCCACTCTTGGTTAAAACGACCTTGTCAGACTCAAAGACCATGCGAAAACCATGTTTTGCTAAGAAGAGACCCTGAGACGAGATTCTTACAAATGTCCGGAACATACAGGATTTCGTTCAAGGTCAGTTCATTTCCTGAGGTCAACTTCAAGACCACATTTCCTTTCCCCTCAACAATTGAGGTAGCATAATTCCCTATAAACAACTTCTCGCCGTTTATAACCAGCTCGAAAGTTGTAACCGACTCGAAAGTTGTAAACAACTTCTTCTCGGAGCAGATGTAGCGTGTAGCCCTAATATCAATCCACTATTCTCTTGGGTTTGAACCCATCATATTCACCTTAGAGATAACGACAGACAAGTGTATGTCATCTTCATTATAGGATTGCTCTTGCATATCTTCCATGTAAGCACGGGGTTTGGTTTTTGTATGGTTTTTTCTACTTGAGGCAGTCAGTAGCCCGATGTCCATCTCTACCACAGTTGTAGCACTTTCCTAAGAACCGATAAACAGGTTCCTGCGGCTTGTATGCCGACTTCTTTGCAACACCACCCCTTGGCCTCAACTTTGAGCTATTGTTCATAGGGGGCTTCTTCTTCACCCCAAAAGATTTGCCATGCTCAATGACATTGGCCTTCATAAAGAAGGTAATCCCTCATTTCTTTCTATTATCCTCCTCAATTCAGGGTCGAATAATCAGGTCTTCAATTGACATTTCCTTATGCTTATGCTTCAAGTAGTTCTTGAAGTCCTTCCAACCACAGTCTTTCATGCAAGATCACTTGGAACTCCTGGACTTGGCTTATCACAATTTTTAAATCTATCATTTTAAAGTTCAAGAATCAGCCAATGACAAATTTCTTTGCCCGACATCCTTAGTCCTGTATTTCTTGTCTAGAGATTCTCATAATTTCTTTGCTGAGCTCTTGGCACAGAACACACTGTAGAGTGAGTTTGCTAAGTTGTTGAACACATAGTTCCGACAAAGATAGTCTGTTTGCTTCCATGTGTCAAGCGCCATGACCTTTTGTCTGTCTAGCTCATTCTCTGCCACGGCTGGAGGATCCTCGCTCAAAACCTTTGCAAGGTTTAGCGTGGTCAAGTAGAATAGCATCTTACTGCCATCGCTTGAAGTTCACCCCAGTAAATTTCTCTAGGCGCTCATGTTGACTGGATGGACCACCCGGAATAACCAGAATAACACTAGGGTTGACCATAGAGGTCACAGTTGGGGTTGGCAAGCCAGTTGCCCCAGGGTTCAGATCTTTACTAACATTAGCAGCAGCAGCAGCAGCAGCATCGGTGACAGTTGCCATTTCTGAAAAATACAACATAATATCACTTTCTGTGTTTCCAAAAATTAAACTTAACACTTAGAAAATCCCACAGTTGGAAATTTAATTTAAAACTAGTTTCACTACTTAACCTAGAATCGAACATGGTCAAGAATGTTCCCAGGAAGACTGGAGGAGTCACATTGGTCCCACTTAAAACCCAGTTAACTTTTTGACAAAACTTTCAAGAGCATGTCGACTCCTAGTATGTGGGAAACAATTTTTAGAATTAAGGTTTTCTAAGGGATGAACTAGGTTAAAACAAACCAATGTCCAACACTTAGAAGCAATTAAAAATTGCTAGCCAAATTACAATCAATGTAAAAAATTGTTACAACAATACAAGCAAATAAAATGCTTTTACATATAGGTAAAAAACCATATAACTCTCAAACAAAAAAAATTGCTTCAAATATAAACAAAAGTAAACCAATTCAAATAAGATTATTATTTGTCCAAAACCAATTTCTTTCCACGCTTAGGTATTTCTATTCAACAAAAAGGTTAGTAGTCCAAATTTTTACTGCAATCTCAAATTTCATACATTTGGCTTTGTATATTATTTTTCCATTCTTTTGCACATGGGTCTTTCTATAAAGAATGTGAGCAGAAAACCACAACAAAGTACAAAACAAATAATTTAAAGAAACTGTAAAAGAATAAATTAATTTAATAACCAAATTAAATAAAATTAAAATGCTAGACAAGTTATACAATTAAAATTATAACTCACAAAGTTTAATTTACAATTTAATGTACACAATAAACATGTACATAAATGGACAAATTACAAAACCTTTAAATTATTCTAGCAATTAACATGCAAACAACTATATAGTAATTAACGTGTAAATAATTATATTTAACTAAACTTTTTGAAATAGACTCATGCAAACAATTCTAGAGTAAGAAGTATGTCAATTGACTTAAATCTAGAAAATAAAAACCATGTGAATTAATCTAGTATGAAAAATATTGAACATGTTGATTATACTAGAAACTAATTAGCATGTCAAACAAAAATTTAAACACTTATGAACATGCAAATTATATTATAAAATTATAAAATAAAAAGACATGCAAGGCATGGTAAGAAATTATAAAATTATACTCATAAAATAAAACTATACATGAATCAAATAAGCAGACAAATTAAGCAAGAGAGAAAAGCATTTTGATTAAATTAAAACCATTCCATTAGAACATGTTATTTTAGTAACTTTTTGGCTTTTTACGAAAAGATGTGCAGAAAAGTAGAGAGGTAATGTGACTAGTTTTAGTTGGCTTTTTGGCTTTTTGGCTAAAATAGTCAGTCCCCAAACGAGGCCTGACGGCAGTGTTTGGGGAGTTTGTTTTTTGATTTTTTTATGGTTTTTTTTCACTAAAAGACAAATTAATTGCAAAATAAAAAAAAAAAACAAATCCAAACAAAATATCACATCAAACTCCATAATTATTTCACTTTTTCTCTCACAAATATCACATCTAACCACAAAAAAATCCAACTATCTTTCCAAACACAAAAAAAAAATTTCTCTAATAAAATCCTACAACTAAAAAAACTAACAAAAAAAACACACTTCCCAAACATCCACTTTCTAATCAGTAATTCAAACATGTAACAGTGGCTTTCTAGATGGTACATGTAGTCTAAAACCAATCAATTAACTATTAAATAAATTAAATTGCAACAATAGACTTATTTTTCCTTATGCATAACAGGGATCTGCAATAGGCTACAGAAATAACAAAACCAGTAGCATACAAAATTAATAAGCCACAACATAACATATGCAATATTCAGATGGAAATCTATAGCATACATACATATATATATATATATATATATATGAATGTAATATCCTAAACACAAGGAACTCTAAGAACTGGGCAATTAGAATGTATGGCCCAGAGTTCTATTTAGGTACAACAGTGGCCAAACAAATTCTTGCGGTGAGGTTCCTGAATTTTATTTTTATCTATAGTAGGAAAGGGACAAATAATTTAATCATACTACATACGAATCTAATTAACCAACTTCATGAAATATAACTAATCTGTTTTAAGCTTGTTGTTAAAATTGACTAATTAAATGAAACAATTAAATTCATATTTTATCAGTTAACTTACATAACATAAAACATGATTAATAGAAATACATATGGAACCGAAATATAGAAACCAAGGAATCAAACCGAAGCCTATGTGATACCACAATATTCTTAAAATAGATTAGCCGTCTCACCGTGGGTGTTGGAAGAACATCGACTTCTGTCTCCCAAGATAAACTGTCTCACCGTGGGTGCTAAAGAAACGTCGACTTCTGTCTCCCAGGATACGACGGTTTAGACCGGTTAACGCAGAAGCATCTTCTGATAGTTTTGGTGAACTAACAATGGCAGCACTCTCTCACATAGGAAGAGCAAGCAAACTGACTGTATAACTGGAAGGCAAAAATCTGTACCAAAACTAAGGAAGACGAGTCTCCTTTTATATACCATGAGGGAGTGAGGAGGAGCCTCTAGCCATAAAGGTTAGAAACTAATGCCCATGAAGGCTGACAACTAATGGCCATTACTTCTGCAAAACTGCTGGAGTAATGGACCAAAACTAAAGGGAAAAAATTATCTGAGATATATTTTCTGTATACACCAGTGTGTATATCTGCAGCAGACTTGGCCCAAAATGATTAGATTGGTGGACCACCAATCCGGCCCAGCCCAAACCTAACCCATTCCAGCAAGTTTTAAGCCCAAGCCCAAGATCCAAAATCCACGACCCACGACCCACAAACCCATCCATGAAGCATCCATAACTCCATTTCTTCGGAAAATTTGGATACACCAAAGGGCTAATGCCCTTTTCATAATCTTGAGGTTTAAATACCTATCAAAGTTTTCCTTTATCATCAATGTGAGATTGGTAGCTATACACAATTCTCAATACCGTATTTATGTGGCCAACTTTATGAGACAATTTCTCATTCAATTCTTAATAGTTTTTTATCATTCTTTTTGTAATGTAAAGACCTCGTTACAAAGAATCTAAACCCATTTAATTCCACCTCAACCAATGTTTGGGACCTACTTTAATTCCACATTAAAATTATCAAAAAATCATTTTTTTAACAATAATTACACTTACCCTGCAATTTAATCTAATCGGGATAAGGTGAATTCTTATGACGAATCCCACCTCAAATTTAAAAGCTTTAGAAGAAAATTCTTATGAAGAATTTGAAGGATATTTGCCAAGTAAAATTAGCTGAATAAAGTGAATATATTAATCAACTGCATATGAAATTAGAACCCTTTTTTTTTATATTTATTTTTATTTTTTTAAAGATTTGAATTTGAAATTAGAACTTAAGTACGTATCAACAACGTGTTGTATGCTAAAAAGTAATAAAAGTAAAGTCCAATTTTATGTGTTAAGATTTGTTAATTGTGAGTGTGTGGCTGTTGCAAAGAAAATGTTAAAATGTGTGTTTAAAAAAAAAAAATATAACACAATTTAATGTATTTGTAAGGATGAAATTAAATTTAAAGAAAAAACATAAAAATATATCCACCGCTCATTCCCCTCTTTTCTCTCCTTCCTTTGGCTACTTTTCATTAAAAAAAAATAAAATAAAACCATAAAAATCAGTCATTGCAGTTAACAATAAATATAAAATTTGGGTACCTTTTCATTTGCAATTACTCTTTAGTAGCTTCACTAGAGCATGAAAAAGAGAACTAGTTAGTTTGTTGAGAAAAATTCAACCCTAAATAGACCTCAAAGCATCCTATGTTGCCCAACCCTAACACTATCTTAATAACTATCATAATAATTGTCCCTACTTGTGTTGAAAACAACATCGAAAATCATCAAATTTGGACAAGGGGATTAATTTTAGGTGAGTCATAAGCTCATATGTCTTGAGTACTTGGTATTTTTTCAAATTTAAGCAATATGTAATTTGTGATTGATTGTAAGTATTTAAAAAAATTTAGTTTGTTGTGATCCAAAAAACCTTACCTTAAATGGAAAAGTTATTTGGTGCTTCAAGAGCACAATTAGGTGATGTCACAAATCGAATATGATTAGTGAAAAGAATGAAATTCACTGATTTCTGTAGGTGATAAAAAAATAACAGAAGACATGATAATTAAAAATTAATTGAAAATAGGTGGACAAGTTAGGTCATAGAACACCTAATAATTTTCCCATTTAATTGTGATTAAGATTGACAATTAATGATTTCTGTTGGTGATGAAGAATAATAAAGTTATATATATCAATTGATATATCAATTAGTATATTAACGGATGATGTTATATAATTTTAGAGATTTTTAGGTATTGTAGTTTATATAATAGGTGAGATTTATAATTTTGAAGTGACAATGTCATAATATATATTCGTACACTAATTAATATAATAATTGATGTGTGTATTAGATGAGAAAATAAAAAAAAAATGATAATTAATGATTAATTGAAAATAGTCATACGTTATGGCCTGGAACACCTGAGATTAGTCTTGTATTTTCCGGATGAGTTGGATTATGTGATTGAGATTGAGTCTTGTATTTTCTTCAATGGTTGTGCCTACCGTATAGTGAAGTCAACGACTTTGCCTTCCCAAATTGACTTGGAGTCTTTGGATTTGTTTTGTCAAAGTCCATATATACCTACCTTGTGTTTAGAGCCATTTCAAACGATCTTAATGGGCGATTGTTGAAAAGATCAACAGCGAACCATGATGGCCAAACTCATTGAATAGTCTGAAAAATACACCATATTTTTAGATCCTTATTATTATGTGTGAAAATTATTTTGAGAAATTTCTAAATGCATAATATCATATAAATAAAAATTTGATACATAATTTTTATATATAATGATATGACTCATTATGAACTTTTTACCTTAGAACAAAACATCATCAAAGATAATTTATCGAGATTCTTGAATTTGTTGGTCTTGCTGCTGCTTTCTTCTCTGCGAATAAGCCCTTCCCTCAGCTCTTGTTTATAATGATAGCATTGCTATATCATTATTGTAAAATTTTTGTATGAATATAAATTTTCTTTTAAAACTAATTTTTTGGTGTTTCTTAAGTATAGTTTTATAATGTTTATAATTTATTATTTTTTAGTAAAAATGAGAACAAAAAACATGTTCCATACACCTATTAGGCAAAAGGAGATAGTTGTCAATGATTAAAAATGAGGGTCATGGGTAATTGTTGGACACTGACAGAGTATTATTACCAGTGAGAGATAATTGGTAATGGCCAAAGTTGGTTGGCAATGATAAAAAAATGGTAATTGGAAGTAATTCATGACGGGAACAAGTGGGAGGGAGGGAGGTGATTAGGAGAGATTATTCGTTGATCTTGGGGTACAGTTATGTGGTGTCTCAAGTGATTTTTGATTAGTGAAAAAAGATATAATTTATGAATTTATATTAGATAATTGAGAAACATAAATAAATATGAAAGTTTATAATTAGCATGGTGCATAATCACGTCTGCCTTCAAACCAACTAATAATTTGTGAGTGGTTGGAAGCACTGGATGTCACAAATTGTCAACAATAACAATTTTTAAAGGCGGTCATCGACAATGGTGGCTGATGGTGGTCATGAACAGTGCATGGTAGTTAGAAAATGAAGAAATGAGCAAAGAAATAAATAAATAAGTGAAACATTTTTTTTTCTTTTTTGTGTAATTAGTAAAATTTTGTAAATTTTGTGAATTGTTTCGACTTTTAAAAACAAAAGTGGACACTAAGCAAGTTTTTGGTTAGGAAAGAGATTCTATCTAATCCAAAATACAAATTGGAAGGTGTTGTTTGGACATGTGGGGTCACAGATTCTATTTTGATAATCTGAATCGTTTATTTTGTTGAGTATTTTGTGTATTTTTCCTTAAAAAAAATTAAATCGATTTGATAATTGTAACCTATTCTATTTGTTGTGTTATCACTTAAAAAATGAATAGTTTATTTTTAAAAATACAATTTTTGTCTATTTTTTTTTGTTAACAAATGCAAAAAATTAAATAAATTACGATTATTAGATAGAGTTAATTTTTTTTGTATATGAAGTATCCAAAATGCTCGACAAAATGTATAATTCGAATTATCAAAACGAGACCTATGATGAACTCCAAGACTCTATATTCCAAATTTTGAACTAAAAAAAAAAAACCTCCTTTGGTTATAATTTTAAAAATTCTATAAATATAAATAGAAAGCCGTGACCATGAATGTTACCAAACAGACCTTTAGAAAAAAAAAAAAAATAGAAAACAAAAAACAAAAAATTAATTTCCAAAAGAAATTTTAAAATCAGGTAGGGAAAAAAATTTATGAAACAAATGTAGTACTCTTTCCATTAAAATTCTAGGTATGTCATTAGCAGGGCAGAAATTTTCTGACAAAGATCAACCTGAGGAAAATGCTATTATACACGCTCTTTAAAATAGGTATGCTATTTTCTTTCTAAGTTATAATTAATTTTATTCTTTAATTATGACATGATTTTAATTATGGCTTATGAAATTTTTGATTATACCTTATATGATGTTTGGTTATGACTTTTTTTTACCTTTTTTTTTGTTTTTTTTTTTTTTGTTTATGACTTAGAAAATATGAAATTATATCATTTTCTTCTATAAAATGCATATAGTACACACTATTTCCCTAGCCATGAGGAAAATGTTGAGTTTTTGTTAGGTAACGGAAACGACAAAGGTAAAATTATAAATCAATCGGACAATGAAATAATATTTACATTTTTAAGATGATATAAATTTTTTCTATATATAATGTAAATTCTTCTTATATTGGTGTAAGTTTTTTTTTATGTAAATGAAGGGGTTGTTTGGCATAATCTATTTTGGCACATCTTTTTACCTTTTTATTTTATTTAAGTTACTGTGTGAGTGATTTTCTGACCACACTGCCCGCTTAGTAACCAGCTGGAGAGCACCGGCAGAATAGATGGCACCTGTCTGACCTGCAACAGAAAGAGAAGATTCCGGCGGTGGTTCGTCCACCCGGGGGCACTCCGACGATCAAGTCAGTATATCTCTTAAAGATAAATCAAGTACTAAACTCACAAGCTTGAGTTTCAAAAGCATACCTTAGACCCATGGGGGTGCCTCTCTTTTATAGCTAACATAAACCTAGTCCCAATAGAAGCCTAATTTTTATGGACTCAGGATTACTGCTAATCTTGGACTCCTAGTAAGATTAGGATAAACTCTCTAAGAGTCTTATCTTAATATAAATTGAAGTCTTCTCTCATTCTAGGACTCTTGCCCCTCATCCCCTTATCTCGGATTCCGATATCTTCGGAGGTAACCTCGGCCTATCCGAGATGACCTCTGCATAACAACCAGGACACGTGGCACCTTGGCTGACACGTTGGCTTCACCTTGGCCATGTGTTGGTACTCAGAAAATATATTCCCACAATTGCCCCCTAGGTTCTATTACCTCGGCATTCTGAGGTGATGGAACCTACACTGTTCGTTTATCTGTACCCCTTTGTCCGAGATCAAACTCGCCTACCTCAAAGTTCCCTGGACTTTACTGTCCACTTCTGTCAAGTATCAAGCTTCATGCTTTCCAAGCTGCTCGAGATCACACCTCTTAGCCGAGGTTCTTGTTCCATTAATTCGTAAACTCCAAGAGCTTTGTAACTGCTCCACTCACATTCTTCGGTGGGTTCCCGACTTCCAGTCATCTATTTGACTCCGGCGATCTTCATATCGGCGTTCATTTCTCTTGGTAGGTTCATAAACTCTTTTATTATAACTCTTCTGAATCCGTTTACTTGCCCTCTGTTGTCTTCTATTTTCGTCTGTTTTCAAGTTTTGAATTGTTTGAACGCCTGGCACTGTTCTTGCCATATCTGTTTTCTGTTGCTAGCATCGTGTCTGGGTCATTACTTTCTTGTTCTTCACATACTTACTTAGTGCCTGTGCACTTGGCTTTATTCTTGAACTTTGTCGCCTTGTTGACTCTGATTTTTCTCTTTTTTCATTCAATCCTTTGGCTTTTTCTCTTTCTAGCTCTTTTGCTTAAATACGTCATTGTTCCAAGCTTTCAAGCTCTGCAACTGTTTTCTTTCCTCTCCTCCGGTGAAGCTTACGTCATTCTGTCATTTTCGCATCCGTTGTCAGACTTCGGCAATTCTCATTCCGGCTTCCCTCTTTCTGGTAAGCCACTGTTCCTCCTGGTTTTATTTCTTGTTGCTTTCTAAGAAGCTCTGCTTCATTGTTAATCACCATTGTTGTTTTACCCGTTGTTTCCAAATCATCTTCTTGAATACGCACTGTTCACACATCTGTTGATTTCTGCCACTGTTCTTGGCTTGACACACCTGTGCAATCTTTTTGTCTTGATTTCCTGATAGCTTCATCACCATTCTTGATTACGAATTACATTCTTGTTTCTGTTTTTCTGTGTCTTTTTCCAGATTCTTACTTTCAGTCCTTGCCTTCAAACTCCGAGGTGCCAATCGCCGAGAAGAGCTTTAATCAAACTCTTCGGGAGATCGATGCTGAGCTCGAGGCCGAGAAGGTTGCTGAGAAGTCTTCCCAACTGTCTTCTATATCCTGCCATTGATGCCGAGTAGTTTTGTTTCCTTCTTTTACTCATTGTACCTTGTACTTTGTCCTTCTTTGTATGTTTTTAATCCGGCCGACGTGCCATTTTTGTAGCCTGAATAATTTATTTTTCAATATTCAGGCCGAAGTGCCTTCTTTCTTCTTTAAATGCATTTCTCTAATTTCTTCTTTGAATGAATGCCTTTTTTTTTCTTCTCTTGTATGATTCTACACTTAGAATAATTTGCATGTCTTCAAAGTACACCTTGACTGTGCAATCTCTTCGAGTAAAATACCTCTGTCACAACTTCTAATCTTGCTCATCTCGGCCTTGTCCTAACACTTGAAAATATTGTAACAAATATTTTCACAAGTATTGCTTAGGACTTGTCACTTTCTCAATGTCTTCTATCAAGACTTCAGTTTTCCATATTTCAAGTTTTGACAACCTGGTAGTCTTGGCAAGTACACAGATATTGCTTGAGCTTGACTTTAACTTGTAAATTTTTCTAAAAAATTTCAACAAGTGTTTTAACCATCATCCTTTTATCATAACCTCGGCTTAACTTCAGCTTGTAAATTTTTTTCAAAATTTCAACAAGTGTTAAACCATCTTCCTTTCGATACGACCTCGGTTTAACTATAACTTGTAAATTCACACAGAATTTCAACAAGTGTTTAAACCAATCTTCTTCCAATACAACCTCGGTTTAACTTCAACTTGTAAATTCACACAGAATTTCAACAAGTGTTAAATAGCACATCGGTTTAACTTCAACTTTTAAATTCACACAGAATTTCAACAAGTGTTAAATATCACATCGGTTTAATTTCAACTTTTAAATTCACACAGAATTTCAACAAGTGTTAAATATCACATCGGTTTAACTTCAACTTGTAAATTCACACATAATTTCAACAAGTGTTAAATATCATCTCGGTTTAACTTCAACTTGTAAATTCACACAGAATTTCAACAAGTGTTAAATATCATATCGGTTTAACTTCAACTTGTAAATTCACACAGAATTTCAATAAGTGTTAAACAATAATCTCGGTTTAACTTCAACTTGTAAATTCACACAGAATTTTAACAAGTGTTAAACATCATCTCGGTTTAACTTCAACTTGTAAATTTACACAGAATTTCAACAAGTGTTAAATATCACATCTATTTAACTTCAACTTGTAAATTCACACAGAATTTCAACAAGTGTTAAACAATAATCTCGGTTTGACTTCAACTTGTAAATTCACACAGAATTTTAACAAGTGTTAAACATCATCTTGGTTTAACTTCAACTTGTAAATTCACACAGAATTTCAACAAGTGTTAAATATCACATCGGTTTAACTTCAATTTGTAAATTCACACAGAATTTCAACAAGTGTTAAACAATAATCTCGGTTTAACTTCAACTTGTAAATTGTCCACAAATTTCAACAAGTGTTAAACAATGATTTCGGTTTAACTTCAACTTGTAAATTGTCCACAAATTTCAACAAGTGTTAAACAATGTTTTTTGTTTAACTTCAACTTGTAAATTGTCCACAAATTTCAACAAGTGTTAAACAATGATTTCGGTTTAATTTCAACTTGTAAATTATCCACAAATTTCAACAAGTGTTAAACATTGATTTCGGTTTAACTTCAACTTGTAAATTGTCCACAAATTTTAACAAGTGTTAAACAATGATTTCGGTTTAACTTCAACTTGTAAATTGTCCACAAATTTCAACAAGTGTTAAACATTATCTCGGTTTAACTTCAACTTGTAAATTGTTACGAATTTCAACAAGTGTTAAACAATAATCTCTCTTCTCTTTGCCCCCTGCATGGCTTTCACATGCTCTTTTGTGGACCTTATAAAAGGTCTTCAATCTGGCTAACTACAGTCTGACCTTGTATGTTTTCTTTTTATCTTCTGAAATCTGAGATTTGCTTACTGAGCTCTTCTCTTCTCGGGCTTAAGTACCGAGGTCTTGACTGCTGGAATCTTGGATCTGCTCTGTCAGGTTGAGTTCTTCTCTTCTCAGACCTACTCATCTAGGCCGAGATCATGCCTTTTGGGATCCGGGATCCAGGATCTGGAATTCAGGATCTGCTCACTTAGGCTGAGCTCTTGTTTTCTCGAACCTACTTATTTAGGCCGAGATCTTGTCTTCTAGGATCCGGGATCCAGGATCTGGAATCCGGGATCTGCTCACTTGGGCTGAGCTCTTCTATACTTGAATGTCATCTCATTGGGAGCACTCATGCCCCCTGTCTTTGTGTCCCTTCTGGACGGGTCTTCGCTCCGTTTATGTCGACACATTCTCCATCTTTGCTAAACTCGTCATTTCCGATACGTTGATCTTGTACAGTGATGGCCATCTATTCTCCTTTCTTTCCCACAGATGGCGCCAAATTGTGTGAGTGATTTTCTGACCACACTGCCCGCTTAGTAACCAGCTAGAGAGCACTAGCAGAATAGATGGCACCTGGCTGACCTGCAACAGAAAGAGAAGATTCCGGCGGTGGTTCGTCTACCCGGGGGCACTCCAACGATCAAGTCAGTATATCTCTCAAAGATAAATCAAGTGCTAAACTCACAAACTTGAGTATCAAAAGCATGCCTTAGACCCATGGGGATGCCTCTCTTTTATAGCTAATATAAACCTAGTCCCAATAGAAGCCTAACTTCTATGGACTTAGGATTATTGCTAATCTTGGACTCCTAGTAAGATTAGGATAAACTCTCTAAGAGTTTTATCTTAATACAAACTGAAGTCTTCTCTCATTCTAGGACTCTTGCCCCTCATCCGCTTATCTCGGATTCCGATATCTTCGGAGGTAACCTCGGCCTATCCGAGATGACCTCGGCATAACAACCAGGACATGTGGCACCTCGGCTGACACGTCAGCTTCACCTTGGCCATGTGTTGGTACTTAGAAAATATATCCCCACAGTTACATTACCTTTTATTTGGATCACATCACCTCTCTATCACTTTACACATATTTTCGTAAAATGCCAAAAATGTACTTCTTTAGATCATCTCAAATAATTCCTAAAATTGCACTATATTTATATATTATCAATAACGTAATTTGCAATAGAGAATATTAGAAATTTCAAAAGATTTATTAAAATTTTTATCAGATGTTTTACATATGTATAGGGCCAACACCATGTGACTTCTATTGAGATATTTGATAGGAAATTTAGTAAGGCCTCTTTTGGCAACTTGATTAAAAATTAGTTTATTGGTTTTTTTGATATTTTTAGATCACATCACTTCTTTATTTTTATGCACATTTAAAAAAAAACTGTAAAAAATTAAAAAATTAACTTTTAATTTACTTTTCAAAATAAGCCTAAGTTGCTGTTTGGCAATTGGATTTTTTAGTTGATTTTTTGGCTGTTTTAGGACTAAAAGTTTGTTTGGTTTGGTTATTTTTGACTTTTGTGAGAGAGAAAATGAAATAATTATAATTTAAATGTGACATTTTATCTTATTAACTTATTTAGTCTATTTTATCTTTTATATTTTTTTAACCAAAAAATTAAAGCCAAACAAACCCGTAATCTTTTGGCTCTTCAACATTTTTTATTTACAATTTCTCAATCAACAAATGCATGAATTGACATGCAAAAGCTACTGCCTATACATGTCCCTGTGTTTCATTTCCTTACATTGATTGGACAAGTGATAGTTTGGCCTCAATCCCTTGTTTTTTAATGGAAAATAAGTGAGATCACTAATTAGTATCATCACTAATGATGTGACAGTGAATTTCACTGACTGCCACAATGTTGTTGTGTCTTTTTTTTTTTTTTTTAATAAAAAAAAAAGTAGATGCCACATCATTAGTGGTTGCTTTAGAGCAGCACTTTTAGTGGTCTCTATCATTGCCCCTTTTTAATCTTAATTTACTCCCGCTCAATCTTTAAATGTATATATATATATATATATATTTGTTGGCTTTTATGATTTTCGAAAGTTATTATTGTAATTTTGAGCATGCCGGTAAGGATCAATCAGTCCTTACAGAATATTAATTGCCAACCAATTATCAGACGATTGTGTTTTAGTTCTTTCAGCCTCAAGAAGTGGACTTTTACTAGTGGCTTTGTTTAGGAGAATTAAGCAAACAATGATTAAATGAAGAACAATTGTAGCATTTCATTAAGTAAAATGAAAGACTTACAAAGATCCAAATCAGCCTTGTAGAGGTTTATAACAACAAACTACTTGAAACTACTCCTATGAACGAAGTGCAGTGTAGGAGTTTGAAGTACAAAAATGTAAAGAATAAGAAATGTAAAAATTGGAAGGAAAATAAAGTAGATAAAATTGGTTTTTTAAATCTGAGTCTGGGGACTCTTTCTAGGACTTTCTCTGCTATTTATACTTCTCAATGATAACTGTCGAAATGAGCTTCTAACCGTCAAATCATCGCTCCATGATTGCTAATCATGTTTCCTCACAATTAGCTCCACTACGCCATGTCTACAGTTAGGCTTCCCTCTTGATTTTTGAATTAAAATATGAGTAACCGTTAAAGCCACGTCATCTTGTACCTCTCTGCTGATTCAAAGCTATGTAGACCCATAATAACCAATACTAACTGCCACTTGTGTGATTACGATTTGAGGATTTGAATTGTCTTCCCGTATTACCCTCATCCTGCCACGTGTTAAACTGTGATTGGCCTATACAAAATATGTAGCCAACATTACCCCCCGCACTAATATACCAAATACTTGGTGATATTAGTGGATCAAGGTATTTTACCCACGTCTTAGAACGTGCATGGGCTTTGCACTTTTCAGAAATGCAACCGTCATTCATCAATAAAACATTTGCATTAAATTCTCTTCTATCCTTTGATCATCCCCACTATCTCAGTATTCGAAAAGACTGATACATCTTTCATAGCCAAGCAAGTCTTTTCTTACATTGATCAAGCATACGAAGAGTTATTTGATAATATTGTTCGTCCTCGAAAGAACCTTCATGCATTGATTAGCCATCTTTATCCGCCTCCATTTATACA
Organism: Camellia sinensis; assembly: GCF_055761805.1. Taxonomy (NCBI): domain Eukaryota; kingdom Viridiplantae; phylum Streptophyta; class Magnoliopsida; order Ericales; family Theaceae; genus Camellia; species Camellia sinensis. Next base: position 40,745,084 of record NC_138975.1, on the reverse strand, counting down.
AGTTATGGAAACTTTCACAAATCATCGACCTTCGAACTAAGAACCTATTGCTTACGATTCTTTGGAACACAAATTTGAGACCATGGATATCGGAAGTTCTTCTTCTGCAACAAAGCCATCCGTGTGGGACGAAGTTGCTACTTCTTCTTCTTCGATGACCTCTAGCTGGGGAACTTTGTCTTCCCCTACTCAACCTCAGACGAGGAAACACATTCATCATCGTTTCCTTGAATTCGATGACCCTCTTGAAATTCCTCCTTCTAAATGCAGTTATGTAGTATATCCATATGTTCCTATTCACTGTAGACACAATCTTGAAGACAATCTGCTTTCAGCATGGTATACTTCTACGTTGCCATCTCGGATGGTTCGAAGTGTCCCACGTCCTGATGAAGCTTTAGGGATTAGTTCTACGCTTTTAGCCAAAAAAGCAAAACTTTATACACCTATGAAAAAGACAATAAATTATAAAGGTTATTTGCATAAATAATGAAAAGAGGGAAAATACTCTAATTTGAATTATAAAGGTTATTTGCATAAATAATGAAAATGATGTGGAAACATGAAATTGGTTTGAAAATCATGAAATTGACGGAAATTGTGATTAAATAGTGTAGTTGAATTGATGAATCACACACCTATGGAAAAGATGATAAATTATCTGCTGAGAAATTTATTTATTTGTCTAGATATATCTATTTTGGGCTAGCGGTGGAGGGTAACCATGATTGTTGTAGAACTTGCATGATGATTATGTAAATTGAAACTAATCAATTGGAATATGTCATTGAATATGACGGTTGGATGTAAACATTGTATATGTGATTGAATTAGTCATTGTATATGACAACGTATTTAAATATATTGTATATGTATCATTGTTTGGGAAGAGATAGGGGATGGACTCCATGGATAATTAAGTTGGTCGGAGTGTCCAGGGTGAAAGTCTCGAAATCTTATTTATATTTGGGTGCCGGTTCCCTCGGACGTAGTTCCGTAAAATAGCAAGATAATGGAAGTGTATGATTGATGCTTATAGGTGAAGTGTTGATAATATGAGTTGTAGTCTCATTTTGAACTGTTTGGATAATATTGAGCTATGCCAATAAATTGATTTGGATACTTAAAGAGAAGTGGACCTATTATGATGTAAATGTTGATTGATTATAGAAATGGTGTAAGTTGGTTCATAAGTGGTAAACATTTATCGGATGCTAACGTTTTAGTTAATTCTCATATAATGTTTAGCATATCTCTACTGAGTATTGGCTCACCCTACTTGAGACACTATTTTTCAGGTATAGGTGATATGCCGCCTCCAAGGTCTTAGTTTGGGAGGTTTAGGAGTTGAAGACTCCGCTTTGTTATTTATATTTGGGGTTAAATGTAAATCCAAGTTGAGGGCTTTTATGTATAGAGTTAGAACTCTTCTTTTGTTGTAACCACTTGGAAAGCTGTACATTTATTTGTTTAATACCTTTTGTAAAGAATACTTTGATGAATGTAATATATGACATTTGTATTATGTTTTATGGATTTTATGAATTGATGATTATATCTTATTTTGAGGGCGTTACAATTATATATATCAATTGGTATATCAATTAGTATATTAACGGATGATGTTATATAATTTTAGAGATTTTAGGTTTTGTAGTTTATATAATAGGTGAGATTTATAGTTTTAAAGTGACAATCTCATAACACATATTTGTACATTAATTGATATAATAATTAATGCGTGTATTAGATGAGAAAATAATAAAAAAACATGATAATCAATGATTAATTGAAAATAGTCATACCTTATGGCCTGGAACACCTGAGATTAGTCTTGTATTTTCCGGACGAGTTGGATTTTGTGATTGAGATTTTTTTTTTCGAGCACATGTGATTGTGATTGAGATTGAGTCTTGTATATTCTTCAATGTTTGTGCCTACCGCATAGTAAAGTCGACGACTTTGCCTTCCCAAATTGACTTGGAGTCTTTGGATTTGTTTTGTCAAAATCCATACCTACCTTGTGTTTCGAGCCATTTCAAACGATCTTAATGGGCGATTGTTGAAAAGATCAACAGCGAACCATGATGGTCAAACTAATTGAATAGTCTCAAAAATACTCCTTATTTTTATATCCTTATTATTATGTGTGAAAATTATTTTTAGAAATTTTAAAATGAGCAATATCATATAAATAAAAAATATATATATAATTTTCATATATAATGATATGATTCATTATGAACTTTTTACCTTAGAACAAAACATCGTTGAAGATAATTTGTCGAGATTCTTGAATTTGTTGGTCTTGCTACTTCCCTATTCTCTGCGAATATGTCCTTCCCTCTGCTCTTGTTTATAATGATAGCATTGCTATATCATTATTATGAAATTTTTGTATGAATATAAATTTTCTTTTAAAACTAATTTTTTGGTGTTTCTCAAGTATAGCTTTATAATGTTTATAATTTATTATTTTTAGTAAAAATGAGAACAAAAAACATGTTCCATACACCTATTAGGCCAAAGGAGATAATTGTCAACGATTAAAAATGAGGGTCACGGGTAATTGTTGGACACTGACAAAGTATTATTACCAGTGAGAGATAATTGGTAATGGCCAAAGTTGGTTGGCAATGATAAAAAAAATGGTAATTGGAAGTAATTCATGACAGGAACAAGTGGGAGGGAGGGAGGTGATTGGGAGAAATTATTCGTTGATCTTGGGGTACAATTATGTGGTGTCTCAAGTGATTTTTAATTAGTGAAAAGAGATAGAATTTATGATTTTATATAGATAATTGAGAAGCATAAAAAAATATAAAAGTTTATAATTAGTATTGTTCATAATCACGTGTGCCTTCAGACCAACTAATAATTTGTGAGTGATTGAAAGCACTAGACGTCACTAATTTCAACAATAACAATTTTTAAAGGCGGTTATTGGCAATGGTGGCTGATGGTGGTCATGAACAGTGCATGGTAGTTAGAAAATGAAGAAACGAGCAAAGAAATAAATAAATAAGTGAATGAAAGCACTAGACGTCACTAATTTCAACAATAACAATTTTTAAAGGCGGTTATTGACAATGGTGGCTGATGGTGGTCATGAACAGTGCATGGTAGTTAGAAAATGAAGAAATGAGCAAAGAAATAAATAAATAAGTGAAACATTTTTTTTTCTTTTTTCTGTAATTAGTAAAATTTTGTGAATTGTTTCAACTTTTAAAAACAAAAGCAGACACTAAGCAAGTTTTTGGTTAGGAGATAGATTCTATCTAATCAAAATGAGACCTATGATGAACTTCAAGACTCTACATTCCAAATTTTGAACTAAAAAAAAGAAAATCCTCCTTTGGTTATAATTTTAAAAATTCTACAAATATAAATAGAAAGCCGTGACCATAAATGTTACCAAACAGACCTTTAGAAGAAAAAAAAAATATATTAATTTCCAAAAGAAATTTTAAAATCACTTTTGAAAAAAAATTTATGAAACAAATATATAGTATCCTTTCCATTAAAATTCTAGATATGTCATTAGGAGGGCAGAAATTTTCTGACAAAGATCAACCGGAGGAAAATGCTATTATACACGCTCTTTAAAGAAAAAATTTCTGCCCTCCTAATGACATATCTAGAATTTTAATGGAAAGGATACTATATTCCTTTCCGATGTATCCAAAAAAAAAATAGTTATGTTGTTTACTTTATAAGTAATAATTAATTTTCTTCTTTAGTTATGATATTATTTTGATTATGAGTTATGAGATTTTTAATTATGCCTTATATGATGTTTGGTTATAATTTCTTTTTTATTTTATAATTATGATTTAAAAAATATAAAATTATATCATTTTCTTTTATAAAGTACATATAATACACACTCTTTCCCTAACCCTGAGAAAAATGTTGAGTTTTTTTTAGGTAACGGAAACAACAAAGGTAAAATTATAAATCAATCTGACAATGAAATAATATTTACATTTTTAAGATGGTATAAATTTTTTCTATATATAATGTAAATTCTTCTTATATTGGTGTAAGTTTTTTTTTTATGTATGTGAAGGTGTTATTTGGCATAATCTATTTTAGTACATCTTTTTATCTTTTTATTTTATTTAAGTTATATCATCTTTTATTTAGATCGCATCACCTCTCTATTACTTTACACTTATTTTCGTAAAATACCAAAAATATACTTCTTTAGACCATCTCAAATAATTCCTAAAATTGCACTATATTTATATATTATCAATAACGTAATTTGCAATAGAAAATATTAGAAATCGCAAAAGATTTATTAAAATTTTTATCAAATATTTTACATATGTATAGAACTAACACCATGTGAGCTCTATTGTGATATTTGATAGGAAATTTAGTAAGGCCTCATTTGGCAACTTGATTAAAAATTAATTTATTGGTTTTTTTGATATTTTTAGGTCACATCACTTCTTTATTTTTGTACACATTTTTTTTTAAAAAAAATTGTAAAAAATTAAAAATTTAACTTTTAATTTACTTTTCAAAATAAGCCTAAGTTGATGTTTGGCAGTTGACTTTTTTAGTTGGTTTTTTGGCTATTTTAGGACTAAAAGTTTGTTTGGTTTGGTTTTTTTGATTTTTGTGAGAGAGAAAATGAAATAATTATAGTTTAAATGTGACATTTTATCTTATTAACTTATTTAGCCGATTTTATCTTTAATATTTTTTTAAACAAAAAATTAAAGCCAAACAAACCCGTAATCTTTTGGCTCTTCAACATTTTTTATTTGCAATTTCTCGATCAACAAATGCATGAATTGACATGCAAAAGCTACTGCCTATACATGTCCATGTGTTTCATTTCCTTACATTGATTGGACAAGTGGTAGTTTGGCCTGAATCCCATGCTTTTTAATAATTTGCTCCCGCTCAATCTTTAAATATATCGGTAATGATACATTTCACTAAAAGTGGTGCTTTAAAGCACCACTAATAAATTGACAAACACTTAAAAAAAAAAATAAAAAAAAATAAGGCACAAGCAGTGAGCTCCGTCCACTGCCACATCACTAGTGGTGTTTTTAGAGTACCACTTTTAATGGTCTCAAACATTATTGTAAATATATATATATATATTCTTATTTTTCTCCCGCAATTTGAGCTGTTCAACTATCACTATCCTATACCAAAAATATATATATATATATATATATCTCACTAACCTAAATTTTGGTTGAACGAACTATTTGACCGATAATGTAATGTCGTAGTGGTATGTGGTCCAATTCCATAGCGAAAACCCTCATCGGGGGTGATCTATTTTCTTTCAGATTAGCATAGGTATTTTAATTCAAAAATGGTAAAAACTTCAAAAATTCTATTAAAATTTTTATCAAATATCTTACAGTGTGTGAATCCCACACCTATATAAGACCTTTGATAGAATTTTTGATAAAATTTTTGAAGTCCCTAACAGGTAAACAAACTAACTCAAGTCGAATAGAGTATTAAATTATTCAAGTTTTATTTATTTACCCAACAAGTTGATCTCAAATAATTTTTTAATAAGCCGAACATAAATCAATCTACTCAAATGAAAAATGCTTGGGAGCACTAATTAGTGCTCCCACTAATTAGGTGGCAGTGGGTCCCGCCATTAATGATGTGATGTTTTGGTCTTGGAGTTGTATTTTTTTATTATTTTTTTATTTTTTTAATGCATTAGTGCTATTAGTGGTGATGTTTTTAGTGGGATGAATCATTGTTAATTTGTTTAACAACACTAGTTTTTAACTAAAGAAAAAAACAAAAGTTAGAATATATGACAATTATTTTCTTCTGATGAAAGAAAAGGGAAGAGTTAAAAGTTACATTGGACTTTTTTGTTTTTGGATTAATTATACTTTTAATCCTTTAGTTTGATTTAATTTTCACTTTATTCTATAGTTTTAAATTGAATTATTTAATTTCTACATTTTACTTGTAATTTCAATTTGGTCATTCCATCTAATTAGAGGTTAAAATTAATAATTTTTGAAATACTTGTCAATTTTTTAGGGTGTGCATGTAAACAAAATTAACAGAAATTTAGATGAAAGAATCAAATTGAAACTTGACTTTATAGGCCAAATTGTTCAAATTAAAACAATAAGAATTAAAATAAAATTTGGGTCAAATTGTAGAGATAAAAAGTTTAATTAACCCTCTTTCTTTTGAGATTTTAAAAAAAATACAAGTCACAAAATTTTAGGATAATAATATTGATATTTTTAAAGTAAAGTTAAAAGAACGGAAATTAATATAAATAATTTGAAAATATGAAGATAAACAAAGTAAAATATAGGTTTTAGTGTGAAAGAGATAATAACTTTATTTTTTTTCCGTCAATATAACTAATAAAAAGACTGTAAAAGTCTTATGTGAATTAAACTTTAAGGAATTCAATTTAATTATATCAAAACTATAAGATTTATTGTTTTTTTTTTAAAATTTTAGTGGAGATCAGTGTAATTTACTCTAAAATAAATAACTATAGTACAAGGGGGTTTTTTTATTTATTTAAAATTTTTTTTTTTGGAAGTAAGGCTATTATGTGCACCTTTTTGGGATGTACATGGTGTGCACTTTATGCAAAACATAACTTTTACACAAAATGTATAACTTTTGTCACAAAAAATATATGGTGTGTTTGGTTTGTATTTGTAGAGTAGTTTTTGAGATAAAAAGTATAAAAATTTGTTTGGTTTACCTTTTTTCAGAAATGGTTTTGAAAAATTATTTTGGAGAGAGAGTTTTAAAAAAAGTGATTGATTTGATGTGTATGAGAGAGAGTGATTTTGAAAAGTAGGTAACCAAACAAAATTTTGAAATTTTTTTTGAAAAAATTTATTTGGTTTGATTACTTTTGAAAATTTGTTTGTAGAGAATTTTTCCCAAAATTTTTTCTAAAAACAAATCAAATTTGAGTTTAGTTTGAAAATTTGATTTTTTGAGTTTGAATTTTTTTTTTTTTTTCTGAAAAACAAACCAAATTTTAGTTTGAGTTTGAAAATTGTTTAGTACAAGTTTGAAAATTTGATTTTTTCCCAAAATTTTTTCTGAAAAATTGTTTAGTTTGAGTTTCAAAACTAAATTTTATTTTTAAAAAAAATATATAGATAGTCTTATGGTCAACACGACTAGCCACGTCACAAATTAATGATAAAACACTTTTCCAGTTATTTCTTCAATTATCAACACAAAAATGTGAATTTACTTTTTCATATTAATTACATGGGAAATTCTAGGATATACCCCCTTACAATATATCACAGTTACGACTTTTAGAATAGTTGGTTCTAGTTATTATGATATTAATTATAATTTATTGGTGTTGATTATAACATATTTTAATAATGATTCAAAAAATATTTAATTATATCTTATATAACGTTTGGTCATGATTTTATTTTTATTTTTAGTTATGATTGAAAATGCCATAACTTGGTAGCATAATCCCAAGTACTAATTTGAGGCATTAAGACTATATTTGCATTATGAATTTAAAAGAATTTTTTTTTTTTTGGCTGGGTGGTTTGGGGAATTCATTACAAAAGAGACAGAAATTAAAAAAAAAAAAAAAATTAACTTATATTTTATTTATATTTTCTTTCTTTTTGTTTTTAAATTTTTATTTAAATTCATAATTTAAACACAATTTATATGATCATACCTAGCATAAAATAATTTTTAAAATTTTAAAATTGTGTTTAAAATATAAATTTAGATAGATGATTCAAGAGAGATTGACCAATAATTCTCATATTTTAGACTTGTAATCCATATAGTCTCATATTTTTTCTTGTGATCTATTTAGTCTTTTTAGATGTGTAATGACTCATTTGTCCACCACATTAGAGTGTCACATTCAGAAAAAATACACTAAAGAGATTTTAGTGTTATATCATACCTGTCAAGTTGGAGTGTCACATGTCATATTTAAAAAAAGTACACTAAAGAGTTTTTATTTTTTTTTTGGAGTGTCACATCATACCCGCTACGTCACATTTAAAAAAAGTACATAAGGAGTTTTTATTTTTTTTAAAGTATCACATCATACCCATCACGTTGTCACATTTGGAAAAAGTACACTACGAGATTTTTGTGACATACTCGTTACGTTGTCACATTTGAAAAAAACAAAGTATATTAAGGAATTTTTAGTTTTTTTGAAGTGTCACCTCATATCCGTCACGTTGTCACATTTAAAAAAATATATATTAAGAAATTTTTAGTTTTTTTAGAGTGTCACCTCATACTCACCATGTTGTCACATTTTGAAAAAATACACTAAGGAGTTTTTAGTTTTTTGGAATAAAAATTTTGGAGTGTCACATTATACTCACCACATTGTCACATTTGATAAAAGTACAATAAGTAGTTTTTAATTTTTTTTGGAGTGTCATATCATTGGAGTGCCATATTAATACTTGTCACATTAGAATATCACATCATACCTGTTACGTTAATAAAAATATATAATTGTCTACTAAAATATTATTAAAATAAAAAATAAGACTATATGAAAAGAAATTCTCCACTAATAATAAACAGATTAATAAAAAAATTTAAATTAAAATACTTATTTATGAGATATGATTTATGGGTAAATAACATGAAGGAACATAAATGTGAAATACAGAAACGGTTGGGATAGCTGGCTTCACGTCGACTTGACTTATAAGTCTTGAACTGGTCCTAGTGAGATAATAATAGATGTACGTAGTGTGATATTTGATACAGTAATGCTACAGAGCCCGAATATAGGGGCTCGAATTTGGCTTGAAATTAGGGGGAAGAAGAAGGAGGAGGAAGAGGAGAAGAAGAACTCAACTGGAGGGGCCAACAAAATCGGGCGGAGGTGGAGGTGGAGGTGGATGCGGAGGCGGCGGCGGGCGGAGGCAAAGGTAGAGGCGGGGTTGCGATGTTGACGAGCGACGAGGGACGAGCTGCGAGATCGGCCGACGAGCTGCGATGCCGACGACGACCTGTGTTCTCGCTCTCGCCTCTGTGTTCTCTCTCTCGCCTCTGTGTTCTCTCTCTCGCCTCTGTTCAACTCAACGAAGAATAAGAAAGAAAAGGAAGAAAAGAAAATGAAGAAAAAAAAAAAAAAATCAAAACCCAAAACGACATCGTTTTGAGTTTTGAGCCAAATTCGAACTCCTAATTTCGAGCCCTCAAACATTATTCTATTTGATAAGGATGGATATGTCAATTGTAATGTGATATTTGATGTACCAAAAAAAAGGTAATGTGATATTTGATAAGATGGAAATGTCAATGCCAAAGTCTGGAGACTAGAAAATAGTTGGACAAATTTCCCATACCTCCTTGAAGTTTTACGAAATTATAGGCCTTGTTTAGTTTGTTTTTTAAAAAAAATTTTGAAATTTTTTTTCTACAAATAAATTTTTAAGAGTAATTAAACTAAATAATTTTTTTCAAAAAAAATCTTAAAATTTTGTTTGGTTACCTACTTTTCAAAATCATTCTCTCTCATACACATCAAATCAATCAATTTTTTTTAAAATTCTCACCCCAAAACAATTTTCCAAAACCATTTATGAAAAAAGGCAAACCAAACAAGTTTCGTACTTTTTATCTCAAAAACTACTCTACAAACACAAACCAAACACTAGTTTTTGAGATAAAAAGTACGAAAACTTGTTTGGTTTGCCTTTTTTCATAAATGGTTTTAGAAAATTATTTTGGGGAGAGAGTTTTAAAAAAAGTGATTGATTTGATGTGTATGAAAGAGAGTGATTTTGAAAAATAGGTAACCAAACAAAATTTTGAGATTTTTTTTGAAAAAATTGTTTGGTTTGATTACTCTTGGAAATTTGTTTGTAGATAATTTTTTCCAAAAATTTTTCTGAAAAACAAACCAAACAAGGCCGTAATTTTTTTTTCTTCACAAAAAAATATTTTTGGTTTGGTTTTGAAATTAATTTTGAAAGACAAGTTTTTAGAAAGAGTTTTCAAATTTTAAAAATTTGTTTGGTTGTATATTTTGAAAATAGCTTTGTAGTTTAGAATGATTTGTATCTTTCTTTTTTTTCTTTTTTTTCCCTAGTTATTCAGATGAGTATGAGAGAAAAAATGATTAATTGATGTGTACGATGTAAGATATTGGTCATTAAATGGCCTGTGAACAAAAAGCCCGGTATTACCAACACGTCCCATGGCCTGTCCCAACCCGCTTGACTATTCATCTCGCTCCATCCCATAAAAGATGATTTAAGGCTTTGGACAAAGATTTCAAACCTGAGTCTGCCCCTGAACCCCGCCCATACAAGCTCGCATGGGTAAATCTAAACCGACCATCCCATTAACCAGACTCAAACAATCTCGTCCATTTTTTTTTTAATATTATCTAAAAAATAACACTGTTAAATTTAATTTTAATCTATTAAAACCAATACTCTTCCATTTAAAAAATATATATATATATATATATTTGACAATATATATTATCCTTGTAAATTGTACTTTAAAAACATGCAGTGACACAAAATACAGTTTGTTAAAATTGAATTTGACAGTGACCGGTGATATTTTCCTAGCTCTCAACTTTTTACACATAATGTTGTCGAAATTTGTTAATTTGGTGAATTTATATTTTAATTTGATTGTTTTAATAGTATTAATTAATTTGATCATATGAATTATTAAAGAAGAAAAAATAAATATGTAGACCTTAATAAATGTATAATCCGATTCAATTTGATTTTGGCCCGTTAGATTTGAACTAATAGGTGAGACATGATTTTAATTTTTTTTAAATAAATTCGGCTTACACCAACTTATTAACTGGTCAAAATTCAAAAAATTTATTAATAAATCGGATATGGATAGAATAGTTGCAGATCAGTAACTCCACATGTTTCATTACACAAGCACATGTACGTTATGTCAGCTAGACGTTTATCACACCATGGTACACGTGAACCAAGCACAACGTATGCGGATGCCCATATTGGTTAAACATCGCAGCAATGTGGCATGTTGCAATGTTGGGATGCAATTTGAGCGGGTTTAATTAGATTGAGAGATTGTTTAAGTCTAGCTTAAAGTTATGCTGAGACCTGTTCAGGTTCGAATTATAACTCGAAGTTGTCATTCGAAACCTAACTCGAGTTAAATCCGAATTATCCGAATTACCCAAATTATAAATGAATTTCAATTTTTTTTTGACTACATTATTAAATTATTAAAATTTGACTCTATTTATATATATTTTTTAATATAGAAAATAAGTAGTACCATCCAAATAAATAATTTATATGACGTAAGAGAGATACCGATATAGTAATCGTTACAATTTATGAGTGAAAATGAAAAAATAAAATTTTATGTTATTTGTATATATAATATATATTTAATATGATTTAATAATCTAAATTAATTTAATATCATGTAATGACTAATAATTTATATGTATATTTCATATTTTTATATATCTATATATGTATAATTCGGATTTTAGGTTGTTTGATGTCTTTGCTCAAATCCGTTCAAATTTAATTTAGGTTTTTGAATTTTTGTTCAAGTCCATATCAAAATTGAAAATATTTTGTCCAAGCCTAAAAAAAATTCGAGCTGAATTTGAGTTGCTCGAACTAAGCCCTCTCAAGTTGCACCCTTATTGCAATGCGGTGCTACCAGTTCGTTGAATTTACGTTACGCAACATGTCATGACGCAATGTCGTGCAAACGAACATGCTAACAATTAATTAAACTTGCAAAAGGGACGAATTGGATATTGCATGATCAATGGATGGCAACCCAAAATGGAAAACACAATAACACAAACACCAACACCAACATGTTTGATTGTCTTACGAAGCAAAAACCCGCACATAGACTGAATTTTTATTTTGGACGGCCAATCAAAATGGCAAGCAAAAACCCACACACAAAAAATGACAAACATTACGGCAAGGCGGTAGGATGCAATGTGGGGCTAACGGTTAATTGGAATTAAGTGATACAATGTGGCATGACGCAATATCATGCAAATGATCATGCTAACTGTTGGTGAAAATATCAAAAAAAATTATATTTTATTGATAAATAATGTAAAAAAAATAATGTACAAATATATCAGGCTGAGACACAGATATCTCATTTTCTTTAAGGAGATCAACTCCACTGCGATAGGAAGAATCCAAATACCGATACAACAGTCACAAAATTATGACTTGTCCCCTCCAGGATACAATAGCCCGACCACTTATCATATGGTTCAAGTCAACTCTGCACAAGATGGTGAACCCAAAATTCCACCAAGAAAAACATCATTCTTTGCTAGTAATCTCTCTTGTATAGAAAATAGTTGGTGTGTTGGTGTAGAAAGGAGTAGATGAGATGAACTATTTATAGGCTACTAGGACTTTACAAAATATACTAAAAATAATAATGATCATGAACCTAGAGAAAAGGAAGAGTGTATCCAAATATTAACTCACCACCGAGTTCATGAACCTAATTAATCTTCATCCATGAACAAGACAAAAGGTCACCAAAATAATGAATCTCTATTCATGAACAAGATGAGATTCATGAACAAGACCAAAGAAAATTCATGTACAAAATATATAAATAATAAATAAAAGATATTAAAATGGTCCAACACTAAAAATTAACTAAATCTAACAGGGATGAAATGTTCACAAATAAGGGCACGTTAACTCTATACTCGAAACAATGTCAACCATTAAATCCGCTTCCATCTTCCCAAATATAAAAATCCATCCCATCTTCCCAAATATTTGGATACACTCTATACTCGAAACAATGTCAACCAAATGGATGAGGGGTCACTGCTGTGCGTGAAGCACAGCAGTGACTGTGGTGCCTCTATTTGAGGTGTATTATGGTCTTATTTTTATGATCCAAACCGTCCATTTTGTAGGGTTTGTTGAGTACTTCATGCCTACCAAAAATCATATTAATCAAATATCAACAACTATATGATCGACAACCAAAAAAATAAATAATAAGTTTTATTTTGAGAAATAACATACATAATATGCAATTCGATCATATAGTTTTTGATATCCGATTAATATGATTTTTGGTAGGCATGAAGTACTCAACAAATCCTACAAAATGAACGGTTTGGATCATAAAAATAAGGCCATAATACACCTCAAATGGAGGCACCACAGTCACTGCTGTGCTTCACGCACAGCAGTGACCCCTTATCCTACTAAAATAGCTAAAAAGTCAAAAAAACCTCTAAAATAGTCACTTTCCAAACACCTACACAGTAACTTCACATTGGAGCCAAAGAACTATAATTACATCACGCCACTAAACAATGCAGGACACAACCTTGATCGGGACAATGTAATCCCACATTACCCTAATTAAAAAAGTGATGCTAAATCCATTCACCGCATGGGATAAATCACATTACCACTATAATGAACATTTCAAAAAAATCACAAGAAAACAGGACAAATCAAGACTCCAAACAGGGCATTTACATAAAGTTTACATCGAGACATTAACCACAACTCATGTATTCCATTCTAAATAAGAAACCCTAAACTGCTTAACATCACCCCCACACCACCATTACAACAACAACTAACGAAACGACCTCCTAATGTAACAAATACATCGTGTGTTCATCACCATATGTAATGTTATGTGTCTGTGCGATTTTTTAGTTTTGGGGATTGAATCGTCGTTGCGTCGTTTACAGTGTTTAAGATCACACAACTTCGCATTTCATGGTCATCGTTTACGGCTCTAGCAATGGCATAATCAATGTGCCTTTGTGTCAAACAAGCATCGGGTGGAGAATACTCTGCTATTATTAGTCTCAATTAAAGGTGGTTCGTCAGTGTTCTTGTTTCGCTATCTAAGGTTCCAGCCGAAATCACAATGTAGAATTTTTGTAAAACCCTCCTTTTGAAATCCCTAAACACCATCAACGATTTCGATCAACAAACATGGGAATGTTCAAATGTGGAAATGTTGCTTTCTAACATTTCCATATGAAGATCAGAAGATTCAATTGAAAATGGCGGAAAACACAAAAAGCCTATAGTGCGTTTTATGTACAGATCTGTAATTTCACCATAAGCAAAAAAACCAAATTCGTCCCTAATACACACATCAACAAGTGTGTGACATAGGACAAATGTGACATTCCTAGTGTTTTAGAACTTTTTGGTTCATCAAAAAAGATGGAGGACTAATTAGTGCACAAGTTCACATTCTGAGATTTATTAGTATTTCACCCATAATATTTTTATCATAATATTTAGGGTAAATTACAAACACACTCCCTGAGGTTTTCTTAAAATACCAATTGCCCCTTGTGATTTGAAAAATTACAAATACCTTCCTGTTAGAATTTTTTATTCAACAGAATTTATTTAAAAAGTGAAATTTCTAACTATTCACTTATACAATAATAAAATTATCTAAATTATTAATTGAAATAAAATTTTAATATTATTAAAAATTGTTAATTAACTTGATGATTTATTAATAAAAGGACCCATTTGTTATGAAATTAGAAACTTTAGGAAGCATAATGTAATTTCTAGAACTACAGGGGGTAATTTGTAACTTAAGTAAACCTCAAGGGGTGTGTTTGTGATTTACCCTAATATTTATTCTCATATTTGATTTATTAAATTAATAATAGAAAATATATTATAAATGAAATTATTATTTATCATTGTAAGAAGAGTTTCAATTCAGACCGCTAATACACCATCACTAAAAGCAGCACTAATGACATGGTAGTGTAAGGAAAAAAAAAATTAAAGGCCAAACTATCACATCAGTGTGGGGTTCACATGTCGTCACGTCATTAGCGGTCTGTTTAGTGGTGTTAAATTAGTGGTATGAAATATTTTTGCTGTAAGAGTACAAAGAGATTAAAGAATGGTTATTTCTCCTATTTCATGTCAGTAAACTAAATACTGCATTAGTACGTTTTTCTCTATCTTTGAAAAAAATAAAAATAAGAAAACTACATGGGCGATTCCAAAAAGAACAATAGAAAAAAGACAACTGTATTTGGTAGATGAGGATCAATACAAAATCTTTTGTTTGACAGACACAAATGTGAATCTTTAAACTTTGCTAATCCATTATATATAAATATTTTAATTTTTTTTTAAGACATGGAATTGATCTTCACGAAGGGAGACTATCAGTCCACTCCACCAGAAACATATGCAAACAAATCTACAAAACAATTGATATATCAATCAAAATAAATACATTATTCAAAATAACTTAAAGGGGGATTTGGTGATAGATAATTCACTGTCTAATTTATCTTTTAAACGAACAAAAATTATATAGGTACTTTCAAAATCCCCTAATATTTTAAAACTTATTTATTTTACTATATTACTCTCATATCTATCAGCTCTCATATTTAGCTATCTTCATAGTGTATTTTACAGTAAAATTTTACTCTGAATCATAGGAAACTGTACTCTGATGTTGATTTTCTTAACGATACATAATTTTACTTTGAATCATAGTAAACTTTACTCTGATTAAGAGAATTTTACTCTGAATCAGAGTAAAGTTTACTATGATTCAAAGAAAAATTTTACTCTGGCATGTTGATTTGCTTAACGATATAAAATTTTACTTTGCATCATAGTAAACTTTACTCTGATTCAGAGTAAAATTTTACTCTGAAAGTAAAATTTTACTATCATTGTATAATTCAAATCTGAAATGAATTGATAGTAAAATTTTACTGTCTCTAGGAGTCCAAAAACAAATAACAGACGTACATAATAACAAAGTAAAAGTTTATTATCATTGTATAAAAAAACAATAAAAAAGCAGAACAGATAACACCAAAGTAAAAGTTTACTCTCATTTTATCAAACAAAAATAGAGCACATACCAAAGTAAAATTTTACTCTCATTTTATCAAACAAAAATAGAGCACAAACTAGAGTAAAATTTTACTCTCATTCTGTCAAGTAAAAACAGAGCACAAATCAGAATAAAATTTTACTTTCATTTTGTCAAACAAAAACAGAGTATAAACCAAAGTAAAATTTTACTCTCATTCTATTAAACAAAAATAGAGCACAAACCAAAATAAAATTTTACTCTCATTCTGTCAAAAAAAAAAAAATAGAGCACACACCTAATTGAACTCGGCAAATCAACAAAAATAAATCAAAAACAAAAAAACTAATCAACATATGTCGAAGATTAAATAGCGACATCGAACCAAATGTGAGGGTCAAGTCATCGATCCAGATCTTAGGCAAAATTTTGAGCTACAAGGTCGACTCCAAATCAAAACTCAAAATCGAGTTCATAATGGTGAAATCACACCAAATTCGAAATGCCACAAACTAGATCTGATATGTTATTAGTTGAATCCAGATCTGAGATATTATAAGTTGAATCAACCTTACCCAAGCCTCTTAAGCATAGATCGCAAGCTCAGATCTGAATTGAGTATAGTAGAGGTGCATGAAGCCTTTGGTTTCTTCAATTCTAGGGTTTCCAAAAGAGAAATGGAAGGCTTGACTAACAATGGATGCGGAGGAGAGGGTGGCACCAGGAATTATGGCGGTTGGTGGCCAAAATACATTGGCGGACGGTGCTTCGGCGGCTGAGGTGACCTCTGACATGACTATAAAGAGAAGTTGTGTTTAGAGGGGGAGATGAGAGACGAAGAAGGTGGGGAGAGAGTAGGGGAAGAAGGTGAGAAGATTTAGTTGAGGGTATAATAGTCTGATAAAATATTTATATAATAAATTTTGTCCTTTATGTAAGACTTTATAATTATGGGGGGGTTTAGAAAGTATAATTTTTTTCTTAGTCCTTTTAACATTGAAAGGAACGTAAAGGAGGTTTATAGCCAAATTTTCCTAACTTAAACTAACATATGATTAAAGGATAATCACACTTACTACCCCTGCAATATAATCTAATTGGGATAAGGAAACTATTTTCGCTACTGTTCCTAGAGAGGAACTTTTATATTCCTAAAAACCAGTTTCCCAGTGGGCCTTCTTGCATGGACTTGGGCTTGCTTTGATGATGGGTATTTCCATGCTTTTTTGAGGTCAGCCCCTTGATCCCCACCCCCAACTCGAAGCTGAGAAGCACCCTTCATCCACTTTAGACACAATTTAATCTAATTCTGTTTAGAGAGACAATTTAAATATTGGGGATTAGATTGAAACACTTTTTATATGACCAAAATGACATAATTTAAACATTGTGGACCAAAATAAAAAAAGCACATACTTTGAGGTTAAAAAATGTAATCTTTAATTTTATTATAATGTCGTTGATAAGCTTGTAACTTTTTGTCCAAATTTTAAAGGGAGATTTATTAGAAAATTCTTTTTCAAGTGTTTGTATTTCAATTAGTCCATAAGATTTTCTTGTATTCCAATAAGTCCTATTATGTGTACATTTGATCTACCAAATCATAATTCTCATATTTAAGGTATTTTATGAACATTTCTTCCCTTAGAAATATTTTTTGAATAGTTAGCAATTTAGTGATGTGAACATTCATATTTTACAATGTGAATGTTCACATTGCTAATGTAAACATTCACATTGACAATATGGATATTCACATTAACATGTTAACATTCACATTGATGGTGTAAACATTTACATTGACAGTGTGAATATTCACATCACGGAACATTCGCACTGTAAATGTGAATATTATTAGGGGTATTTTGATAACTATGTCACCCATAAGACTTATTGGAATATAAGAAAATAATGTGAACTAAATAAAACATAAGTAAATGAAAAAGGATTTATGAAAAGGTGTCCCAATTTTAATTGACCTTTAAATTTATTAGAAAGTGATTGAAACATTGGTAATAAACTATGAGGATGGAATTGAAAGAAGCCTGAAATTATAATAATTAACCCTAAACCAAATGACTAGTTAACAAGCACATTCAAGTTTTCAGTCCTAATCAAAAGCCAAACCAACAGGCTGCTTAAATTGATCCAGTACTTAGAGAAATCCAATTCAACTCTTTCATAAAGAGATGATTAAGTTCAACAATTGTTTCAAAATGTTCCACTATAGTAAAGCCGGGCGAGTTGAGAGGACATTTTTCATGTCTTATGCTTGTTGGCACCATAAATTATTATTATTATTATTATTATTAGTAGTAGTAGTAGTAGTAGTAGTAATAGTAGTAGTAGTAGTGTTTTCAGGACACGTGGCATCTTCTTATTCATTTAGAAGTAAAAAGAAGTTATGGAGATGATGGAGAACAAGAAGGACAAAGTGGATAAGTGGAAGGACACGTGGCAAGATAAGGATGAAGACGGAAAAAATGGGTAGTTATTAAGTAGTTATTGTTGTATTTTTTTCCTCTATAAATAACCATCAATGGCTACATTGTAAGGGATAAAACTCAAATCAAAGACAATTTATTTATATTTTTCTTGTTAATTTCCTTATCTTAGGAGTTATTAGGTTTTTGTTATTGGCAATCCCGTTTGACAAATTACTCTTTTCAGTGTAATGTTATTCGTTCTTTTCTTTCAGTGAGGCTATGAGTTTTTAGATGCGAATCCAACTTGATTTGTTCCTATGCAGAGAAGTTTGTGAAGATGCATTTCTCACTCGAGTGAACCTTTGGTGGCTCAAGCGAAGACATTTGGAAAATCACGCGTTTTAGTTTTCTCGCTCGAGCGAGCATTCCTTCGCTCGAGCAACCATTGCGGCCCTTGTTTATATAAATATGTGGTTCTATCAGAATTTAGGGTTATGGCTTCTAGATCTTCCTTCTGGATATTAGGATTTTCTTCTGGAGCTTCTTTACTTGTTTCCTTTGATATCTGTGAGAGTTTAATTATGAATTGAGTGGATTATATCAAAGGGTTTGTTTAGTTTGTTTTATTCACAAAAGAGAGAGTTGTTCTTCAGTGGGTTTCGTAGAAATTAAGCTTGAAGCTTTGGTGGATTCCGGAGTGGTTCATCGTCACGGATTCGACATCGGCATTATGGATTCAACGTTGGGCAAGACAATTCCAAGGTTAAGACGGGACTGAAAGAGGCACATAGGGGTCGGTTCGATTCGGGCGTGGATTTGCTAGGTTGTGTAATTTATTTATGTCTTCTTAGTGGATTGTTTTGTAGCTTTTGCCCGCGGTTTTTTTTTTATCACAATTGGAGGCGCTCCAATTGTGATTTTTTCACGTAAAATTGTTGTGTTGATTTGTCTTTGATTGTTTGATTGGGATTGCTATTTACTGGTTAAAATTTATACATAATCACAAATCAATATCTCCGGGATTTTAGATTTTTTTTCACGTAAAATTGTTGTGTCAATTTGTCTTTGATTGTTTGATTGGAATTGCTATTTACTGGATAAAATTTATAATAATCACAAGTCAATATTTCCGAAATTTTAGATTTTTCAGGAGTAATTTAACATAGATTTATATTTCATACATTTTATTTTATGCTCTTCCATTTCAAAGCATAGGAGTAGAAGTAATTAATAGTTACTTTGATTGTTCACTCAATCACTCCGATTATTCACTCAATCATTTTTCTCCTTCTCCCTCATTCTTCTTTTAATTTTTCTTTTCTCTACACTTGACAATTTTGAAATCCTCTTCATTGAGGCAAAAGAATTGTCAACATAATCGCTTAGTAATTGGTTTGAATTTAATCTGTAAGGATTTTTCAATCTTTGCTGCTACACTCACATTTATGATATTTTACTTTATAGAAAAAATAAGCCAACAATACTAGTGTGACACGAATACATCAGATGACATCTAAAATTTAATACTAAATTTTAATCACCATAACACCAAACACAGGTTCGAAGTCGAATAATTGATCTTCTATTAAGGTGCAAGTGGCGATAATCGTCCATGGTCTAACTTGTACATATTGTCCAATGTGACATTGTATACAAGGCAAATAAAACTCAAAATATAATTAATAAATATAGTCGATTATGCATTAATTAATAAGCTAGGGTACACATTATTCCAGAGAGATCCACCACTTAAATATATATATTTTAAAATAAAAACATAGAAGG